>NC_056438.1:65293635-65622385 GCF_018296145.1 Oncorhynchus tshawytscha
ATATGTGCATCCAACTTAAATATGTGCATCCAACTTGAAATGACTATCTACCATTATAAATCTACACCAATGCGTGTTATATGATTAGCTTTAGCCGTAAGTAACCTCTGTCACCATGTCAAGTTCTGTCCGTGACAAGACCAGTGATTCACATAGACATATCTAATTGTCTGTCAGACTAGATTTATTTGTGTGTCATACCCTGTCCCTCTAGCCTCGTAATTACCAGTCTGATTACAAGCAGCGACATCAGGCGGTTTGCAAGGCTACTGTCCCTCCTCCAACTACACGGAACGATCAAGCCCTTGTTTGCTTTATGAGGACATGAGAGGAAATGCAAAAAAAATAGTTAAGATCTACACTGGGGTGACCCAAGAAATGCTGCTTAAGAAAGAAGTCATGGAGAATAGTTTGGCCCCAGTTAAGCCCAATTTTGTGACCTCTTTTTGGCAGGTGTAAAATTGACAAAATGATAATAAAGTAAGCAAACTAAAATGCATCATCACTTTCTCCATTGAGTTAACCTACATGACATAATCAGATATACATTTGGAAGTTACACATTATTATAAGCATGCAGATGCAGCATCTTAATTTGAGCCATTTTGCTACAGCAGAAAAATGTGCCTGCATCAACAGGAAATGTGAATTATAATGTAGATTATAATTAATGGAAATTTTTGTAGGGGTTGATACATTCTTCAAGCCTGAAATGTTAAAGTTGGAATTACCAACTTCAGAAGCCTTTTAAAACCTTGAATACACTACACGTTTTAAATGTCCTGCATTGCAGGAAAGTTCTCCTGCAACAGGGTGATCAAATTAAGATCTTACATCTGTAAGAGGTTGCATAAAAAGATACTGAACCTCATAATATCTACACTGTATCTCATATAGTTGCTGGCTCGTCTGTAACTCCTATCTACCCTGTATGTCATCATTATGATTATGTACAACCCAATTAATTAACAGGGCCAAGGTCAAGACATGAGAGGCAACTGGGTCAAACACACCCATGTCACCAACTTGTGACGCCATCGCTACGATAGACTGATATGTATGGAGACACTACTACAGACTGGCTGTTTCCCTCACTGTCTGATGCAAGACTGGTTTGTCTGAATTTGAATAGTTCTCCTTTTCCCCCATTGGGCCATACTGTTTAACTTGCTTCTTGTATGTCCATGTTTTTTACGACTTTGCTATGTGACACAAATCCCCTAGAGTCATAAATACAGCACTAAGCTCAGCTAACACTCCCTTCTTTTTCAGTACAATTAGATGGAGAGGAGTGTAGTTGGTCATAGACAAGTGTTTCTCAAATTTGGTTCTGTGGACGCCAAGTTTGTGCATGTTTTGTTTTTTTCCCTAGCACAACACAGCTGATTCAAATGATCAACTCACCATTAAGCTTTGATTATTTGAATCAGCTGTGTAGTGTTAGGGCAAAAAACAAACCGTGCACCCCTTGGGGTCCCGAGGACCGAGTTTGAGAAACGCTGTATAGACAGTGGTTCATCACATGACCCAGCTAGGGTGTAGCTGACTGGCTGTGGCTGTGCAATAATTCCGGGGAAGTTGTTAGCCAGCGCAGCTAGCTTGCCACCAATCTCCTGGCCTCTTACTCTTACTCTCTCTCACACACACACACACACACACACTCTTAGACACATTTGCAATCGGACAGGTAAGGGCGTTCCGTTTCATGGGCGAGCCCTGGAAAGCAGCAAGGACAGTTCACACTGTCAAAATGACAAAGGTTGCTTTTACACACATGCCTGCCTCGCTTAATCATCTACCACTCCAAACAGCCTCCCAGCCCTCAATCTGACGCTCACCCACCACATCCCAGCAGCCACTGGGGCAGCCCCCGTGGGAGTTGTCACTAACTAGCCAAGCTGCAAAGCCGGAAGTTCTACAATTTCTCTCTTAAAATGCTTATTATAAAACTATCCCTAACCTTAATCCACACTGCTAAATGTATGCCTTATCCTAACTTTAAATTAAGCCCTAAACGCTACTTTTCAATTCATTGTCACAATAAAGTCCATTTTGACTTAGCAGCTTGGCCATATAGTGACAATTCCACTCCATGAGGGCGGGCGGGCGGGCAGGCAGGCAGGCAGGCACTCTCAGGCATAAAACGTAATTGTGCTGTGCGTGCCTTCCATAAAGCATGTGTAAATAGGTAATTTCATTTTTTTAAATCCCCAAATCCTGCAGAGGCAGTGAAGAGATTAATCAAATACAGGAAATGACTTTCACAGCCTCCATAATGGGACACAGAGTTTTATTTGGCTCCCAGAACAAATCACAGCTCTTCCTCCCAATGTCCAAACTATTTACATAGAGTCAGACCTATACACTGTAGTAACTGTGAATCTGAATAAGGAAAGGGGATAGTATGCTCTGTGTATGTGACATGGGAGGTTAGATATCAGTTTTAGGCAATAAATTGTCAATGGCGTTATCACACTGCATATTATGTCATAAAGGTCATTGGTCAGTTCATTAACAATCATTTATCAGCCATATTAAACATGCCAAATGAAATGTTTTGTTTTATAGTACACTCCAGGGCTAAAATATAACGTGAATACTTGTCTTCCAAATGTGGAAGACCAGTATTTATTTGTCTTGAGTCTTAACATCATGTCACGGCCGTCGTTGAAGGAAGAACTGGACCAAAGTGCAGAGTGGTACATATTCCTTTTTATTAGGATGATGCCGACAAAAACAACCGTGACGCTTAAGGGCTATGTTGTCACAAACAAAGTCAACTTCCCACAAAGAAAGGAGGGGAAAAGGGCTACCTAAGTATGGTTCCCAATCAGAGGCAACGATAGACAGCTGTCTCTGATTGAGAACCATACCCAGCCAAAACATAGAAACACAAAATCATAGAAACAAAACATAGAATGCCCACCCCACATCACACCCTGACCAAACCAAATAGAGATATAATAAGGCTCTAAGGTCAGGGCGTGACACATCATGACACATGAGAAAAATGTACATGTAAAGATGGCAGCATAACTTGACTAGAAATATTGACAATAACTTGAATAGCTCCCGAGTGGCACAGTGGTCTAAGGCGCTGCATCTCAGTGCTAAAGGAGTCACTCCAGACACCCTGGTTCAAATCCAGCCTGTATCACGACCGGCAGTGATTGGGAGTCCCATAGGGCGGTGCCCAGAGTAGTCCGAGTTCAGCAGGGGTAGGCAGTCATTGTTCTTAACTGACTTGCCTGATTGAATAAAAGGTTAGATTAAAAAAAGCTTAGATGAACTATGTGTATATCTGCCAGCCACAGTCAAGAGGAGGGGAGAACCTGCTGATCACGTGGTTGTCATTGAAAATAAGAATGTGTTCTTAACTGACTTGCCTGGTTAAATAAAGGTAAAATGTTGATTGAATTAATTTTCACTCTTCGTTTTTGCAATATTCAATAGGCTAGTTAGTATAATTGCAAACAATTAACCATAATAAGCGGGCATTAATTATTAATTATGTCATTTGGATTTAATCAAACTATGGGGTTTTCTTCGAGAAAAAAACAACAATTAAATAGCATTTTATTTTCTACTCATATTCAATTAACGTCTGTGGATTATCTCGATTAATGCCATAAAGCATTTTCTTTACATTAGGCTATGAGTGTCTCATTCTTTTGATTGAATGAGCTCACTGCCAGCAGAATTCTCAAACCTCCCAAAATGCGAGAGAGAAATTGTCCAGTAATTTCGAGAAAGAGGAACTTACAACGAGAAATCCCATTGCTTCCGTTGCTTATCGTTATCTTGTATTTTTATCACCCTTTTGTGAGATTAAATGGACACTCAAAAGGTAATGATAAAATGCTGTATTACATTTGTTGCATTCCCTCTAGATACATGTATCTTATTGTTGTCATAATCATTGTTGTAATAGCATCATAATAATAATAATAATAAATGTTATTATAATTCTAATGTATATGTCTGGATTATCAAATTGAATATTGACATTATACGATACCTAAAAAGTCATAGCATAACAGTCTTGGCAAAGACTTGGGATTCAACAAGATTGCTACTAGCAATTAAAATACAATTCTACAAAACATCAATAACTAACTGCAACATTTTCGTCCAATTTGCTAGCACAGAAAAAACAACTCCACTTGATCTAATCAGTCTATTGAGAAGCAATTGAGACAGAGGTAAATAATTGAGTAGGCTAGACTAAATGTCTGAATGCTATTTTTATTTATTTAACCTTTATTTATCTAGGCAAGTCAATGCTACAAGGTAGACATGTTTTACAAATCGCTGATTGTTCCTCATTCATCATAAAATCGCACCTTTGTTGACATTATTACACCACCGACTCAACGCCATTCAATAATACCATAAATTATTAGTCGGCCTACCTTTGAAAGGCGTTGTGTATGAAACAACCTAAAACTAATGTTAAAGGGCAAGAGTAGTTTAAAAAGTGATTTACCTGTTGTTTTGATGATATTTCCACACTGTGTGGCACTCGGGAATTGTGAAAATGATGATAATGCCCTTTTTTTGTAAAAGCTGTTTGAAAAAAAATGCCTGGAATTTCAGCCTGTTCAGGTGGGATGGAACTTTGACCCAAATCATAGCATCACCATGTGATCTGATTATAATAGACCAACGACTGTTCATCTGGGTAAAGGGATGGGCTCTAAACCATCCTGTCAGCCAATCAAGGATGTGTATGTAAATATCTTCACATTTGTTTCCTAACTCCCACATGATCAGACTGAGCATTCCAAGGGCCAAAGGTGGCTCAGGAAATAAATGATAAAAATATATTTCTGAGTTATTTTCATTAAATAAACACACACAGTGATTTATTAGACATACAGTGATGATTCAAAAATAAAATTACAAAGACTGCAATGGGGCTTTAAGAACTTAGCTGATATTTTTATTGTGACAAATCAATTAAAGTATAACTTTTGCCATTACATGAATAGGCCTATTATATACCCACTAAATAATAATAAATTTAGAGCTAAAGCTGCATATCGAATTGCATTTCTCTGGGGAAGCTGGGGGCATTGAGCAAAACATACCACAAAACTACTGGGCCTATGCACCATGACGCACAGTAAGAAAGAAAGAAGCGTAGGCTCTTTGGCCAGAGATGTGCAGTAGATTTATGGATAATTGCCAGAAATAGTTCGCACAATTATGCATCTAAACCTTTCCATATTAACGTTAAGGAATATGGCTTTTGTTATATATTATTATACATTGGTGTAATGAAATGCATGTTCATTTTTATCGGAATAATTTCATGATTCTTCAAATAGGCGTACATAGTTGCTTCATAATAGGAAACTCGTCTTTCAGTATAACAGAACGCGAGTAGTAGGAGATAATCATATCAAGTCAGTACATAAATGCCACCTAAAGAAGAGAGGGTGATTATGCAATGAAACAGACAAACATGATTGAGATACGACTGAAGATACGGCCATATTGAAAATCAATGAAGAAAAAAAAAAAAATGTTAAATTACATTAATTATCATAGCTAGTACTACCACTACTAATAATAATGGACATTATTTTCAAAAGTTATTATTATTATTAAATATTATAAACTTGGCGAGGTAATCCGAATATATCTAGTCCTAATGACGACGCCATTAAATGATAATAAACCTTAAATGATTCTACAAGTGTAGGCTAATGAATGACAGATTAACAAGTAAAGTGACAATAAACTATTCGTTCTAAATTGCCATGTTAGCTATATAGACTATTTATTGTTGATTGTAAACGGTCTTCCCGGTCAGGCCCTGTCTGGACAGTGTGAAGATAGAAAGGCTGAGACTGAGCGGCGTCCTGCCACTTTTCCGGTGGTGATTCGTCACAGGTAACTGTCGGAGAGACACACTTCATGTCATGGCTTCACAGCGAAAACACCTCATTCGTCAAGTCGGATTGGAACAGACAGTAAAACCAGGATTATGTATTCTCGCACCTCCCTGACAACTGTCTGCCTGCCTTGGCCTCCCAATGTCCAGCCGAGACAGTAGCGACTGTTTACTCGATGTTCCACTATCCATTTTTATATATTCTGTCTTTTTTTAAAGTATAGCCTAGCCCCTAGGCCTAGAACATAGATGTTCGTGCTATCCCTTTTACGCACGAGGAGCTTCCAATCAATCCATGGCGCATTAAACCAATAGGCATAGTTCTGATATATATTTGACAGGTATGCAGTTGCTTATACCTCTCTATAGACAACGTTTCTAAAATACTACCTAGGTTTGCCCTTTGCAAAGCAACGAAAAGTGAAAGGAATGCAAATAACAAGTGAAGGACAAATAGCTATGGGCTCTGATTTGATAAAATGAGTATTATCCAACTGGGAGTTGGAACACTTATTAGTTGTTAAAAATCCAAAGTAAAAGAAGAATGGCCATTGTTTGAGCTCATTTTACAAGAGGAGTCAAACAGAGAATAGATAATATTGCAATAACACGTGGCTCTCCTCTCTCTCTGTGCAACGAAATGGTGACCTACAATTTACCCTGAAACGGGTATCGCCTATGAGTGTTATCCAGACAAAATGTAAATAGAAAGAAATACCAGTTGAATTCTTCCCAGGTTGACGAACGACGGGCCTGTTTGTTAACCCCTGGAAGATACAGAAGACTAGTAAATGAATGATTCAATTGACACCTCGTCACTTTGGATCATTTCACTGAGCCAATGTATATTCCAACTGAATGAATCGTCACCAGTTCAAACTAAATCTTCTCTGCAACAACAGATGCGTGCTGAGAGTTTGTGCTTCTTTGAGGCTCAACCCATTTAATTCCAAATGATGGCGTCTCACTTAAATAAACTAATTAGTGAATGGTCTGCCCTAACATAACTCCGAAATGGAGAATAAATAAACAAAACAAGCCAACGTTAAAATATTGCTATATTTTCCTATAGCCTATTTCCCGGGGGTTGTATTTAAGGGCCATTTATTTTCTAATAATAATATTTTATATCAAACAATGTTAGTTATATGGTGCAGTTGATAAAGCTATTTAATATTTAACTTTTTTAATTGATTCAAGTTTTTACATATAATTATGCTTTTTTTTTACTCTGTATTCGATGCCAACAGCTTTTTTTAGATAGTTCTAACATCTTGCATTATTACAATTTATGCTGGAACAGATAACCTACTTGTAAACACATTCTGAATAATATATGTTAGGCTACTTAGATTTATGACGACAACTATCATGATTAAAATGAACCTATCAGAGCCTCACTAATTATAGTAGGCCTATCATTCTACATTTTAACAATTAACCATTTTCCCACAATATCCTTTGAAAACAGGCTTGACGTCAATTATGAAAAAATCCAGATTTTTTTTTTCTCTAAATTAAACGCACTTATTATAATAGTTATTTAATAATTAAATATTTTGTGAGTAAACAAAAGTGCACTGCCAAAACTAGCTTTTCTCTGAATATTTCCCTGAAATATACTGTTTGAATACGTCGATTTTATTTAAACAGAAAAAGTCCATATACTACTTTAAAACGTCGAATTGATTGCATTTACAGTTTTAGACATGATCAAATATTTCAAAGACTACAGCACCCCCATTGAGTTGATCTGTTTGCTCAACTGAAATCCAATCAGAGAACGCCCTCAGATTTCAACTACAACCTCGAGAAGCGCCTCCTCTCTAAAAACCTCATCACGAGCGCAGTAACACTTTCATTCCTATCTTCCCCGAGACCAGCTACGAACCACACACTATTGGAAACTTCAACGAGCGACGGATGGCACAGAACTAGTAGGTATGTGGTGAATATTCGCTCCTCTCCTGTTCTGTTTTATATTTTTCAGTCCAGTCTTGGTTAAACATCTGGTAAAACATCTGGTTTCAGTGCTCTTACTCCTGGTGCCAGCTGCGCAGAACCTAAATTGTTTTGTCTCGATTACCGTGCCTATTGGGTCTTATCTGTTATGCGTCTTATCAAGCGGTTATCTTTTTGCGCCAAAGACAAATTGCGTTTTGTTTCCTATCTGTAACGGTGTGTTTTTTTAGTAATTATGAAGAGGCTATATCTCGAGAGGGGAGGACAGGGTTTTGACACGGAGAGATTCAACTCCTCCGGTCAGAGCGCGCGCTGTGGTTACATGTCTAATGGATTAATGCCGTAGGTGCTATTACCAAAAATATATTGTCTAGAAGTCCATACCCATCATATAGTTTTCATAGAGAGGATCGAGTATTGTGTGTTAAGTAGCCTTTAGCCCGGCTATAATTTTGTGTCGTGTTCTCAAAATTAAGCCAACACGTTTCAAAATGAAACCAAGCCCCACATCAAGGGCAATGTTAGGTTTGTGTTGCGTAGTTTCTCAGAGCGCAAGCCATGATATGATATTATTATCATGGGGAGGACATGTTTCTTGCAAATCAATACTATCGCATGAAAGGTAACACCATGGTTTATGTATATTATGTCATTAAAATGTAGGCTAAATCTTTGGCACAAATCTCTAGTAAAAGTAGTAGAGATTGTAATACGATTTGATTGCCTCGCCTTACAGATCCTTTATGATACCAGACGTAGTTACACTCTAATTGTATTTGCATGAAGCTCAAGAGCCTGTTTTAACTTAACAATGTCCAGTAAGATAGACCCTTTTAGCCTTGATATTGATGACAATGTCTTCTCTCTCATTCCCAGGGCAGACAACACCCTCACGATTTTCTAGTCCTACGGTGTATGGAAAGTGATCCTGGATGGACCTGGGCGAAAACATCTGGTCCATGGTCAAGCGAGAAGTGTCCAGCAGCCCCGGGTCACCGGCTGAACAGAGTTACTTACACGGCGGGCAGGGCAGGAGGGACAGCCACGCGCACGACTCGGAGGGGCTCAGGTCACCGCTGCCAAGCGATCAAATTGACACAGTGGGACACCGGCGCGCGGAAGGGCCAGGCAGATCATCTCTACACTCCTACGTTCAGTTCGGACACGGGCACCATCACAACAACACTGAGGACATCACTCTGTTCACAGATTTAGACCAGGGCAATAAACTCATAATTTCCAGTGGAGCGCACCCGCACCACAAGGGGGGCCTTATTGTTGACCCCAGCGACATGTATCAAACACTAGCCATCGCGGCGGCCCACCAGAGCCAGGCGGGGTACGACTCGCCCTCTGGGGGCTATATGCACTCCAACCCCAATTCTCCAGTGTATGTACCGAGCTCGCGGGTGGGACCCATGATACCCAGCCTTCCTTATTTGCAAGCCAGTGGGTCGTCTCAGCCCAGCCATGCGGTCACCAGCCACTCAGTCTGGTCGCAGTCTACTCCGGAGAGTCCCTCCTACAGCACCGGGAGTCCTCATACCTCCAACCGTTTCCACTACCCTCCAAGTCCGCCCATTAACAACGGGGTTCCCAGGGATAACGGCTACAGTAATCCGCTGAATGTGGGCAGTCGAGACCAGTACGGTCTCTCACGCCCCCTCAGTGGATCCTACACCAGCCCCTACTCCCAGTATGTTGGACCGCAGCTATCCCAGTTGTCCTCGCCTTGGCCCGGAGGACCGTTTGATAACACCATGCTGCACACTTTGCAAAGCAGAGGTGCGCCCTTGACGATTCGAGGACCTAACGGAGGTAGGCCTTCTATTCCACATATTATCGATGAAAGATGATTAATGATATGGACTTCAATGTGACAACTTTATTTTATCTATTGAATAACTGTTGGTTACCAACGTTTTACGCATGCACAATCATTCAAATAAGCATTTAAAAACATTTAAAAGCAACGAGAGCTTGGGTGTAGCAATATGATGATCATTTACGATGACAACAGTTTAGTAGACCGAATAAGTTCACATTCAAGTGAGTTAAAGAGATTGTTATCACAGATTAAATAAGTCTAAATTGTTATAGTAATGGTAAAGAACGTTAAATAGCTTCCTATTAAGAATAGAAAATTAAGAAGGTTAGTTAAGATAACTAAGCTATTATCAATTAATTTGTGGTATGAATTGAAGATTAAGCATATCCCTGATATCGAAACTTTTATAAATCGACTTCTAGGCATATCCTTTTTTGACATTTTCATTGGTGTAAATAAAATAAATACATTTTAGATTACATCCTCCGACTGCGCATAAAAAACTAGTAGGCTATCGAAACAATTGGAGTTTATAAAAGTAACCCAATACGTCAAACATAAATAGCTAAAATAGAGACAAAAGAGCAGTCTCCTTGTGTATTGAATGTATAGGCCTAATATCACATTCATAGGCCTAGACTAGACCTCATTTGGAAAATAATGCTGAACTACCATCAAAGGATCCAACAAATTTACAACAGACAATTACATATTTTAAGGTATAGACATGTGCTCAATTAAGCCTACGAAAAATCACGGCTCTTTTATGACCAAGCGCCTCTCTGAAGTGTCATGTAAGTGATTGGTGTTTTCCCTGTCTGTTTTCCGCAGATATTCTCGACGACCTGGGAGAGAGCAGGGAATGTGTCAACTGCGGCTCCATCTCCACGCCGCTCTGGAGACGCGATGGCACGGGCCACTTTCTCTGCAACGCCTGCGGCCTGTACAGCAAAATGAATGGACTCAGCCGGCCATTAATTAAACCACAGAAGCGGATGGTAAGCAACACATGCTCAGGGACTACTTAATCACTACATTTCCTGTCTATTTATTTAAAACAATGGCTTAAGGTTATCGGCTAAGATCCCTATATCTCTCTAAATAATGGAGATTTTATTTGACCAACAATTCACTAAAATGGAAGACCATTTTATTGTACCCTCCGTTCGGCCAGCATTTATATATTAACAAGATAATTCTGGCTGTCATATAGGTAATTTAATCAGGGTCAACAAATTAAATTACCTGTATGACAGACAGAATGATTTTGTTAATATATTAATAAAATATGAAAAAGAAAATGTTCAGGCACATTTCCCTAGCGCCATCACGCAGTTATTAGGCTACGCACACTAACAAACGAGTGATGCCTTGATTCCACAAACTCTCTGCCAATGAAATTCACGTAAATAAGTCTGTTACTGTAAAAGGATGACATGAATACGACCAATATTATTGTTAGGAAATTAGTGCAGATAATATAAATATAGTCATAAGAAAGGAGAATCCGTGCTCTTAAAATACAGTGATTCATTATAAGGGATTGGATCACAGTCAAAGATTCCATTAGTCACGTAGCCTAGTCTCGATTTGAGACATCTCTGCATCTCACTTTTATAGCTCACGGTTGCTTAATCATAGCTTTTAATCTTTATGTACCAGTGTGTTTATTGTTGTTTATGTATTGCCTTTCCCCAGTCATCATCCCGGCGAATCGGCCTCTCCTGTGCCAACTGTCAGACGAGCACAACCACCTTATGGCGCAGAAACGCAGAGGGAGAACCGGTGTGCAACGCATGTGGGCTCTACACAAAATTACATGGAGTAAGACACAATCTTCACATTATGTCACAAACATTATGTCACAAGTTGGCACTGATTTTTAAATGTAATGTTCTACAACTAGCAGGCCGTATTGTAACTAGCACGTGCGTAATTGCCGTGCGTAATTGTTCACTGAATATCGAGAGCAATAGTAAAGCACAATCCGTTTATTCAGTGTGTCCAATTAATTATAATAGTTGTTAATGAAGTATAGATTTAAAGGAAAATTTACAAATTAGTTTTATTTTTGGTCGACATTGACAAAACGTTTAGCAAATTAACAAGACAGAGAACGCCGCCCAACAATTTCATGACTAAGATTAATGTATACTTTATTTTTGCAGGTACCTCGGCCCCTCGCCATGAAGAAAGAGGGAATTCAGACAAGGAAAAGAAAACCTAAAACTTTGAACAAAACCAAGGGATCCTCAGGTAAGCAACCTCTATTTTAACCTCATGACACACAGTCTTTCTCTCTCTCTCATTGAAATGCTTCGCTGTTAAGGTCCTCTTTATAATGAATTATAATTTTACCACAGGGAGTAGCAATTCAGTCGCCATGACTCCGACTTCCACGTCTTCTTCCAACTCTGAAGATTCGAAGAACAGCTCTCCGAACACGCAGGTGCCAGGGGTAAGAAGATGATTTCGCCTATTCGATTTGAAAAATAATATTCAGGTGTGGGTTAGGC
The DNA here is from genome assembly GCF_018296145.1 of Oncorhynchus tshawytscha. Classification (NCBI taxonomy): domain Eukaryota; kingdom Metazoa; phylum Chordata; class Actinopteri; order Salmoniformes; family Salmonidae; genus Oncorhynchus; species Oncorhynchus tshawytscha. Next base: position 65,305,841 of record NC_056438.1, read on the forward strand.
GGGCCCCGTATATTGTACAAACGTACTCGTTTTAAGGTAATGTTGTCCCATGCAGGCCAACTGACACCTGTCTTGTGTAATAAATTGTGTAAGGAAATTCTTCAGCCAATTCTCAGTTAGCGTCAAATATGGGTCCACGGTTTTGGTCGAATAGACCCACGTTGCCTTTCAAACGAAAACATATGTAAAACGTTATTGTAGAGGCTTCATCGTTTTATTTATTGCACTAATTTATTATTTTGATTTGATATCGTTAACAATTATAAACTGGTTGGTTCAATTCCTGAATGCTGATTGGCTGACAGCCGTGGTATAGCAGACCATATACCGCGGGTATGACAAACATGTATTTTTACTGCTCTAATTACATTGGTAACCAGTTTATAATAGCAATAAGGCACCTTGGGGTTTGTGGTATATGGCCAATATAACACGGCTAAGGACTGTGTCCAGGCACTCTGCGTTGTGTAGTGCATAAGAACAGCCCTTAGCCATGGTATATTCGCCATATACCACACTCCCTCGGGCCTTATTGCTTAAATATAGGACATACAGACAGGCTAATAATAAACCTTTATCTGATATGTTCGTAATAGCAATAATATTGGACTCATAGTATTGGATTCATACGTATTGAATCATACAATATGTGGGGTGTAATCTACTGTATATAGTGTCATCAGAGGTATTTAAAGGCCTCTACTAGGTTCTGTGAGGTGGTCTACATTTTTCAAAGATGGGGCTCTTCGGAATTGTGTTGTAAAACATTGTAGTCTCTGATTTATTCCAAATAACACACTATTATAGGCTTACTTCCAACAAGTACATTTAATTAATTATATGTGTCTGTTATATCACTTGACACATGCTATATAATAATGAGAACATCCACCGCATACAGTATATCCACTGTATATATATCCATCTTAGCAGTAACAGATGAAGCTTAATCGTTGATAAGCCCTGGCTGTGACTATAGAAAACCTTTGGATAATAGTAATTTCTCCTGAATCTGACTAACATCTCTCTGTCCTATTCCAGGTTCAGTCCTCTGTACTGAGTGGCCCAGTGGAGGGCTCAGCTGGCTCTGGTGGCTCTGCCGTGGTCAAGTACCCAGGCCAGGACGGCCTCTACACCCGTGTGGGCCTCACCCAGTCTGCAGACGTAGCCGGCTCTGTCAGAGGGGAGCCCTGGTGCCCCATGGCCCTGGCCTGAGTCACCGAGCTGGGGGACGGAACTCACCGCACTAGCCTCTCTCTCTCTGGATGTCCTGCTGCTGAGTGGTGGAAGTATTCAGTGCCTCAATGGCTCTGGGCCTGTTTCCTACTTCCCAGCTAACAACTGTTGGACAGAGACAGCCTTTTTGCCCCTTCACACCCCTGCAAGTTTGAAATGTCTGTGGAATATTTGGGATTGATTTCCAGAATGATATGGGGAAACCTTAGTGCCTTAACACAAAGGGAAATAAGTGAGAGGTGATGCCTTCTTGTTAATCTGCAGTTGAAATGCTTTCTGGACCGACCTGCTGTGTGTGTACTCAATATCTCTCTCTCTCAGATATGGAGGTGGATCAAATGTTCTTTGTTGTTTGAAATGAAGAAACCTGTACATAATGCTATGGATTCCCCCACTCAAGACAAAAGCGGTTAATTGGATATTAGTGCTTGATAAAAGCACTATCCATACGAAGGACATTTTTATTATATATTTTTTTGCAACTGGAATCAAGCTATCAAGTTACCAAGACAACCTTCCTGAATCAAGATAAAGTATTTATTAATCTTCCATTGTTGAAAACATGAGTATGATTGTTAAATAAAGATATGGACATAGAGTAGAACTGAAAGAAAAACATTTCTTATGTCTTCATTTTAAATATGATTGTTCATTTCTTTCTCTCTTGTTGAGTTAGTAGTTGTTAGGTATTGCAAATATGTTTTTCCACTGATAGCTCTTACTGTAGGCCTATCTGACTGAAACTCTTATGGTTTTAAACAGGGTATCAAAGACTGTGACATCCTATGTCAGTCAATTTTTGTTTTTAATTATTTACTCAATTCTTAAATAATCAAATCCTACAGATGAAATTAAAATACTGTTAATTTATGGTACTATTTTGGAAGAAATTGGTAGAAGCTGTTTTTTCTAAGGTGAGGACAAAAAATGTTTAGGACATTTTCACAAACTTTTTGACACATGTACAACAGCTAGCTAAGTACTGTTTGAACAAATGGCACCCACAATCATTTTCTAGATGCATCTTTTTGTTACGATACTAAACTGTAAAAGAGGACTGCTGCAATATCTTCTGTCTGCAACAAAGACTACCTAACTGATATAAACTGTATACATTTACGGTTGCATACATGCATGTGATTTTCATGATAAAATTTGACAGAAATAAAATGAAAAGGTCAACATAGATTAATTTAATGTCACTACATGGAGAAATAGAGGTGGAATTAATAAATTGCCCCTGATAAGTTTTCAGTTGATAAAAGAGGAATGGCTGTTCTTACAGATGTAGGATCTTAATTTGAGCCAGTTTGCTACAGCAGGAAAGTAATCTTGCAGCAACTGGAAATTTGAATTATTATGTGGATTATAATGAATGGAGTTGATACATTTTTCGTTAGGGAAAATCATTTCTGAAATGTAAAAGTGGAAATTACAAACTTTAGAAGACTTTTTAAAACTCAAATACACTACAAGTTTGCATTTCCTGCTTTGCAGAAAATTCTCAGCAACAAAAGAGTGATCAAATGAAGATCCTACATCTGTACAACCTGTTGTAGACGATGTCATAAAACATTTGTCAATGAGAGGAATGTCACACATTGACTCCATGGTGAGGAAACTGTAGTTTGAGATGTATTGGAGTTGTATGGAGAATAATCTGAACAGAGTGAAGTATGCCAGTTATGATTCAGTGATGTGAAAAAAACATGTCATATATGTAGCTTGAAAACAACCTTTCACAGCTTTCAAGACATAATGACCTTATATGACAAATCACTGTTGATTTTGGTCTGATACAATATGCCCTTTTATTTTTACTCAAAAGGTCTACAGTACATTTTCCTGACTTTCAACGTTCTAAGTAGAATTATGACTTTCGCATTCATTACACAGAACATACTGTACGTGTCCCTCTCCTCCAGTAGGGGTGTGAACGGCGTCTCGTTTGCCAGAACTCTAAGTAGATCCATTTTGAGGCCAGAAAAATTCCTCTAGCTCCCTGGGAAATGTCCATTTCAGTGGAATGAATCTGATGAGTTAGTAGGTTATTGTGAAACTGCCGTTTAAACTGCATTTCAGTTTCACCATCAGGGTTCTTCAGCTGAATCAGGGCCTGGTAATTGTTTTCTTTTCTGAACTTATTTATTTTTTTGAAATATCAAGTTTATTAATAGCATTGTTTTCCCCTACTTTTTTGTTTGGATATTTGTATTTCTTTGGTTGGTTGTTTTATTCCTGATATAGTTTTTAATGATCTTATTTAAATCTCTGAAACAAATTCTTCTGATGATATCAATGTGGATTTGGAATAATTGCTCCTGTCTTAGAATATTTGAAGGAAATCAACACACTGTGGTTGTCATTGTTGGTAGTGTATACTGTGCCAAGGTTTGCAGCAAATATAATTTTAAGGGTTCATGTGCTGTAAAGGTACATATAACTATTTTGAAGTTTTAAAGAGAAATATGTAATGAGAAGCTGTTGGAAAGACAGTAGTAATGGATCCCTGAGTGATTTGTATCTCCAGACAGTTTTTCTAGTTGTTTTCTCATTCTGTATTAAAGTTAGCCATTCCTCTTACATAACAACAGTTTATTATGCCTTTTCCTTTATATACACCCACTACAATGGATTCACCAGTGTCTTCAATGTGTGTTTAAACCAAGCGTATCTTTTCCACCTGCACAGAGTACCTGTCACCGTGTGAAGGATATTTAGGTGAATATAGCTTGGAAAAGATACCGTTGGTAGACAACAACATTTTAGAGATGGCTAGATTTATCCCTGAGCTTTAGGTTATCTGTCTGCACTTTGACATGTTGATGTTGGAGAGTTTATGAGTGTCAGTGTAGCTGTGTTCCTACTGCGCTGTACTGCACATCAACCAGGTACACCGTTGGGGATGAATGTTGTTGATTATCAACATTGTCATTTCAATTTTAGTACAAGAAAATATCAATTGGTTTGACCTACGTGTCCCCTTGCATGATACTCGTTTGAGCAGACCAGTGTAGATTTAAAACAATTCTAATCCATTATTTTGATTATGTCACCAACTTTACACCGCTTGTATTTTATACCCAAGGAGTTGGCGTGTCTGCAGGCTTCATTTGCCCCTAGTCTTGGTTTAAAGTGTAGTTGTTAAGCATCATTCATGTTAACAGAGACGACCTCACACAAACATTATTAAGATAGGCTCTGCTGCAACCGAGACGAATTACAAACCTTCCTTCAGATATGAAAATCAAACCTAGAGTGAAACCTAAAATAAGAACCAAAATATGTATACGTCTATCAATTTATGAAGTGGTTCCAGGCTGGTAATATCTTCAAGGTATCCATGATACTTTGAGGGAGAATTCACAACACATTACATCACTGAGGTCCTCCTCCCATTCGTTACTCGTGCCTGAATTCATGTGCAAAATAATAATAAATAATGGGGCTTATATTTGTCTTGTTTCACACATGTACAAGTATGCATTATACACGTGTGAATTGGAAATGTGTTTTTTTTTGCATATCACAACTCTCCCTGAGACACCCTCAGAGAGTGGGGTCACTGCTAGGGTCACCCATTATCAGCAGCGACCATGGAGCAATTATGGTTAAGAGCTTTGCTAAAGGACACAACAGATTTTTCACCTCATCCGGCTCTGAGATTCAAACTAGCGACCTTTCGGTTACTGGCCCACCACTCTTACCGCAAAGCTAAGGTTGGGTGGGTGTCATATGCATGACAACATTCACCCTATGTTATTTCACCATAAATGATCTGTAGCTGAGAAGATCAGTAGTAAAAACTGACAAGTGATACAAAACAAAGCCTCAAACTTATTTTAGGAGTTTGGTGAATGGTGCAATAGGCTGATGTATTTGTCACTTAGCAGATACTATGGAGTAACATAGATAAGGTTATGTTGAATGTGCTATTCTAAATGGACAGAAAGAGAGAGAGATACATAAAGGCAGAGAGAGGCAGAGAGAGGCAGAGAGAGGCAGAGAGAGGCAAGAGAGAGATACATAAAGGCAGAGAGAGGCAGAGAGAGGCAAGAGAGAGAGATACATAAAGGCAGAGAGAGGCAGAGAGAGGCAAGAGAGAGAGATACATAAAGGCAGAGAGAGGCAGAGAGAGGCAGAGAGAGGCAAGAGAGAGATACATAAAGGCAGAGAGAGGCAGAGAGAGGCAAGAGAGAGAGATACATAAAGGCAGAGAGAGGCAGAGAGAGGCAAGAGAGAGAGATACATAAAGGCAGAGAGAGGCAGAAAGAGGCAGAGAGAGGCAAGAGAGAGAGATACATAAAGGCAGAGAGGCAGAGAGAGTCAGAGAGACGCAAGAGAGAGATACATAAAGGCAGAGAGAGGCAGAGAGGCAGAGAGAGGCAAGAGAGAGAGATACATAAAGGCAGAGAGAGGCAGAGAGAGGCAGAGAGAGAGATACATAAAGGCAGAGAGAGGCAGAGAGGCAGAGAGAGGCAAGAGAGAGAGATACATAAAGGCAGAGAGAGGCAGAGAGAGGCAGAGAGAGAGATACATAAAGGCAGAGAGAGGCAGAGAGAGGCAAGAGAGAGAGATACATAAAGGCAGAGAGAGGCAGAGAGAGGCAAGAGAGAGAGATACATAAAGGCAGAGAGAGGCAGAGAGAGGCAAGAGAGAGAGATACATAAAGGCAGAGAGAGGCAGATAGAGGCAAGAGAGAGAGATACATAAAGGCAGAGAGAGGCAGAGAGAGGCAAGAGAGAGAGATACACAAAGGCAGAGAGAGGCAGAGAGAGGCAGAGAGAGGCAAGAGAGCGACACAGACAAACTGCGACTGACGCCTAAAACTGCTTTATTTAGACAGTGAGTAAGAGAGAGGGTGTCACTCTCGAGGGCAGCGCTGCTGAGTTGAAAGTCCTTTGGCGGGAGGGCTGGGGCCAAGGTAAACAGTCAGCAGCACAGCAGAGTAGGGCTACATTGGGACATAGAGGCTGCATGCCTGGGTAATCGTCATTAGGCCACACCGTAGCAAACTGTTTTCAATGGAACACTAAAACAAGCAGTAAATCCAGGCAATTCGTTCCTGACTTAGTCCGTTTTCTTCCATTTGGTGCCTAATAAATATGACCCCAGCCCATGGGGCTGTTTGGGCAGGACTAGGACAGCACAGTGACTCCCCCAGGAGTTGCTGGTTGATCTTTCCACAGACAGGGTTTTCAAAGGGGAGCTCCCTCCGCGTGGCTCTGCCCTGCCCTGGCTTGGCCTGCATGGCCCTGTCTGACTCCGGAAGAGATGGGATCTCTGACTCAGCCCTTTTGGGTTTCCTCAACAGACCCACCGAGAGAGAGAGAGAGAGAGACTGAGAGAATTTTATTGATAGGACAGAGAATTGAATTTTGAGAGAGAGAAAGACTGAGAGGAGAGAGATAGAGAGATTTGAATTGGGAGAGAGAGAGAATTGAATTGAGAGAGAGAGTGACAGAGAGGGAGAGAGAGAGAATATAATTAAATAGAGAGAGAGAGAGAGAGAGAGAGAATTTAATTGAGAGCGAGTAAGACAGATTTGAATTGAGAGAAAGAAAGACAAAGAGAGAGAGAGATAATTGAATTGAGAGAAAGAGAAAAGAGAGAAAATAGACAGAGATAATTGAATTGAGAGAGATAAATAAAGACAGAGAGAGAATTGAGAGAGAGATTTAATTGAGAGAGAGAAAGACTGGGAGAATTGAATTGAGAGAGGACAGAGAATTGAATTGAGAGAGAGAGAAAGACAGAGAGGAGAGAGATAGAGAGAGAGATTTAATTGAGAGAGAGAAAGACTGAGAGATTTGAATTGAGAGAGAGAGAATTGAATTGAGAGGGAGAAAGACAAAGAGAGAGAGAGAATTGAATTGAGAGAAAGAGAAAAGACAGAGAGAAAAGAGAGAGAGATAATTGAATTGAGAGAGAGAAAGACAGAGAGAATTGAATTGAGAGAGAGGACAGAGAATTGAGAGCGAGAGAGAATTGAATTGAGAGAGAAAGACAGAGATAGATAATAGAATTGAGAGAAAGAGAAAAGACTGATAGAAAATAGACAGAGAGATAATTGAATTGAGAGAGAGCAATAAAGACAGAGAAAATTGAGAGAGAGAGAGAGTGACAGAGAGAGAGAGAGAGAATTTAATTGATAGCGAGAAAGAAAAAATTTGAATTGAGAAAGAGAAAGACAAAGAGAGAGAGAGAGATAATTGAATTGAGAGAGAGAGAAAAGACAGAGAGAAAAGAGACAGAGATAATTGAATTGAGAGAGATAAATAAAGACAGAGAGAGAGAGAGAGAGAGAGAGAGAGAGAGATAATTTAATTAAATAGAGAGAGAGAGAGAGAGAGAGAGAGAGAGAGAGAGAGCGAGCGAGAGCAAGCGAGGGGCATAGATTGAAATTATTAAAAACATATTCTGCCTAGTGGTGTTTTGCTGAGTGTTTGATACTTCTCATACTCAATGTCATAGCCTTCTTCACTCTCAAGGTATTTGGATCTTTTCACAGCTGTTTCAGTGGTGGGAATAACAGTAATAATACAAACAAAACACATAAAACAATCCATCAGCAGTCACCAGTCATACACTCTTACTGACTTACTCACAGGAAGCTGGGATTACACATCAAAGCCTACTAGATGGTCTGAAGTCCTTAGTATAAAGTTCTTCATAAACAATGATTATTCATCATCAAATAATTTAACTTGATATTGGAGAAATGCTCCCATTGCATATGGATGATGATAAGTCACGAGATTCACTCTAATTCAAATTCTCTTACCATAGGGATTCTTTATCATATAATTCTTTGAGCGAGATAGCTATACACTATTACAGAGTGTGAGTTGAGTTGACCCTTCCTCGCCAGCGACCCTAGCCCGCCTTCCTCGCCAGCGACCCTAGCCCGCCTTCCTCGCCAGCGACCCTAGCCCGCCTTCCTCGCCAGCGACCCTAGCCCGCCTTCCTCGCCAGCGACGCTAGCCCACGTTCCTCGCCTTCCTCGCCAGCGACCCTAGCCCGCCTTCCTCGCCAGCGACCCTAGCCCGCCTTCCTCGCCAGCGACCCTAGCCCGCCTTCCTCGCCAGCGACCCTAGCCCGCCTTCCTCGCCAGCGACCCTAGCCCACCTTCCTCGCCAGCGACCCTAGCCCACCTTCCTCGCCAGCGACCCTAGCACACCTTCCTCGCCAGCGACCCTAGCCCGCCTTCCTCGCCAGCGACCCTAGCCCGCCTTCCTCGCCAGCGACCCTAGCCCACCTTCCTCGCCAGCGACCCTAGCCCACCTTCCTCGTCAGCGACCCTAGCCCACCTTCCTCGTCAGCGACCCTAGCCCACCTTCCTCGCCAGCGACCCTAGCCCACCTTCCTCGCCAGCGACCCTAGCCCACCTTCCTCGCCAGCGACCCTAGCCCATCTTCCTCGTCAGCGACCCTAGCCCACCTTCCTCGCCAGCGACCCTAGCCCACCTTCCTCGCCAGCGACCCTAGCCCACCTTCCTCGTCAGCGACCCTAGCCAACCTTCCTCGCCAGCGACCCTAGCCCGCCTGATAGTGTTCTCTTTTCTGTCTTTCTGTTTTTTGTTTGTTCATTCTTTTACTGTGAGGAATGCGAGGAAGTAGTAGGAACCAGTCGTTATGGGAGGAGATGTACTCGGAGGCTGAGAATGGAGGAAGGGCAAGAGAACAAGCCCTTTCTGCCAGGAGAGAGGAAGAGTGAGAATCAGTCATAACTGACAACCGTGACCCCCCTGACCCTGCATGGAAGGATAGGTGGAAGTGACTCAGACTTCCATGAGTCTAACAACGCTATAGTTCTAAAACAGTTGCTTACATATAACATGCTCAAATGTATGCAGTAATTAAAAATACAGTGCATTCAGAAAATATTCAGACCCATTGACATTTTGTTACATTACAGCCTTATTCTTTTTATTTTATTTTACTAGGCAAGTCAGTTAAGAACAAATTCTTATTTTCAATGACGGCCTAGGAACAGTGGGTTAACTGCCTGTTCAGGGGCAGAATGACAGATTAGTACCTTGTCAGCTCACGGGTTTGAACTTGCAACCTTCCGGTTACTAGTCCAACGCTCTAACCACTAGGCTACCCTGCCGCCCCATTCTACAATGGATTAAATAGTTTCCCGCCTCATCAATCATAATGACAAAGCAAAAACATTTTTTAATTTTTTTTTGCAAATGTAGAAAAAAAGAAAACGGAAATATCACATTGCATAAATATTCAGACCCTTTACTCAGTACTTTGTTGAAGCACTTTTGGCTGTGATTAAAGCCTTGAGCCTTCTTGGGTATGATAATACAAGCTTGGCACACCTGTATTTGGGGAGTTTCGACCATTCTTCTCTGCAGATCCTCTGTAACGGTTGTCTTCGTCGTCTGACGATGAGTATGAAATATCGGACCAATGCGCAGCGTGGTATGTGTTCATGATGTTTTATTACTGAACACTGAAATACAAAAAGAACAACGTGAAAAAACCGAAACAGCTCCGTCAGGTGCAAAACACACTAAACAGAAAATTATCACCCACAAAACTCAGGTGGGAAAAGGCTACCTGAGTATGATTCTCAATCAGAGACAACGAATGACACCTGCCTCTGATTGAGAACCATACTAGGCCAAACACATAGACTACCCACCCCAACTCACGCCCTGACCAACCTAAAACAAAGACATAACAAAGGAACTAAGGTCAGAACGTGACATCCTCTTGAGCTCTGTCAGGTTGAATGGGGAGCATCGCTGCAGAGCTATTTTCAGGTCTCTCCAGATATGTTCGATTGGGTTCAAGTCCAGGCTCTGGCTGAGCCGCTCAATGACATTCAGAAACTTGCCAAAAACACTCCTGTTTTGTCTTGGCTGTTTGCTTAGGGTCATTGTCCTGTTGGAAGGTGAGCCTTCACCCCAGGTCCTGAGTGTTCTGGAGCAAGTTTTCATCAAGGATCTCTCTGTACTTTGCTAAGTTCATCTTTCCCTTGATCCTGACAAGTCTCCCAGTCCCTGCCGCTGAAAAACATGCCCACAACATGATGCTGCCACCACCATGCTTCACTGTAGGGGTGGTGCCAGGTTTCCTCCAGACGTGACACTTGGCATTCAGACCAAAGAGTTCAATCTTGGTTTCATCAGACCGGAGAATCTTGTTTCTCATGTTCTGAGAGAGTGACTATCGGGTTCTTGATCATCTCCCTGACCAAGGTACTTCTCCCCCGATTGCTCAGTTTGGCCGGGCGGCCATCTCTAAGAAACGTTTTGGTGATTCCAAACTTCTTCCATTTAAGAATGATGGAGACCACAGTGTTCTTGGGGACCTTCAATTCTGCAGATATTTTTTGGTACCCTTCCCCAGATCTGTGCTTCAACACAATCCTGTCTCGGAGCTCTACGGACAATTCCTTCGTCCTCATGGCTTGGTTTTTGCTCTGACATGTACTGTCAACTGTGTGACCTCACATAGACAGGTGTGTGCCTTTCCAAATCACGTCCAATCAAAAATAAAATAAAATAGCACGTACACATATTTAGCAGATGTTTTTGCAGGTGTAGCGAAATGCTTGTGTTCCTAGCTCCAACAGTACAGTAGTATCTAACAATTCACACAAATCTAAAAGTAAAATAATGGAACTAAGAAATATATAAATATTAGCAGGAGTCATTTCTGAGTGGCATTGACTAAAATACAGTAGAATACAGTATATACATATGAAATGAGTAAAACAGTATGTAAACATTATTAAAGTGACCAATGTTCCATGTCTATTTACATAGGGCAGCAGCCTCTAACGTGCAGTTGTGAGTCACCAGGTGGTACCCGGCTAGTGATGGCTATTTAACAGTCTGATGGCCTTGAGAAATAAGCTGTTTTTCAGTCTCTCGGTCCCAGCTTTGATGAACCTGTACTGACCTCGCCTTCTGGATGATAGTGGGGTGAACAGGCCATGGCTTGTGTGGTTGTTGTCCTTGAAGATATTTTGGCCTTCCTGTGACACCGGGTGCTGTAAGTGTCTTAGAGGGCAGGCAGTGTGCCCCTGGTGATGCGCTGGGCAGACAGCACCACCCTCTGGAGAGCCCTGCAGTTGGGCGGTGAAGTTGGCGTACCAGGCGGTGATACAGCCAGACAGGATGCTCTCAATTGTACATCTGTAAAAGTTTGTGAGGGTCTTCGGAGCCAAGACAAATTTCTTCAGCCTCCTGAGGTTGAAGAGGTGCTGTTGCGCCTACTTCACCACACGGCCTGTGTGGGTGGACCATTTCAGATTGTCAGTGATGTGTACGTCGAGGAACTTTAAGCTATTCACATTCTCCACTGCAGCCCCGTTGATGTGAATAGGGGAGTGCTCTCTCTGTTATCTCCTGAAGTCCATGATCAGCTACTGCATTTTGTTGACCTTGAGGGAGAGGTTATTTTCCTGGCACTGCTCCAACAAGGCCCTCACCTCCTCCCTGTAGGCTGTCTCGTCATTGTTGTAATCAGGCCTATTATTGTTTTGTCGTCGTGCGTGGCCATGCAGTCATGGGTGAGTGCAGGAGGGAGCTGAGCAGCCACCCTGTGTTGAGGATCAGCGTAGTGGAGGTGTTGTTTCCTACCTTCACCACCTAGGGCTGGCCTGTAAGGAAGTCCAGGACCCAGATGCACAGGGCGGAGCTCAGACCCAGGGCCCCGAGCTTAATTGTTGTGACTTTAATCTGATGACTGTTATTTATCTAATCAACTAACTATGTCTAATTGTTACCTGATTAAATTAATCATGTCACAATTAACTCATTAGGAATTCGGACACCGCGAGAGTGGTTGTTTAACGAGTTACCATCTCCCAAATTAAACTCTAAAGGTCTTTGACTATTTTATGGATGTGATCGGTAATGTATTAATCACTTATTATGATTCAGTACTATACAAATTGGTTTAATTATTTATTTAGTAGCTAACTAAATTATATCACAGAATAAACATACACACGTTACATTAGGAAAAGGTCCCTAGCGGACTGACAAAATATGGTGGCTTTTTACACAACATTGAGAGGTAGAGAGAGAGAAAGAGACACTCATCATTCATACATTTTAGAAACGATTCTCACAGTAATCATATACTTTACACACGAACAGCCGCCTGTTTGAAGTAAGAAATAATGCATTTATGTAAGTGTGAATGCCTTCGTTCGCCGTTTATCTCTGTCGAAACCAGCGGCACACCTTTAAGGCTCTGATTGTCCGAAAGGGTCCAAACCGTCTCTTCTACTGTTGTTTACTCTGGACGATGCTCCATTGAAGATGTGTCGATGGTTCCCATTGGGTGACGAGAGTAGCATACTACGGTGATTTGAGAAGAGTAGTACAGTGGTCCCATATACATTTGCTTTTCTAGATACTTTTCTGAAGATAGCTAACCAGCTATACCAGTGATTGTCTGAGAGGTGAGCTTCTCGCCTCTTCCTCGTGTTGATATTTAGAGCTCAAACCAATTTAGACATGGGCTGCAGTTACCTGTCTTTCCTGGTCTGGGAGGAGAGTTTATTTTATTCACCTCGTGTTGACGTTCAAAGTTCCAACCATTTCAAACGTGTAGCTACCGGGTCACGCTTTTCTGGTCTAAATGTTAATTTCTTTACCAATCCTTTTATGCACTCTGGTCGAGGGGACAGTTCCGTCAGGCTGACACGCACTCTGACCTCACTCGGGGCATGGCTACTTACTATGCAAAGTTTATAGGAGACAATTATCTCTTATGGCTCCTAAAATCACATTCATATCTTAACAAAAATACTTTAATCATTTTTCATATACAACGTTAAGGATGGAGACTTGGTACATGTAGTGTATATTTTTCAAGTTACAGTTTTCCCTTTATAACCTTTTTAATGACATCACAAAATAACGACCATATGACACGATTATTCTTTAGATCCCCTCTGACCATTCCTCACATTTTTAGGTTAGAAATACTGTTCCAGTATTCACTTTTTGAACGTGTTTCGGCGTAAAAGTCTGTTAACAAAGAACATTCCTTTGGTTAAACTGGAGGGGGAGAGAGAGTCTTCTCCTTTCATTTACAACAAGGCGTGAACTGTCAACCCGGCCTAGTTCCCTCCTCCCCCTCTCTGTGGTTGAAAGGGGATCTGGTTATTGAAATCCATTGCCAAGCTGATCTGACCCATTATGATCCTCACAGGACATTCATGACATAATGATGAGCTTGGAGGATACTATGGTGTTGAAGGCTAATCTATAGTCAGTGAACAGCATTGTTGCATAGGTATTCCTCTTGTCCAGATGGGATAGGGCAGTGTGCAGTGCAATGGTGATTGCGTCATCTGTGGATCTATTGGGGCGGTATGCAAACTGAAGTGGGTCCAGGGTGTCAGGTAATGTGGAGGTGATATGATCCTTAACTAGCCTCTCAAAGCACTTCATGATGACAGAAGTGAGTGCTATGGGGCGATAGTCATTTAGTTCAGTTACCTTTGCTTTCTTGGGTACTGGAAAAATGGTGGACATTTGAAGCAAGTGGGGACAGCAGACCGGGATAGGGAGAGATTGAATATGTCTGTAAACACTCCAGCCAGCTGGTCTGCGCATGCTCTGAGGACGTGGCTAGGGATACCGCCTGGACAGACAGCCTTATGAGGGTTAAAACCTCTTGATTCTAGCCATCCCGGATCCGGGATCGTGAATACAGCCTCAAGCTCATTACCATAACGCAACGTTAACTATTCATGAAAATCGCAAATGAAATGAAATAAATATGCTAGCTCTCAAGCTTAGCCTTTTGTTAACAACACTGTCATCTCAGATTTTCAAAATATGCTTTTCAACCATAGCAAACAAGCATTTGTGTAAGATTATTGATAGCTAGCGTAGCATTTAGCGTAGCATTCAGCATGCAACATTTTCACAAAAAACAGAAAAGCATTCAAAAAAAATAATTTACCTTTGAAGAACTTCGGATGCTCTCAATGAGGAGACTCTCAGTTAGATAGCAAATGTTCAGTTTTTACTGAAAGATTATTTGTTTAGGAGAAATCGCTCCGTTTGGTGCGTCACGTTTGGCTACCAAAAAACCCCGAAAATTCAGTCATCAAAACGCCGAATTTTATCGACTGAAACATGGTAATCGTTGTTTAGAATCAATCCTCAAGGTGTTTTTCACATATCTCTTCGATGATATATCGTTCGTGGAAGTGTGCATTCTCCTCTGAATCTCATGGGAAAATGCCTACAGTTGAAGATTACGTACCAATTTAGACAAAGGACACCGGGCGGACACCTGGTAAATGTAGTCTCTTATGGCCAATCTTCCAATGATATGCCTACAAATACGTCACAATGCTGCAGACAACTTGGGGAAACGACAGAAAGGGCAGGCTCATTCCTGGCGCACTCACAGCCATATAAGGAGACAATGGAAAACAGAGCCTCAAAAATTCTGCTCATTTCCTGTTTGAAGTTTCATCTTGGTTTCGCCTGTAGCATGAGTTCTGTGGCACTCACAGATAATATCTTTGCAGTTTTGGAAACGTCAGAGTGTTTTCTTTCCAAAGCTGTCAATTATATGCATAGTCGAGCATCTTTTCGTGACAAAATATTGCGCTTAAAACGGGCCCGTTTTTTTTATCCACACAGTGCCTTGCGAAAGTATTTGGCCCCCTTGAACTTTGCGATCTTTTGCCACATTTCAGGCTTCAAACATAAAGATATAAAACTGTATTTTTTTGTGAAGAATCAACAACAAGTGGGACACAATCATGAAGTGGAACGACATTTATTGGATATTTCAAAAAAATTTTACAAATCAAAAACTGAAAAATTGGGCGTGCAAAATTATTCAGCCCCTTTACTTTCAGTGCAGCAAACTCTCTCCAGAAGTTCAGTGAGGATCTCTGAATGATCCAATGTTGACCTAAATGACTAATGATGATAAATACAATCCACCTGTGTGTAATCAAGTCTCCGTATAAATGCACCTGCACTGTGATAGTCTCAGAGGTCCGTTAAAAGCGCAGAGAGCATCATGAAGAACAAGGAACACACCAGGCAGGTCCGAGATACTGTTGTGAAGAAGTTTAAAGCCGGATTTGGATACAAAAAGATTTCCCAAGCTTTAAACATCCCAAGGAGCACTGTGCAAGCGATAATATTGAAATGGAAGGAGTATCAGACCACTGCAAATCTACCAAGACCTGGCCGTCCCTCTAAACTTTCAGCTCATACAAGGAGAAGACTGATCAGAGATGCAGCCAAGAGGCCCATGATCACTCTGGATGAACTGCAGAGATCTACAGCTGAGGTGGGAGACTCTGTCCATAGGACAACAATCAGTCGTATATTGCACAAATCTGGCCTTTATGGAAGAGTGGCAAGAAGAAAGCCATTTCTTAAAGATATCCATAAAAAGTGTCGTTTAAAGTTTGCCACAAGCCACCTGGGAGACACACCAAACATGTGGAAGAAGGTGCTCTGGTCAGATGAAACCAAAATTGAACTTTTTGGCAACAATGCAAAATGTTATGTTTGGCGTAAAAGCAACACAGCTCATCACCCTGAACACACCATCCCCACTGTCAAACATGGTGGTGGCAGCATCATGGTTTGGGCCTGCTTTTCTTCAGCAGGGACAGGGAAGATGGTTAAAATTGATAGGAAGATGGATGGAGCCAAATACAGGACCATTCTGGAAGAAAACCTGATGGAGTCTGCAAAAGACCTGAGACTGGGACGGAGATTTGTCTTCCAACAAGACAATGATCCAAAACATAAAGCAAAATCTACAATGGAATGGTTCAAAAATAAATATATCCAGGTGTTAGAATGGCCAAGTCAAAGTCCAGACCTGAATCCAATCGAGAATCTGTGGAAAGAACTGAAAACTGCTGTTCACAAATGCTCTCCATCCAACCTCACTGAGCTCGAGCTGTTTTGCAAGGAGGAATGGGAAAAAATTTCAGTCTCTCGATGTGCAAAACTGATTGAGACATACCCCAAGCGACTTACAGCTGTAATCGCAGCAAAAGGTGGTGCTACAAAGTATTAACTTAAGGGGGCTGAATAATTTTGCACGCCCAATTTTTCAGTTTTTGATTTGTTAAAAAAGTTTGAAATATCCAATAAATGTCGTTCCACTTCATGATTGTGTCCCACTTGTTGTTGATTCTTCACAAAAAAATACAGTTTTATATCTTTATGTTTGAAGCCTGAAATGTGGCAAAAGATCGCAAAGTTCAAGGGGGCCGAATACTTTCGCAAGGCACTGTAAATGAAAAGAGCGCCCCCTATATCCAAGAAGTTAACACGCTAAATGTCTTACTCGCGTCGACCACAGAGAACGAGAGCCCACAGTCCTTGGGTGCGGACCGTGTCGGTGGCACTGTGTTGTCCTCAAAGCGGGCAAAGAAGGTGCTTAGCTTGTCTGGGAGCAAGACGTTTTTTTTTTTACCTGTGGTAAATTGAATTTACCACAGGTGGACTCCAATCAAGTTATAGAATCTCTAGGATGATCAATAGAAACAGGATGCACTTGAGCTCAGTTTCGAGTCCCATAGGAAAAGGTCTGAATACTTAAGTAACTAAGTTATTTCTGATTTTTTTTTTTTTCTAATACATTTGATAAAATGTCTATTAACCTGTTTTCCCTCTGTCGTTATGGGGTATTGTGTGTAGATTGATGAGGGAAAACATAATGAAATCTATTTTAGAGTAAGGCTATAATGTAACAAAATATGGAAAAATGGAAGGGGTCTGAATACTTTACAAATGCACTGTATGAGCCAATATGACCACTATATACTGTATATGAGGGTTAGGCTTGGGGTTACGGTTGGCTCCACATACTGGCTCAACCCTAATCCTATTCTTAACCCTAACCCTTATGCTAGAATGGTATTCAAATATCCCTACAGCTGCAACGCTAACTGCAACCCTAACCCTTACCCTAGACTCATGTTACAGTGCTGGCTCAACCCAACCCTAACCCTAACCTCAACCCTAACCCTAACCCCAGACTCGTGCCGCAGTGCTGGCTCAACCCTAACCTGCTCCTGAGTGGCGCAGTGGTCTAAGACACTGCATCTCAGTGCATGAGTCATCACTGCAGTACCTCATTCGAAACCAGGCTGCATCACATCCGGCCATGATTGGGAGTCCCGTAGGGCGGTGCACAATTGGCCCAACAGCGTCCAGGTTTGGCCGGGGTAGGCCGTCATTGTAAATAAGAATTTGTTCTTAACTGACTTCCCTAGTTAAATAAAGGTTAAATAAAAAATAATAATAACCTCAACCCTAATCCTTACCCTAACCCTAGACTCAAGACGCAGTACTGGCTCAGCTCTAACCCCAATCCTTACCCTAACCGTAGACTCATGTCACAGTGCTGGCTCAACTCTAACCCCAATCCTTACCCTAACCGTAGACTCATGTCACAGTGCTGGCTCAACTCTAACCCCAATCCTTACCCTAACCCTAGACTCATGTCGCAGTGCTGGCTCAACTCTAACCCCAATCCTTAACCTAACTCTAGACTTATGTTGCAGTCCTGGCTCAGAACCAACCCTAATCTAAACCCTAACCCTGAAGTATAAATCAATTAGTAATCTCCTCTTTCAGTTATTCCAACTGTACCTGATTATTTTATCATAAATAACAGCTTTTGTGCTGATATAACACTGAAGGTTATAGCACCTAAATATAACATGCTTTATTATTGTGTACTAGGTGCAGCACAGTAGATTAGAAGGTATTCATTTTGACTATCCCTTGCTGCATTAAAAAGGCCTGTTCTGTTTGAGAACTCTGATCACAACAATAGAACTAAAGATTAACTCCTATTTCTAGCAGAGAAGAGATTGGTCATGCTTACCAAGTGTTTGTTCAACTCCAACCCTTTTGTTCTCTCACCAGGTACCCAAAGAAACGTGTCAATACTGATCTGGCATTGCACAGTTAACCACATCAGGTCATTGTGAAGGGGACTTTACTTTCTGGACACAACACATGTTTTTAAATGTAATGAATATGTGATTCAGCTTTCCCAACTACTTCTAATAAACATTATGTAAAAAAAAGAAATATTCAGCATGGGCAGAATAACCTACCGTTATTTAATTTGCATGTAAAGGGTTGTCCTTCTATCCTGACATTTGACCCAGAAGCACAGAGGAATACATATATTTCTGTCCACTGATGCTGCTTCCAAACCAGATCAATTATTGAGCTTAACAGTGATTAATATGTGGTTTACAAAAGGAGTGGGAGGGTTCTCCTGCCTCAAAATTGACAAAAGCCTGACAAAATGTGTCTGTCAAATGATCATTTATTCCCCCACAACAAAGAAAGTTTAGTCTATTGTTCCTACTGGAAAAGTCACTACTAATGGCTCAAGCTCTCTGACTGAGACTGTTCTCTTCCCCAATGGAAAAGTCACTACTAATGGCTCAAGCTCTCTGACTGAGACTGTTCTCTTCCTCGTCTCAATAAACAACCTAGCTAGTACTTTGAAACCTATCCCTTAAATCATGTAACTCATTTCAGTATTTTCTGTCCCGGGCTATCCAAGAGGAAGGCATAATACAAGATTCTTGTGAGTTCAGAGTCGGGTCACAGATATCTCTCCTCTCTCACTAGCTCAACAGTCAGCCTGGCGTCCAAAGGGGTTTAGAATTAAGTTCAGGGCTTGTGTGTATGGGAAACCCAGCTCGCAGCCAAATGCAATACTTCCCCAAGTATTTCTGTCAAAGCCCAGGCCTTTTAAAAACAATATGAAATCGTAGCGGAGACATTTTAATCAATTAGCTACGTGTCAACAACATGCCTGTCATTCTTTTAATGGGGGAGACTAATTCTAGTGTGGTGACGAGTGAGCAGTTGGCAATCATACTCTTGAGGTAATTTATGGTGAGCTCCAAAAGTATTGGGACAGTGACAATTCTTTTGCCTCAGTAACTTTCTCACTCATCATTATTCACGATTCATTGAGGATTATCTGTAATCATGGTAACATCAACATTAATGTAGACGTGTTTAGAAACATTCTATTCTTATTTACAATAAAAGTGACTCCAAAATGACATAATACATGATTTACCATTCATTTCTATTGGGCACAAAATAATCTAAAACACAACCAAAACAAACAGCAAATGCATCCAACAAGTTTGTAGAAGCAGAAACTAGATGTAGTCATTGCGTGCTAGGAATTTGGGTCCAAATACTAAACGTTGTACTACTTTAATACGCATAAATTAATTTGTCCTAATACATTTGTTCCCCTAAAATGGGGGGACTATGTACAAAAGGTGTTGTAATTTCTAAACGCTCCACCCGATATGGATGAAAATACCCTCAAATTAAAGCTGACAATCTGCACTTTAACCTCATAGTCACGGTATCATTTCAAATCCAAAGTGCTGGAGAACAGAGCCAAAACAACAAAAAAATGGTTACTGTCCCAATATTTTGGAGCTCACCGTATATAGGCCTACAAGAATGTATAACTCTTTACATAAACAATATTATGTTGACATGTGTTCTTAGACCGTTATAACCGTTAAGTTGTCTAAGATATTACTATAAAATGTTCATCTCTTTCAACCTGTCCACTGTTCCACACTTATTTTCCTTTATTACATGCCAGCATCATGGCTTTCCAGTGCTTTCACTTCTGATATGTAAATAAAGGCATCTTATCTGAACAAGGTTCTACCAGCAGCAGTGCAAACACACCATCCGGTGAGAGACAGATAGAGAACAATGTGAGGAGGATAAGTAAGGATGGTCAACCCATTCCCACGTCTTCACAGTGTGTGTACGTACGTGCGCATCCGTGCCTGTATTCACGTGTGTATGTGTCCATAATGTGCATGTGTGTGTGTTTAACCTCATATGAAGTGGGTGAAAAACACATCCCTCTTCCTGGCTGGTATCAGTCCTCTGGCTCCATGTCTCAGTCTGTAGATATTCTGTGTGGAGTCACAGCCCTAGTCACTCAGGTCAAGTACAGGCTACGTAGTCTAGTGGGATACCAGACCCTCATTCCTGCTATTAAGCCAATGCAGGGCCAGGCTCTCACTCTCTCTCGCTCTAAACATTATTTGGCTCACTGAAGGCTTGAAACGCTATAAATTTTCATTTGAAGTTCCAGATAGCTGTAGGATGTTGTTGGGGCTCTGAGAGGAGAGAGGAATCTCTGGGCTGCCCAGGGCATGAGAGGTGAATCAGAGAAGAACCCCGCTGCCCAGGACCTGAGAGGTGAACCAGAGAAGAACCCCGCTGCCCAGGACCTGAGAGGTGAATCAGAGAAGAACCCCACTGCCCAGGACCTGAGAGGTGAACCAGAGATGAACCCCACTGCCCAGGACCTGAGAGGTGAACCAGAGAAGAACCCCGCTGCCCAGGACCTGGGAGGTGAATCAGAGAAGAACCCCGCTGCCCAGGGCCTGAGAGGTGAACCAGAGAAGAACCCCGCTGCCCAGGGCCTGAGAGGTGAATCAGAGAAGAACCCCACTGCCCAGAACCTGAGAGGTGAACCAGAGAAGAACCCCGCTGCCCAGGACCTGAGAGGAGAGAGGAATCTCTGGGCTGCCCAGGACCTGAGAGGTGAACCAGAGAAGAACCCCGCTGCCCAGGACCTGAGAGGTGAACCAGAGAAGAACCCCGCAGCCCAGGACCTGAGAGGTGAATCAGAGAAGAACCCCGCAGCCCAGGACCTGAAAGGTGAATCAGAGAAGAACCCCGCTGCCCAGGGCCTGAGAGGTGAATCAGAGAAGAACCCCGCTGCCCAGGGCCTGAGAGGTGAATCAGAGAAGAACCCCGCTGCCCAGGGCCTGAGAGGTGAACCAGAGAAGAACCCCGCTGCCCAGGGCCTGAGAGGTGAACCAGAGAAGAACCCCGCTGCCCAGGGCCTGAGAGGTGAATCAGAGAAGAACCCCACTGCCCAGAACCTGAGAGGTGAACCAGAGAAGAACCCCGCTGCCCAGGACCTGAGAGGAGAGAGGAATCTCTGGGCTGCCCAGGACCTGAGAGGTGAACCAGAGAAGAACCCCGCTGCCCAGGACCTGAGAGGTGAATCAGAGAAGAACCCCGCTGCCCAGGGCCTGAGAGGTGAATCAGAGAAGAACCCTGCTGCCCAGGGCCTGAGAGGTGAATCAGAGAAGAACCCTGCTGCCCAGGGCCTGAGAGGTGAATCAGAGAAATAGAATGACTAAATTTGACATTCAAATGAACACTCTGTTAATTCTCTTTCAATGATGTCAAGAAACGGTCTCTACTCTGGTAGTAGAGAACACAACTCAACCCCTCCCTTGAACCCTGAAAAGACTGACCAGCGCAGACCCTTTGGCTGGGCCTGCCAATTAATTATATAGTGACTTTAAAGCTTCCTGTTTTTCTCTCTTCAATTAAGCCAATCTGCCACAATGCTGGAAACAGAGGAAATACCCTTAAAATAGTCTCTAATTTCAGCACGTTCAATTATTTTGTACCACCCGGTCCGAATCAGATAGCATCAGGTTGTGTTAATGTAAAGATCAACAATGTTTGATCACAGGGAAAATATTTCTGTCATTTCTTCCTGTTTCTAGCCTGCGTAGTGTGGGAATTTGTGAGAAGTCTGGTGCAGCATGTCTGAGATGGCCACTGCCCACTGCCCTATGCCAGGGTTAGCTGGTACATGCCTTAGTCAGGCCCATCATCCACCATCAATCTCTGACTGTTTATTATTACATGTTTAGCAAAAAAATCCTCTTGATTTATTCCCTCCTCTGTTACGCTTTTCCTGTCTTCTTTTATGAAAACAAAATTCCAGTGAATTCTTCCATTATTACCATTAGGCAGCCATGATGGCTGGCTCCCTCTCACTCACTGCAAACACAGTGCAGCGCCACACCATGACTTCAGCTAATGCTCACGGATATGCTGCCTGGTATTCACAACACATTCTGCTACACCGTAGCTTTGTTGCCAAGTGAGTTGCTGCACAAAGCATTGACTCTCTCCTCCATGCAGCCAGCACCTGACAAATCGACCTTGACAGCAGACACACACTTTGTCTTCCTCTCCCCTTTCTACTGCAACAGTTCTAATTACAGTAAATCTACAGCGTAGCGTTCAAGAGCAAAAAGTCAACTCCAATGTTATCGTAAATGCTCTGTAGCCTACTTTCCTGCTGAATACCTGCCAGTGTTTTCCAACATTACCCTTTTCAACTCTGAACTGAAACTCACCTCCCGGCTGCCTCACCCTCTGTTTTTCACAGGGAAACCGGAAAGGAGGAGAAAGTGAAGACCAACCAGGGCAGGGCCAGTTAAAATGGACTTTAATGGAGGATTTCAGCTTCAGAAAGTCTGTATTTTGACCTAATTCACATGTTAGTTCTGCAGTAGGGACTGACACATTCTTTCAGGCTCTGTATCAGATAAATGCTGTCTATTGTTTTGGCCTAATGATATCTATGCTGCAGATCTGACATTGTGTGGTAAAAGTAAATGAAAGTGAGAAGTAAATAGTATGATGTGTCCAGCCACTTTACAATTCATGGTAGAGATAGACAGATAAGACATGCACAGATTTAAACAGCTTCCCTTGCTCCCACTCATTGTGTAGCACATAAAATTAAATAATAATTGGAAAATAGGCCTACTTGAACGGCAATTTCTTCCCGCATAACTTGACATTTTTAGTGTTATTCATTTTCTTTTTGAAAGCCGAATGGGGATTAATAACAGGTCATAACAGATAGAAATGAGAGTGTCGACAAATGGTGAGATGAGGTCATATGACTAGATATGTCATAGAGACTGATGGTATTGGAGTGATTATGAGGCGGAAGGGGGTTTAGTGGGGATGAAGAGGGAGGAAACCCCGGCAGCCCTCGTATCAGTGGCACGCTGGCCGGAGCCCCTCGATAAACAGGCCGGTTATCACATCACTAACATTTATTTAACCCTTCTCTCCAGCACAGAGAGAGAGCACAGAGAAAGCGAGAGGTTGGTTCCTCAATCTCTCTGCAAAAACCATAACATTTTCTGAGGCTACTACAACTTAAAAACACACACATAAAGATGAGTACATTAACAAAGCTAATTTTCTCAACGGACACTCCCTACACATATCTACACACCCACAAACACCCAATCTACTCCTGTAACAACATCCCTGTCATCCACAGAACTCCCCCTTTCCATTTCTGTCTCCTCCTCTCGCTGTCCTCCTCTGTTTGGCTATGTACTAAGGACATTACTTTACTACTGTATGAGAGTGGGGGGGGATCCTTAGAGGCACTTGTCTATCCCTCCACCCTTCCCTTCCATCCTTTCTCCTCTCTTCTCCTTCTCCATCCACACCATCTGCGTTTTCCTTCTCCTCTCCTCCTCCATCCATCCACGCCATCTGCGTTTTCCTTCTCCTCTCCTCCTCCATCCATCCACCCCTTGGGGTGTTTTCCTTCCCCTCTCCTCCTCCATCCATCCACCCCTTGAGGTGTTTTCCTTCCCCTCTCCTCCTCCATCCATCCACCCCTTGGGGTGTTTCCCTTCCCCTCTCCTCCTCCATCCATCCACCCCTTGGGGTGGTTCCCTTCTCCTCTCCTCCTCCTCCATCCATTAACCCCTTGGGGTGTTTCCCTTCCCCTCTCCTTCTCCATCCATCCATCCACCCCTTGGGGTGTTTCCCTTCTCCTCTCCTCCTCCATCCATTAACCCCTTGGGGTGTTTCCCTTCCCCTCGCCTCCTCCATCCATCCACCCCTTGGGGTGTTTTCCTTCCCCTCTCCTCCTCCATCCATCCACCCCTTGGGGTGTTTCCCTTCTCCTCTCCTCCTCCATCCATCCATCCATTAACCCCTTGGGGTGTTTCCCTTCTCTCCTCCTCCATCCATCCATTAACCCCTTGGGGTGTTTCCCTTCCCCTCTCCTCCTCCATCCATTAACCCCTTGGGGTGTTTTCCTTCTCCTCTCCTCCTCCTCCATCCATCCACCCCTTGGGGTGTTTTCCTTCTCCTCTCCTCCATCCATCCACCCCTTGGGGTGTTTTCCTTCTCCTCTCCTCCTCCATCTATCCACCCCTTGGGGTGTTTTCCTTCTCCTCTCCTCCTCCATCTATCCACCCCTTGGGGTGTTTTCCTTCCCCTCTCCTCCTCCATCCATTCACCCCTTCAGCTTTGGGACTGAACACACATCTCTCTCCCACACATCCCATGCCAGGCATTCAGGCGGCCAGGCCTCATGTTTTTCAAATTCATTAATCAGATGAAAGAAAGGCAGTGCAGCGCATTCCAAAATAAATACATGAGGCTTGGTGGATGAAGCTGTGTTTTAGAGTTAGTGCGATAGTTACAATCTCTAGAATGCAATTTTGTTGTTTTAACCGGAAGAGGATGGAACTCTGTCTTTGGAGTGTGTCTGTCACTTTGTCACTCAGCCCATCTGTGGATTTATCCTCCAATACACCACGTACAAATGGGACCTTACCCAAGCAGCAACTGTTGTTTACATTACAGTATTGGATGTCATAATGCTGAAAATGATATATTGAAATTCAGAGGATGACACAAATGTGAGAATTGTAGTAGTGGCTGCAGCCAACCTATGAAATTGCTGTTCTTTTGCCACAAAAGCCGTCAGAGAGATGTATAACACTGTCCCTAAAGAAGCAGTGGTTCATCTCCTCCTGGTAAAATAAGGTTAGGGACATCTCCCTGAACTTACAATGGGGAGCCCAAAGGCCAGGGGTTTGGCAACAAGGTTTTTAGTTTAAAAAAAAGTTGTATTGGGTCAAAAAGATTGTAATATCACCAGGAGTTCTGCTAAAATGAGTTTAATTTAGGAAATCTGTTCCCGAGTAATCCCACAAATAAAAAAATAGACATACGTGATCGTGTCTCAATGTAATCAAGGTATGAAATTATTGTTATTTTCAAATACAACCTCTTTTTGGCCTTAGTTGTGGTCAATTTGTAGTGTATGTAACCCTCTCACCAGGCTCGAATTTGACTCTCACGATATTACCTTACTTATAATATCTGAACAGCATGGGGTATTAGGTGAGAATGACATCTCAAATAAGAATCCTATTGTAAACTATCTAGGTGATGACAACTAGGGTATTAACTTCAGATAGAATGATTAGAGATTAGTGTTATTATTTAAGTATATGCTTTCCCATGCATTTAAATGAAAGTGAAACAGTAAATGACTCCATCACTGCAACAGACATAAGCTTTAACATGTATACTATCACATTTTCAATGGACCACATCAAAAGAAATATAAAATAATGAACCCCAATGATTTTTTTCACAACCCATGTCCAAATTACTGGCAGGCTTGCTTAAACCCGTTGGCACGCGTTGGAACTAAAAAAGAATGACGACGCACATAAACCCCATGGGACCACGCAGCTGTCATACCTCTCAGGAAGGAGATACGTTCTGTCTCCTAGAGATTAACGTACTTTGGTGGGAAAAGTGCAAATCAATGCTAGAACAACAGCAAAGGACCTTGTGAAGATGCTGGAGGAAACAGGTACAAAAGTATCTATATCCACAGTAAAACAAGTCCTATATCGACATAACCTGAAAGGTCACTCAGTAAGGAAGAAGACACTGCTCCAAAACTGCCATAAAAAAGCCAGATTTCGGTTTGCAACTGCAGATGGGGACAAATATCGTACTTTTTGGAGAAATTCCCTCTGGTCTGATGAAACAAAAATAGAGCTGTTTGGCCATAATGACCATCGTTATGTTTGGAGGGAAAAGGGGAGGCTTGCAAACCGAAGAACACCATCCCAACTGTGAAAAACGGGGGTGGCAGCATCATGTTGTGGGGGTGCTTTGTTGCAGGAGAGACTGGTGCACTTCACAAAATAGATGGTATCATGAGGCAGGAAAATTATGTGGATATATTGAAGCAACATTTCAAGACATCAGTCAGGAAGTTAAAGCTTGGTTGCAAATGAGTCTTCCAAATGGACATTGACCCCAAGCACTTCCAAAGTTGTGACAAAATGGCTTAAGGACAACAAAGTCAAGGTATTGGAGTGGCCATCACAAAGCCCTGACCTCAATCCTATAGAATATTTGTGGCCAGAACTGAAAAAGAGTGTGCGAGCAAGGAGGCCTACAAACCTGACTCAGTTACACCAGCTCTGTCAGGAGGAATGGGCCAAAATTCACCCAACTTATTGTGGGAAGCTTGTGGAAGGCTACCCGAAACATTTGACCCAAGTTCAACCATTTAAAGGCAATGCTACCAAATACTAATTGAGTGTACGTAAACTTCTGACCCACTGGAAATGTGATGAAAGAAATAAAAGCTGAAATAAATAATTCTCTCTACTATTATTCTGACATTTCATATTCTTAAAATAAAGTGGTGATTCTAACTGACCTAAGACAGGGAATTTTTATTGTGAAAAACTGAGTTTAAATGTATTTGGCTAAGGTGTATGTAAACTTCCGACTTCGACTGTAGTCGCCTACCCCTGCTTTAGGTACTAATTACTTAGTCTGACGCTATCTTGATGCCGCTCCACTTCGGGTGAGGTCTTCTAAATGGCCAATTGAACTTTCTGTCAAGCAGAACCCTCCTGTGACCCTAATACACATACACACGCATGCACACACACACAGACACATACACACACACTCCCAAACATTTACTGGGCCTCTGGAACATCAATAGTTTGTTTATAATTAGCCGTGGCATCTCTTGACGACTTAGAGAGTGATTGTTTTTCAAAATGGCCCCAGGGGAACTGTTGACTAATTGGCCCTACGTGGCTGGCTGGCTGGGAGAACATCGTAGACACACATGCGCAGACACACATGTGCATACACACAAACAGATACACACACACTCGTATGCACAAACACACACGCACACAAACACACAGCAAAGCATGGGGCCTGTTACTGGCCTATGGTGGCGGGCCGCATTCCATACAAGCTGCTCTTGGTATCTGACAGTCCAGGCAGATAATAGTCTAGCAGAGACTGACTCAGAGGGCAGTGTGCCTAAACCCTGTATATAACCACTCAAATAGTGAACCAGGGGAGAAAGGGGAAAGGGGAAAGAGGGAAGGAGAGGTGAGAAGGAGGAAAGAGGGGAGGAAAGGGGAGGAGAGATGAGAAGGGATAAAGAGGGGTGGAGAGATGAGAAGGAGGAAAGAGAGGAGAGGTTATAAGGGGGGAAAGGGGGAGAGAAGCCTTACTCTTGAATCCCTTCTGTTCACTTAATTTAACCCACCCTGATAACAGGAGAGTTGGTAACCTGCCCAGGACCAATAAAAAAAAAAAAAATCACATGCACCGAATACAACAGTGCTTACTTACAAGTCCATAAAACCTCTTGCGTCGACCCGAGACGCAGACGTCTCATCTAGCCATCAGCAATTGCAAATGCGCTACGCCAAATGCTAATAGCACTCGTTAAAACTCAAACGTTCATCAAAACACACATGCAGGGTACTGAATTAAAGCTACACTCGTTGTGAATCTAGCCAACAAGTCAGATTATTAAAATGCTTTTCGGCGAAAGCATGAGAAGCTATTATCTGATAGCATGCAACACCCCGAAATACCTGAAGGCGACGTAAACAAAAGAATTAGCGTAGCCGGCGCTACACAAATAGCAGAAATAAAATATAAAAAAAACTTTCATTACCTTGGACGAGCTTCTTTGTTGGCACTCCTATATGTCCCATAAACATCACTATTGGGTATTTTTTTCGATTAAATCGGTCCATATATACCCAAAATATCCATCTATGGAAACTGTGTGATTCAGAAAAAAACACCGTTTCAAAACGCTACGTCATTTTTTAAAATTAAAAAAGTCGACGATAAACTTTCACAAAACACTTCGAAATACTTTTGTAATACAACTTTAGGTATTAGTAAACGTTAATAATCTATCAAATTGATCACGAGGCGATATGTATTCAATAGCTCCACGATTTCAAATCATCTTCCAAAATCTCTCTTCCAAAACTTCCTGTCGGAGACTGGATGGAAAGTGGTCTCTCTTCCTCGTTTGACCAAGAAACAACGAGAAGGCAATTGACAAGACTGGTGACATCGTGTGGAAGCTGTAGGACTTGCAATCTCGGCCCCATTTAATTTCGTGCCCCTTAAACAATACATGCAAGTGGCGCATGGATATTTTTTTCAGTTTTCAGTGATCAGTTTTTCTTGCGATTTTCGATGAAACAGACACTCTGTTATAGTCACAGCGGTGATTTAACCAGTTTTAGAAACGTGAGAGTGTTTTCTATCCACACATACTAATCATATGCATATACTATATTCCTGGCATGAGTAGCAGGACGCCGAAATGTTGCGCGATTTTTAACAGAATGTTCGAAAAAGTAGGGGGTCGACTTAACCAACAATGCAGTTCAAGAAATAGAGTTAATAAAATATATACTAAATAAGCTAAAGTAAAATAAAAAAATTAAAATAATAATCAAAGTAATTAAAAAGGAAGACAATTAATTTACATAACAATAGCGAGGCTATGTACAGGGTACTGTTACAGAGTTAATGTGCAGGGTACAGGTTAGTCAAGATAAGTTGTGAAGTGACTATGCATAGATAATAAACAGCGAGTGCAGCAGTGTAAAAACAAGGGGGGTTGTCCTGGCACCACACTACCAGGTCTCTGACCTCCTCCTATAGGCTGTCGTCTCATCATTGTTGGTGATCAGGCCTACCACAGTTGTTTCGTCAGCAAACTTAATGATGATGTTGGAGTCGTGCTTGGCCATGCAGTCATGGGTGAACAGGGAGTACAGGAGGGGACTAAGCATGCACCCCTGAGGGGCCCCAGATGTGTTGTTGCCTACACTTACCACCTGGGGGCGGCTGTCAGGAAGTCCAGTATCCAGTTGCAGAGGGAGGTGTTTAGTCCCAGGGTCCTTAGCTTAGTGATGAGCTTTGGCACTATGGTGTTGAACGCTGAGCTGTAGTCAATGAACAACATTCTTACATAGGTGTTCCTTTTGTCCAGGTGGGAAAGGGCATTATGGAGTGCGATTGAGATTGCGTCATCTATGGACCTGTTAGGGCGAACTGGAGTGGGTCTAGATTTTCTGGCATGATGGTGTTGATGAAGTAGTTGCTCAGTCCTGCTGAAACACGGAGAAGCAAGCCAGCTATATTATCCGTGTATTCGTTCAGCCAAGTCTCTGTGAAACGTCCCGTTGGTAGGATAGTCTTAATTGTAGATTGTCCAGCTTGTTTTCCAATGATTGAGGGTAGTGGTGAACTCCACCCACTGTATTTCCATATTTTCTTCACGCGAATGACAGGGATTGGGGCCTGGTCTCCAGGAAGCAGTATATCCTTCGCGTCGGACTCATTAAAGAAAAATTCTTCGTCCAGTTTGAGTTGAGTATAACTGTTCTGATGTCCAGAAGCTCTTTTCGGTCTTAAGAGATGATAGCAGCAACATTATGTACAAAGTTAGTTACAAAAAATGAGAAAAAAAAATAACAAAATAGCACAGTTGGTAAGGAGCTTGTGAAACGGCAGCCATCCCCGCCGGCACCATTTTCGGGATTCATAAACAGAGGTGTTTATGCAGAGAAGTGTTAGGTAAATACACACTGTGTGGTCCTCTAGTTGACTCTGTTGGTGGGATGGCTCCTTTGGTGGGGCAGGGTGTGTGTGCAGGAGTGTGTGTGTGTGTGTGTGTGTGTGTGTTTGTGGGTGCTTGTATTTTAGCGCACCCTGTACTCATTACTGTTTATAAAGTGTGCAATCATCCATG
Organism: Oncorhynchus tshawytscha; assembly: GCF_018296145.1. Classification (NCBI taxonomy): domain Eukaryota; kingdom Metazoa; phylum Chordata; class Actinopteri; order Salmoniformes; family Salmonidae; genus Oncorhynchus; species Oncorhynchus tshawytscha. Next base: position 65,335,849 of record NC_056438.1, read on the forward strand.
GGAACACCTAGTGGTCTAAAGCCCAGTGGATTCCTCCATCCACAGCCATTTCAGGGAAATTATCCATGTGTTAAGTGGCCATAAACGCTTCTAAATCCCATTTCTAAGCATCTGCCATGCTTCAGAAACAGTACCTCCATGCAGTTTCATGACACCAGTTGAACCTATGTGGAGGTAGGGCACTAAAACCTGGACCAGTCTGAGGCCCTCCTCCCATCCACCCACACCATTCGCCTGCCTCTCCCTGCTCCTTCTCTCTCCCTCCCTTCACATTCATCCTCTGTTCTCTCCCTCCCTGCTCCTTCTCTCTCCCTCCACCTTCATCCCCTGTTCTCTCCCTCCCTGCCTCCTTCCCTCCCTCCCTCCCTCCACCTTCATCCCCTGTTCTCTCCCTCCCTCCACCTTCATCCCCTGTTCTCTCCCTCCTTCCCTCCATCCCTCTCTACTTTCCCTCCTTTCTTTAGCCAGCCTGTATCTGACCTTTCACCTCCCTTTGACCTCTCACCTGCAGGCGTTTACATGTAGACTTACTCACTCACACACACACACACCTTTGCTGCAGGCCTCGCCGTGTGACGTGGAGATCCATACAATGGGTCCGTTAGCCTTGTGTTGTCTGAAGCCTGAGCCTTGGATTAGAGATTAGAGAACAGCTAGTCTAGTGTGAGGTAAACATGAGAGATAAATACAACAGAACTATATTTTACCTGCTGTCCAAGTACAGTGGATGTTGGTGTCAAACGGCCTACTTTGAGCTTGTCATTCGATGTTGACATTTCCACCTGAGGTATTGGAACAGGGGGTGGCTAGACAGAACAGTCCAGAAAGGTTGGTGGCTAGACAGAACAGTCCAGAACGCAGGTTGGTGGCTAGACAGAACAGTCCAGAACGCAGGTTGGTGGCTAGACAGAACAGTCCAGAACGCAGGTTGGTGGCTAGACAGAACAGTCCAGAACGCAGGTTGGTGGCTAGACAGAACAGTCCAGAACGCAGGTTGGTAGCTAGACAGAACAGTCCAGAACGCAGGTTGGTGGCTAGACAGAACAGTCCAGAACGCAGGTTGGTGGCTAGACAGAACAGTCCAGAACACAGGTTGGTGGCTAGACAGAACACTCCAGAACACAGGTTGGTGGCTAGACAGAACAGTCCAGAACGCAGGTTGGTGGCTAGACAGAACAGTCCAGAACACAGGTTGGTGGCTAGACAGAACACTCCAGAACACAGGTTGGTGGCTAGACAGAACACAGGTTGGTGGCTAGACAGAACACTCCAGAACACAGGTTGTTGTCTGGCTGCTTTGAATCAGTCACAGAAATGTGTTGTGAACGAACTGCATTGGCTCTTTGATACCTACCTGCTTGAGTGGGAACTTGAATAAGACACAATATTGTATTTTAGAAGAACATTTGACTGAGACATTTAATATGAGTATTGTTAAACTTAAAGGTATTTTCCCATCGACTGCTTGGTGGTTTTCCCACCAAAGGAATGTGAAAAGTCCAACAGCAAATTCTCCCTCCCTGTCATAATGGAGCACTCTCAGTCTCAAAGGACAAAGGGAAAAATTAACATTTTAATCATTTATCATTTCATCTGGGAAACATCCCAAGGGTTTGCCTTAATATTTATTCTAACGTGAATTTCTTTGTTACAAAACGGTACTCATATTGAAAGACATGTTCAAAAATACAAGACAAATTGTGAGGTTTCAAGTTCAGGGCATGCTATCGTTTGAGTCTAAATTGAAACAAGACACTCCCTCAAGAACAGAGTCCTTCATATTTGCTTATTGAATCTGATATATAATAGCTTTTTTAAAGAAATACACATATTTTCCTTAAAAAGCTCCCATTAATTATAATGACAGGGTATGCAAATCTAAAATAAAACATAACAGTAGATATTTCCCTGCAGGAAAACATAAATAATGACAACAATGAACATCCCCAGAAGAGATGATTCCAGAGGCTTCACTTCATCTTCCATCCAGACCATTTAGGACTACTAGGAGTCTGACCTGTGAACTTTGAACTCTCTGTGTCTCCATATCACAGTCCAGTAAGGAGGCCTCCAGACTTCTGAACTAACTTTAAACGGAACATAACTTGAAACAAAATATAACTTTAAAGCAGAGGTGTCAAACTCATTCCATGGAGGGCCTGGTGTCTGCGGCTTTTTGTTTTTTCCTTTCAATTAAAACATAGGCAACCAGACAAGGGGAGTTATTTACAAATTAGTGACCTTAATTCATCAATAGAGTACAAGGGAAGAGCAAAAACCTGCAGACACTCGGCCCCCCGTGGAATGAGTTTGACACATGTGCTTTAAAGGATTAAGCCTTGGGTTAATGAGGGTTTATGAAAGCATTATAAACCCTTTATAATGCCTACATATACCATTTATAAGCAAGGTGTAATGCTATAGCCTCTAAAGTGTGGCAAAATCGTTATGATACATTTATAATAATAGTCATATATTGAGTCCCAAAGCTTTTGCAAAGGGCAGCAGGAGAATGTGAGGAAATAAAAATGATAGTGCCATACACTGTATCAAGTTATAATTCAAATAGTTTCTAGTCAAAGCAAAATGACACAGCTTTAACATCACATAAGGGAATATGCAACATGAGCTATTGGTGTATAACATAATTTGTAGGACAGAGTTGTGAAAGATCTTGAGAGGGCTGTTTTACTTTACATTACCGTCTCTACTAAGTCTCTTCACTGTCTACAAAATACAAGACCAATATATCACTGGCCTGAAATGGTGGCTACATTTCCACCCTTTATTTTCATATGGTAAGCAAGGATAAATGGATGTGTTTATTATGTTCAACAAGGGTAGTTTATGACTTGTTAAACACTTCTCCACTGTATCTCATTTATCAGAGGTTGGTGGAAAGTTGCCAAGGCATCTCTGGTTCACAGAGACATTAGGTGGGGATGTTTAGGATTACTCCCGTCCAGACACCCATGTTGGGTCATGCCAGGTCAGACATACTGGATTTAGCACTGGATAGTGGCTAGGGTTATAAAGTTCCAGTAACTCAGAAGAGGAAGGACCTTCCTCCTCAGTGAATGTCATAAAAATAAAAATAGTGAAACATTAAAAAAGTTATCCTTTCTAGATAAAAATATACTACATATATTCAAATGTCACCAAATAATTGGCCAAAACACACTGTTTTGTAATGAAGGTCTACCGTAGCCTCAGCAGAGTACTCTGTAGGATAACACCATGGTGTAGCCGAAGGACAGCTAGCTTCTGTCCTCCTCTGGGTACATTGACTTCAATACAAACCTTGGAGACTCATGGTTCTCACCCCCTTCCATAGACTTACACAGTAATTATGTCAACTTCCGGAGGACGTCTTCCAACCTATCATACCTTTTGTAGCATGAACTGACATGTTGTCCACCCAATCAAAGGATCAGAGAATTAATCTAGTACTGAAAGCATAAGCTACAACTAGCTAGCGCTGATGTGCATAAAATGTGGTGAGTAGTTGAAACAAAGAGAGAGAAAATAAATGAATTACTTTATTTCAAAATTAAGGAGAAGCAAGAGAGAAAGAGCTAGCTATATTTTGTAGTGTATATATATAGCTAGTTTAGCTTACTCAAACACCCGGTTCAAACAGAGAGGGATGCTATGTTATCTAGCTGGCTTTGGTAATCCAACAGTGGAATTCTTCCAAGTCAAGGTAAGCTTTTGGTTATATTAATTCATAGCCACCGGGGCCCTCCAGTGTAACTGCTTGCTAACTGTACACTGTACTGCATGATTGTAGCGGGTTTACTAATGAGTTAATTCTAGTAGCTATGTTGACTATGACTTAATATTGTGACAACGATGTTGTATTGTGCACTGAAGTCCACAATCGATGGGGAAAGGTGAGAGGAAGAGAGAAAAGATGCGAGAAGGAATTATATAAACAACGAGCAAAGTGATCATGCGGTTTATATGCAGCTCTGTTGGCATGTGATCAGGGGTGTATTAATTCTGAAACAGAAGCAAATATAACAAAAGGGGGATAAACATACCTGAATTTAGGGCCTCCCGAGTGGCGTTGTTGTAACGGTTTTCTAGGTGTGAAGGAGAGTCGGACCAAAATGCAGCGTGTAGATTGCGATCCATGTTTAATGAACAAACGTAAAACACGAATCAATATTAAACACTACAAAAAAACAACAAACGTGGAAACGTAACGAAAACCGAAACAGCCTATACTAGTGTAAACTAACACAGAGACAGGAACAAGGATACTAAGGACAATCACCCACGACAAACTCAAAGAATATGGCTGCCTAAATATGGTTCCCAATCAGAGACAACGATAAACACCTGCCTCTGATTGAGAACCACTCCAGACAGCCATAGACTTTGCTAGATCACCCCACTAGCTACAATCCCAATATATACACACCACATACAAAAACCCATGCCACACCCTGGCCTGACCCAATACATGAAGATAAACACAAAATACTTCGACCAGGGCGTGACAGTAGTGTCTAAGGCACTGCATCGCAGTGTTGGATGTGCCACTAGAGATTCTGGGTTCGAGTCCAGGCTCTGCTGCAGCCGCCTGCAACCGTAAGACCCATGGGGCGGTGCACAATTGGCCCAGCGTCATCCGGGTTAGGGAGGGTTTGGCCGGCAGAGATGTCCTCATCTCATCGTGCACTAGCGACTGTGGCTGGCCGGGCGCAGTGCACACTGACACGGTCACCAGGTGCACAGTGTTTCCTCCGACACATTGGTGTGTTTGGCTTCTGGCTTAAGTGGGCATTGTGTCAAGAAGCAGTGCGGCTTAGTTGGGTTGTGTTTCGGAGGACGCACGGTTCTCGACCTTCACCTCTCTCGAATCCGTAGGGGAGTTGCAGCGTTGAGACAAGACTAACTACTAATCAGATACCACAAAATTGGGGAGAAAACAGGGTAAAAAAGAAATCTATACAAAAATAAAAAACATACCTAAATTTGTCCAATAGAAACTCTCATTTGCAACTGTTGGACTAATGATTACAGCCTAGATCAGCTAGATCAGCAAGATTGTGTATTGAATGTGTCACTGTCAGTCACCTTGATTACTCTAATTTCTCTCAGCCTATGTTGTGAACTTTCATTTATAGGCTAGGTTGTAGCAACCTCATGATGGGTATAGGGAAAATTCTAGTATCATATATTAGCCTAAACCTATCGATGTTACATTGACAGTCAACCAATATGCTGTAATAGAAATACGGCATTGCTCGTGAAAAAATACAAATCGCCCTCCCTCATCTTGAACGGCACTGACCGCGACTGATAAGTACTGTACCTTAATAATTCTACAAGAACACTGAGGAATTGGGCCAAATGAAAGGTGAAGAAATATGGTTTTGCATCGGTGGCTAAAATAACAGAATCCCAACATCTCCAAAAACACAGAAAGACAAGATTCCAGTTTCAAAGAGGAGCCCTGAGAAACTGTGGAAATAGTAGATGTGGAGGAGTGAGGAGTCATCCCCTGCTTGTGATCATGACTGGTTGCTCTTTGCACAACCTCCTCACTCCCACTGGAATCTGATGACAAACTAGGTTTAACCTCACAACAGTTTGGAGATGTGCATCTCCACCACTTCATAACACTCCTGGGTGTGGGAGTTGTATTCTTCACTGAGAGAATGATTGGTACTGTACTATTCTTTAGTAGACTCTAGGTTATGATTCAGGGCAAATGGGGAAAAGGAGGTATGAAAGTCCAGGACTGTGAGATGATGACTCATGTGAACTCATGTGAACACCTTACATCATGTGAGGAGAGGTGCGGTGTATAATGCCTCTCACTACTTACTTGGATGACAAAGGGTTCAGAAACAGTGAGGTGGGAATTCAATTATAATGCAAAAGAATTCTTAACAAAATATGTCTATTGTAAGGAAACCTGCTCACAAGATGAAATAGGTTTTATGGTCATGTACGCCAGATAGGTGCAGTGAAATGTGTTGTTTTACAGGGTCAGCCATAGTAGTACGGCGCCCCTGGACAAAATGTGGGTTAAATGCCTTTCTCACGGTCACATCGACAGATTTTTCACCTTTTTGACTCAGGTATTCAACATCCTGTTTGAGACCTGAAGACTTTAATCGGATCCCCAAGCTAACCTGACACAGTTTTTTGGTGTGAAGGAGAACTGAGTTTGAACCCAGTCAGTCTAGACTATGCTCTAAATATACTCAATTAGCTTGACATCAAAGTGGCAGCAGACATTGAGGAATTTGGCCAAATGTGAACAAATTGAAGAAGAGGAATACCTCTGACAATGAAAGGTGAATAAAGATGGTTTTCCATGGGTTGTTTCAATAACAGAATGCCAACCGCCCCAAACACTGCAACTGAGCACTGATAGACAAGATTCCAGTTTGAAAGAGTAGCAATGAGAAACCCTTGAAACAGTAGATGTGGAGGAGTCAGGCGTCATCCACTGCTTTTGACCAAGACTGCTTGCTCTTTGCACAACCTTTTCATTCCTCACTCCCACTGAAATCTGATGACAAACTAAAGGTAACTACCAAAATAACTGAGGAATACAAAGTATATTGAAAGCAAGTGCTTCCACACAGGTGTGTTACCTGAGTTAATTAAGCAATGAACATCCCATAATTTTTCGGGTCATGTATAAAAATGCTGGACAGGACATTATTTTGGCTAGCATGGGATGACAATGACCCTATCCACCGTGCACGAGTGGTCACTGAATGGTTTGATGAGCATAAAAACTATGTACTGTAAACCATATGCCAACCATCACCAGATCTCAACCCAATTGGGTGATTCTGGAGTGGTGCTTGAGACGGCGTTTTCCACCACCATCAACAAAACACCAAAGTATGGAATTTCGCGTGAAAGAATAGAGCCCCACAGTGGAGATATCATAATACCCATAAAACAAGTCAAACAACAAAATGTTTCCAATCATTTTTCCATCATTTATTTTTCCCATAGGGGATTTTAGAAACGCTTAAAAATAAGGGCTGTGTTTAGTGTAGGCTTACCCTGGCTGTGATGTTTTAGTAACCATGTAAATCTCTCTCTGGCAAGTGTCTTTTATCAATATACTCAGCTCTATTTACTCTCAGATTCTAAAATTATAATTAGCATCAAAGCAGACATCATGCAAGACTACAATTCCCTGCAAGCTCCAACACGTCAGCTTTAGTTGACACCTTTATTAACAGGTGTCAATTTAAAACTTGCATAAGACAGTTCACAGAATTGTCCATTTAAAGACATTTTGCCCATTTATTCATTACTACATTTAGCTAACATTAGGTTGTCAATCCATACATTCTTACCTTTGCCTTGATTCGGCAGTCTTGTCCAGATCATCATTGCATGCATTTGTAGTTCTTTATGATAGCCACATTAGCAGCTAATTAGTGTTTCATTTTTGGGGGGTAAATATAGGGAAATCTATTGATAAAAGTCACCTTGTCCTAGAGAGATGTACACGGTTATCAAAATGTCAGGAAACACGGCCCTTATTTTAAATGTTTCTAAAATCCCCCATGGAAAAAATGAATGGTGGAAAAACCGCTAAGTTTTATGGGTATTATGACTCATACTGTGGTACTCTATGGTGTCCCTCCAATAGAGTTCCAGACACTTGTAGAATCTATGCCAAACTGTTCTGGCTGACAGTGATCAAATGCCCTATCAAATGCCCTATCAAATGCCCTATCAAATGCCCTATCAAATGCCCTATTAAATGCCCTATTAAATGCCCTATTAAATGCCATATTAAATGCCCTATTAAATGCCCTATTAAATGCCTTATCAAATGCCCTATCAAATGCCATATCAAATGCCCTATCAAATGCCCTATTAAATGCCGTATCAAATGCCCTATTAAATGCCCTATTAAATGCCCTATCAAATGCCCTATTAAATGCCCTATCAAATGCCCTATTAAATGCCCTATCAAATGCCCTATCAAATGCCCTATCAAAGGCCCTATCAAATGCCCTATTAAATGCCCTATCAAATGCCCTATCAAATGCCCTATTAAATGCCCTATTAAGACACTTTGGTGCTTCCCTTATTTTGGAAGTAACCTGTAGGTTTAACCTCCCAGCAGTGAGGAGCTGGATGTGCTGCTCCACCACATAGCAGGGAAAAGGAGGTATGAAAGTCCAGGACTGTGAGATGATGACTCATGTGAACACCTTACATCATGTGAGGAGAGGTGCGGTGTATAATGCCTCTCACTACTTACTTGGATGACAAAGGGTTCAGAAACAGTGAGGTGGGAATTCAATTCTAATGCAAAAGAATTCTTAACAAAATATGCCTATTGTAAGGAACCCTGCTCACAAGATGACTAATCTTACTTGAAACCTGAAGACTTTCATCGGCTCCCCGAACTAATGCCTATAGGCTTTAGCTCAGCAGGTCAACACAGTTTTGTGGCGTGAAGGAGACCCGAGTTCAAACCCAGTCAGTCACACCAGTTCAATATCTCTCCATAGCCATTCAGTCTTCTATAGATTATGCTCTAAATATACTCTCCTCTCTCTAGAAGAGATAAAACCAGTGAAAGCTGAAAGCTCATTTAGCTGGACTTCAAAGCTGCAGCAGCGTTTTCAATACTTCCCTGCTGGCATTTCAACTTGTGTCAGTTAATTCATCTCTGCCCTCCAGGGTCTGCCACATTGCCCTCTGGGCAGAGACGTCATTTAAATGTCTTGTTTTGATTTACATTTGATTCAGTTGTCAACAAACGTGAACTAAATGTGAAAATCCCCCCAAAATTTACTATGACACTGGATTTAGGTTAAAAGTTTTCCGCATTGATTCAACATTATCACATTTAATTATTTTGTTGAAATGACATGAAAACAACATTGATTTAACCACTTTTTGCCCAGTGGGTGGTATTGCTTGGCATGCTGGGATACTAGGAACAAGGAGAGAGACGGTTCTATTGGCTAGCCTAGATGTTAATCACAACACCATATATTTTTTGGCTTGGAATAGTCTTCTACACATAGAAATGTTTTTTTTCCAGTGCTTCATCCTCTGAAAGAGAATGCTGAAGAGGTCATTAAACCTCTGTGAGCAAGGTTACCTCACAGGTTAAATGAGGCCTTGAGTTGATTCATAAAGGAATGCATGAAGCCAGCTGTGTAGTATTCTCACCACAACACAAACTGAAACTGCTAGAGCCATCTGCCATCCTTTCACATGACAACTATGCATATTTCCACCCCATGCATTTCCTTCACCCCGCAACTACAGACAAAAGAAAGGGAAAAAGTGCTGATTATGCTTGATGGAGGCTGTTTTCATAAGTGATCCGGTGTCGCTTGTCACAAAGGCTGTCCTGTCACCCTGCCTCAGCTATACATTAGCTTCTGTTGGGTAGAGGGAGTGATCCAGGGACTATGTTTACATTTTTTTTTTATAAAAAAAATTGTGGGTGTGAGAGAGAGAGAGAGAGAGAGAGAGAGAGAGAGAGAGAGAGAGAGAGGGAGGCTCCAGAGGAAAGCCCCGGCTCCAGGGGACCTGTCCTGTCCAACCCCATGGCTCCCCTCTGGGCTGGTGGTGAGACAGGCAGGCAGGACGAGGATGAGGCTGGAGATAAATGGAGGGTGCGAGGGACAGAAAGAGAGAGAAGGAGGGAAAGAGAGGAGGGGCTGGGCCGACTCTTGCCCTCTCTCTGACAGGATCTGGTCAATGTCCTGCCGCCGAGGGTCGCAGGCCAAAGCCTACACACAGACACACACACAAACTTATCTGCAGTGCATCTGCCGGGCCGCCTGTGCAGTCAGCCTGTCTCCATGGCGGCCTGCGAGCCTTTTCCTGCTCTGGGGAGGGGAGAGGAGGGAGAGGGGAGGAAAGAGAGAGAGTGGGAAGGAGGAGAGGGGGCTCAATGGGAAACTGAGTTTGCAGGGCCCTGCCAAGTCACTGAGCTAAGCTTCATGGAAAACACTATCCCCCTCCCGGTTAACAGGAGTATGCACTTCTGAATTTCAGACAAACAAAAATAACTCTGATGACTGGCTGGCTACGGACCCTCTCTGCCCCGCTAGCCCTCCTCAGTCTTTCTGTCTCTCACTTGAAATTCCCACACGTGTAACAAGCTCATGTTCGGACCCGAGCCTTCTGCGAGAACAGCTCATTTCTTCTAGAGTTAAGAAAAGGAGGGAGAGGAAAAAAAGAGGACCAAATGTAATAATTATAGCAGAGCCCCGTGTATTTATCATTCCTTCTCTCTGTGGATTGAGATGACCTTGCGGTGACCAATCTGTGGCGCTCGATTCAGGTCCCATTGGCCAGTCATTTCATCATTCAAACAGCATGCGCTCCAATTCTCATGACCTAATGCATTGCAGAATGCCTGAAAGCTGCTCATTTTGCTTTCTCTGTTCTCCCCTCCACTACATCGTCAACAGAACTAGAGAGCCATGACAGGTTCTACTGCATGGGGAAAAATGGCAGTTATATTTGAATCATTCTTCTGACTGAAAAATGGCAGTTATATTTGAATGGTTCTGACAGCGTGATGAAATGGAGATAAATAATGGGGAATATTATGATGGAGAGCAGTGTTTGTCTGTCTGCTGGTAAGAACTGCCAAGGTCAAGTACCTCAGATCATTGAGAAGTGATTAATTAGAAATAGGGGCATCATCATGAAAATTACTATTAGAGGCATGTTATACTGTATGTCCCAAGGACATCATATACTTACAGTACTAGTCAAAAGTTTAGACACACCTACTCACTCAAGGGTTTTTCTTTATTTTTACTATTTTCCACAGTGAATAACAATAGTGAAGAAATCAGAACTATGAAATAACACATATCGAATAATGTTGTAACCAAAAAAGTGTTAAACAAATATAAATATATTTTATATTTGAGAATCTTCAAAGTAGCCACCCTTTGCCTTGATGACAGCGCTGCACACTCTTGGCATTCTCTCAACCAGCTTCATGAGGTAGTCACCTGGAATGCATTTCAATTAACAGGTGTGCCTTGTTAAAAGTTACAAGGTAGGGCTGGTATACAGAAGATAGCCCTATTTGGTAAAAGCTCAAATAAGCAAAGAGAAACAACAGCCCATCATTACTTTAAGACATGAAGGTCAGTCAATCCGGAAAATGTCAAGAACTTTGAACGTTTCTTAAAGTGCAGTCGCAAAAACCATCAAGCGCTATGATGAAACTGGCTTTCATGAGGACCGCCACAGGAAAGGAAGACCCAGAGTTACCTCTGCTGCAGAGGATAAGTTCATTAGAGTTAACTGCACCTCAGATTGCAGCCAAAATAAATGTTTCACAGAGTTTCAGTAACAGACACATCTCAATGTCAACTGTTCAGAGGAGACAGGCCTTCATGGTCGAATTGCTGCAAAGAAACCAATACTAAAGGCCACCAATAAGAAGAAGAGACTTGCTTGGGCCAAGAAACACAAGCAATGGAAATTAGACAGTTGGAAATCTGTCCTTTGGTCTGATGAGTCCAAATTTGAGATTTTTGGTTCCAACCGCCGTGTCTTCGTGAGATGCAATGTGGTTCCCAATGTGAAGCATGGAGGGGGATGTGTGATGGTGTGGGGGTGCTTTGCTGGTGACACTGTCAGTGATTTACTTAGAAAAAAAGGCATACTTAACCAGCCTTTCTACAACAGCATTCTGCAGCTATACGCCATCCCATCTGGTTTGCACATAGTGTGACTATCATTTGTTTTTCAACAGGACAATGACCCAACACACCTCCAGGCTGGGTAATGGTTATTTGACCAAGAAGGAGAGCAATGAAGTGCTGCATCAGATGACCTGCATCCACAATCACCCAATCTCAACCCAATTGAGATGGGTTGGGATGAGTTGGACCGCAGAGTGAAGGAAAAGCAGCCAACAAGTGCTCAGCATATGTGGGAACTCCTTCAAGACTTTTGGAAAATCATTCCTCATGAAGCTGATTGAGAGAATGTCAAGAGTGTGCAAAGCTGTCATCAAGGCAAAGGGTGGCTACTTTGAAGAATCTCAAGTATAAAATATATTTTGATTTGTTTAACACTTTTTTGGTTACTACATGATTCCATATGTGTTATTTCATAGTGTTGATGTCTTCACTATTATTCTACAATATAGAAATAGTCTAAATAAATAACAACCCTCGAATGAGTAGGTGTGTCTAAACTTTTGACTGGTACTGTACAACTGACTTTTCAACAGTCCATTACCTCTGCAGTAAATATGATTCCTAAAATTATTTTATTTCTCCTTCAGTAGAGGTTCTTTAGACTGTATTTTAGTCTGTCAGGCAAAGGTATGTCTCAGTTTCACATTTTAGGGGCTGAAAAACAGGGGGTTGATAATACTGGTATATCCTACAGTAATACAGCAGTCTTTAGAACCTGCTGTAGATTCTCCTAAACCCTCTCTGACAGTCTAGCTGACACTGACAGCCATAAACCTCTAGAGCACAGATTTCCTCATCTGCTCCTTGTTGGGAGCCCTGTTCCAGTCAGACCTTCAGCAATGCAGCTACGGAGGTAAACCCTAGCTCTGAGTGTTTACATCTCATGACCTCTAACACTAAAATAAAATAATAAAAGAGAGAGAGAGAAACGGCGCGAGAGCGAGAGCGAGAGCGTTAAAGCACTCTGTTGTGTGATATGGCTGTCCTGGAGAGAAAAGACAGCAATGTTATAGTTATGTCATGAATTATAGTTTCATTTAAGCAGTGTCTTATTTAAATGGTAAGTCACGGAAAAAGATGGACTTGCTCTCTCTACTCAGTAAGAAACATTAATGGGACTATAGCAGGTCCACTGGCAGGGCTAGAGTAGAGAGGTTTTTGTCATACTCGGAGCCGAGTGCTGTACTACATTATCCCATTCCCAAGGGTCACATTATCCACTCTGCTCCCATTGTCACCACTGTAAATATAACAAGAGGGGAGAGGATTATGAGGGAGACCGTGATTTGTCTCCAACTCAGCACAAAGGCTATGTCGTTGTGTGTGTGGAGGAGGGGAGTGAGGGACTGAAGAACTCTACTTCACACTACGATTGCGATGAAACTGTGAGAAGAAAGAGAGGAGACGTAGAGAGAGAAAGTGAGAACGAGAGGGGAGGAGAGACAGAAGGGCCTCCCTCCTGTTTTATGTAATGTACATTCTGTCTTGGCTGCATTTCTCAAGGCTGCTTGACTAGGGTGTGTGTGTGTGTGTGTGTGTGTGTGTGTGTGTGGTGCCTGCTGGTGCCAGGCACAGTGAGCGTCTCCTCCAGCCCAGTGTTGACCCTGTACAGTCTGAGTGCCTGGTGATGAATACTCCTCCTACTACTCTGGGCGAGGCTGCACGTACACACACACATACACACACAAAGGCAAGCACTCTAAAAAGCACACAAATGAATGCACAGTCACACTGATACTCACACGCACCAAGGTTATGGAGAAGCTGGAGTAGAAGGAAGACAAACGTATTGCCTCGTAGTTCATCATCACAGCAGAACTAGACTAGAGTGTCATGATCCACATGAGGTAAAGGAGGAGGTGGTCAAGGTCATCTCAGGTCAAACCTCTGACTTTGAGACAGTTGAAGATTGTCCATTCACTAACCATATTATTGGAATTCTGGGGGAAATGCGCTACTTCCCTCCCTCACTTCCTTCCTCTACATGTTCCAATGTTCTTTACTACGGAATTCACTGGTATGTTTCATCAATAAGGCCGGCTCTGAAAGATAACAATTCATTATGGAAAATGTATTCTGGTTAAACGGTCTCTGCTCCCTCTTAATGAGAAGTCCACTGGTGTTGCAGATGGTCTGAGTGAACCCATGTTGTCCCCCTCCAGTCAAAGTGGTGCCTGGTCCTATCTAGCCACCAACTCTCTCCCTCTCTGTCTTACTCACACCCAGCCGCCTGCAAATTAATACAAATGAGTGTTTTCATTCTGAGCTAGACAGCAAAGTATGTTATCACAAGCCTGAGCTCCTACTCTTAAAATTAACCAATCTCATCCCCAAGAAAAATAAACATGATGTGGTGGAACTCTTGAAGATATAATCGTATTGTGATCAAATTGCTTCTAATGTCCCTTAATGACTGGAGCTGAGGACTGACAGGGAGAACATGATTGATTCAGTGAGCCAGTAGATTTGATAGATTTGTGAAGTGTTTCAGTCAGGAGTCAATGAGAGGGCATGGTCTACAACAAAACTGAAGAACAGAAAATGCATTGTATTTTGATAATCTCGTAGGTTATAGGGGAGTGCTACGTATTTAAGATTGGATCAGGTGAGCTACTCCATCAGCCAAAAGGACTATAGATAGACAGCATAGCTATTAATATACTGTTTAAGGGGTGAATGTGTCCCCCCCCAACCAGTATTAATACTTCCAAAAAGCAATTTCCTCACGACTGTGGAATTCTGAGAGATGCCAGGAACATGTCAGAAATACAGAGGAGGCTGAATAACTTACACCATGCCTCTGAGTCTGACTCCAAGTATTTGCTAATGTGTTTATAGTCAACGTTGCTGAAAATGTGCTTTAACCTCACAACTTAGTATATGTATCTATGTACGCAAAGGACAATATACACTACCGTTCAAAAGTTTGGGGTCACTTGGAAATGTCCTTGTTTTTGAAAGAAAATCAAATTTCAAAAACACCAGTCTCAACGTCAACAGTGAAGAGGCGACTCTGGGATGCTGGCCTTCTAGGCAGTGTTGCAAAGAAAAAGCCATATCTCAGACTGGTCAATGAAAATAAAATATTAAGATAAGATGGGCAAAAGAACACAGACACTGGACAGAGGAACTCTGCCTAGAAGGCCAGCATCCCGGAGTCACCTCTTCACTGTTGATGTTGAGACTGGTGTTTTGCGGGTAATATTTAATGAAGCTGCCATTTGAGGACTTGTGAGGCATTTGTTTATCAAACTAGACACTAATGTACTTGTCCTCTTGCTTAGTTGTGCACCGGGGCCTCTCACTCCTCTTTCTATTCTGGTTAGAGACAGTTTGCGCTGTTCTGTGAAGGGAGTAGTACACAGCGTTGTATGAGATCTTCAGTTTCTTGGAAATTTCTCGCATGGAATAGCCTTCATTTCTCAGAACAAGAATAGACTGACAAGTTTCAGAAGAAAGTTATTTGTTTCTGGCCATTTTGAGCCTGTAATCAAACCCACAAATGCTGATGCTCCAGATACTAAACTAGTCTAAAGAAGGACAGTTTTATTGCTTCTTTAATTAGCACAACAGTTTTCAGCTGTGCTAACATAATTGCAAAAGGGTTTTCTAATGAATTTAGATTAGCTAACACAACATGCCATTGGATCACAGGAGTGATGGTTGCTGATAGTGGGTCTCTGTACCCCTATGTAGATATTCCATAAAAAATCATCTGTGTCCAGCTACAATAGTCATTTACAATGTCTACTCTGTATTTCAGACATATTTGATGTTATTTTAATGGACAAAAAAATGTGCTTTTCTTTCAAAAACAAGGACATTTCTAAGTGACCCCAAACTTTTTAACGGTAGTGTATACTACATCTACATTTGGCCAAATCCTTCTCAAGTCTCTCAATGAAACAATTATAGCTGATCGGCTCTAACTTGGGTAAATTGTTTGGGTAACAATTTGCAGACATACCGATGTGAATTCTCAACATATTGGAGCCGGTCTGGTTAGTATACAGGTTTAAGTGAGGGGACGTCACAAGGGGATGAGTAGGCTACAATGTCTACTATGTGATAGCTGTCTTTGTATAAATCTCTCACTCAGAGGCCTGGGTTGACCCTCAGCCTTAGCCTTTGTTTGGCAGACGCCTTGGCCCCCTTTAATCTTGTGAGGAGATAAATCCATTGATGGACCTAGCCTGATTCAGTTGAAAGTGCTGTCTGACTATCTCCATAGATCACCATAACACAGCATGTTTGAAGTTGGGCTGGTGGGCTGTGGTGCATGGCGCGTGTGGGCCTGGAGAGGGAAGACGAGATGGGGTGGGGTAGGGTAGGGGGGCTTCCTCACGATCCAGAACAGAGTAATCAATCCTGGGCCATGACCACAGACCCCACCTCCCCCTCCTCCTCAAACCACCCACCCACACACACACACACCACAACAACACCATTCCTGCTGTCTTCTTGACCACAGAGCACAAACACCATACAGGGCCAGGATGGTAATCTCTCTCTATTTCTCTCTCTCTCTCTGTGTTTCTCTCTCTCTATTTTCTCATCTTTACTAAAAGTGGGTAAAATGTTACATTGTTGTTTTTTTCAGAGCTTCTACAGGGGTAAAAGGCAACCTAGAAGTGCCATCCAATGCAGTTCAGATGGATTTTCCTGAGATTACCATGAGAGAGCTATCCATTCTAATGAGTACATCACGAGAGTCTATGTGTATATATGTGTCATCCAGAAGTGTATGTGAACTGATGTAAACCCCTGGGAGCTCTTTAGATGTTAGCTGCTGATAAGAGCCCTTCTTCACCCCATTACATTACTGCAGGAGCTCACACAGTGGAAGTGCTGCTCTCCCTCCTCACACTCTTATCCTTCATCAACACAGACTCTAATCTGAACATAGAGGCTAATTTTGATAGATTGTTTTAGTCTCCTCTGGGCATAATAAGGAATAACACATCAAAGACAAAAACGACTTATCATATTTCTCATGTTACAAATGTGTTTAGTCCAGTCAAGTTTATTTGTCATATGCATAGTACAATGAAATGCTTACGTGCAGGTTCACTTTCGACAATGTGACATAATAAGAATAGTAAATATAAACTTAATGGAATAATTGCTATGGCTGTTAGGGATTTACTGTTAGGATTTACAATTTTTTCTGAAGTCTCGATAGGTTGTTTTCCAATGCTCATGGGGAAGACTTAAAGATGAAGGTCTTGTAGGGGTGTTTCCCTGTGGCTGCTGACCTAGGAGCAGTGTTCTGGAGGTGTGTGTGTTCTAGGCATGCAAAGTGTGTCCCTCTCCCAGCAAGCCCAACTAAGGCAAGCTAAAACACCAAGTTAAGGTAATGGATAAAAAAGATCACAAGTCACAACAAAGAATAAAAGATACTTGCCACTGAAGATAGCAAGACTATCTCACCCTCATGGTCACCCTTTTCAGTCTCCTCTTTCCTTCTTCCCAGCCTCCTCTTCTTAATGACCCTTATTATTACCATCGTACAACAATATACACTACCTCCACTCCATCTTGTTGCTGGAAACCATTGTCTACACATCATTATCCTGCTGGTAATCGTTTATGGTGCTCTAACACTTGGCATGTTTTTCCTTAATCAACTCTAAAGTAATAGCAGAGTGATGTGCATTGTGGCTCACAATGAGGTGCCAAATCCCTTTATGTCTGGGAAGCTTTACACAAACACAGGAAGTCCAGTGTTTCAAGGCAACGGCGAGGGGAGTAGGAGTCAGAGCCATGGCCTGCGTCTCTCTCTTTCTCCTCTGATGGGAAGTTCAGATTAACGGTGGGTGGTAAACCTGCAGCTCATACACCTCATTGTTGCAGTCCAGAAACAACCTAACCGGAGTCCAAGGTCTGCAGTGCACACTGGTTTCATTGTAATGCATGGCACTGCACAGTAGTGATCTGCTACTGGGGTGAAATTAAGGTAAACTTTTTTTAATAGGAAGTAATAAAAACAAATGGGCATGGCGCTGGATCTGTGTCAAGAGTTACTCAAAACCAACACAACTGAGAAGTTACTATAGCTAAGGCCAGAGTTATACATTAGCATATGACCTGACCAGGATTGGAAAAACTCCTGGCTCCAATTATAGGGATTAATCGAAAGCAATGGTATTCAACTCTGACCCTACGAGGTCCGGAGCCTGCTGGTTTTCTGTTCTACCTGATAATACATTTCACCCACCTGATGTCGCAGGTCTAAATCAGTCCCTGAATAGAGGGGAACAATGAAAAATGCAGTGGAACTGGCTTGGAGGTCCAGAGTTGAGTTGGAGGGATCTAAAGCATACCCTAATTTCCCTCTGAATCTATTATTCAATAGTCTGTCTAAAACTCCATTGGAATATGTATTTGTAGGACAGTGTGGTTGATTCGCCAGAGATCTGAGTAGTCATTCACCCCAATGCTTTTTGCAGCTTGTCTTCTCTAAAGAATATTCAACTTGACCTAAAGAACAACCCTCCTCACTTACTCCTAAACTGCAGGCGTTGTAGGATGCTTTCTGATAGAATCCACCATGGAAGCCTGGAAGGATTTTGAAGAAACACAGGGACATCCAGTGGTGAGCAGACAGATGTCTTGTTGCCATCCTAAATGGTATGATTAACATAGCTTCCTAGATGTCCTCTTTTTTCTTAGAAGTGGACTATATAAATTAAAGCGAAAACTAGTGAAAAAGTATTCACATAAACAGCTAATGCCACCCAGGTGGATTACTACAGGCGCTCACCACCAAATAGTACTATTTTGCATTGGTGTATATCTGCAGTGTTGTGATATTTATCTAACACCACTAGATGGCATATTTAGTCAAAACATGTCCAAACCTGACAACTAAACCAGACTAAACCATGTAAAACAGACAGATGGCGCAAATGTTGCAGAACTGCAGAATGACATATTTTGGAAATACAGCATGTTCCATTCCTCAAAAGCTACACAGCCCACTTTTGGAAATACAGCATGTTCCATTCCTCAAAAGCTACACAGCCCACTTTTGTTTTCAATATCATGGGATGTTCTGCTAAAGATTCCCTATTTATTTTAGAGACATACAGTGAAGATGAAAGAGTTTATGCTTTGAGTCCTTGGTAAATAGCCTAGGGCTATTGGGGTTACCCATTATTTCCGTAACATGAACCCCAAAGCACAATTTCCAAAAATGCATATTTCCAATCAATTTAACTGCCTTGACATGCAAATATAACACATGGTAATCCATTAGTTATTTCTGAATGTGGCCAAAATCTGCTATACCTGATGACATTTTAATGTAATTTTGGATAATCAGTCCAGAAGTCTGAAGAGGGAGGGCACCGGAGGAAAATGAAAAAAAAAATAACCCTTTCGTGTGTCCCTGAAAGCCTATTGGTCCAATTCTTTCCCTGCTGCCACAATACTGCAGACACGTAACCATCCTGTTTTAGTCAGTTTAAGCTTGCACTTACAATACAAGGCTTTAACATTTGCTATCTACATAAGCACACTTTTAATGTCATATTGACAAAACCTTTGCTCGCCGATTCGAATCGCTGGAAGTGGACCATGGCGGCTGCCACGAGCAGCAATACATCCACAACCACGCTTCAGATAAAGCATTCCAGTATCGAGCATACGCGGAAACGCATAGACCCTCGGAGGAGACAAGCCGCACTCTCTTTTCTCAGTAACATTTCTTTGGATGGTCGACCGGTGCAAGATGATGCCGACAATCAGATCGAAGAGGATAATTCAATTGAGTCGAGGACTAGACAGAGCCTGGTTTCTGCAGCAGAGCGTCCTCTGTACGCGGCTGGCAGTGGCACAGGGGTAGCGACCCCCACGGCCACCCAGGCGCTCGCTATTGCAAACCAGGCTCTGATTGCTAACGCACGAGATAGTTTTGGGATTGGTCCCGCCGCTGCAACTCAAGCGTGTACAGATCCGGAAGGGGATGCTTTCGGCCCTTCGATTTTCAGTTCGCCTTTCTCTGCAGTACCAGCCGCGATTAGAGGCAGGCTTCAGACCTACACTCAGGGAGTTGTGCCTGCTGCCTACTCCAGGCAGGCTTCCCAAGGCTTCTGTTTGGAGGGAGGACAGATAGCCAACTCTGTCCTGGAGCTGCAGAGATCAAGGTAGGGCATTTGTAGATATCGCCATCATGTAGTGTTTACATTCATGACATGTGTGAAGGAGATTACTGGTTGCCCATATTGGGAATGGGAATAGTGACACAGAAGCCTACAGTCAATGTTTACACTGCACTCTCACAAATTATGCATGTCATAGGCTACAGTATTGCAACCCAATAGTGTCAACAATACAGTTTGGCTACAGTATTGCAACACTCATATTGCAATAGTCACTGAAAGTAAGGTAAGAGTTTTCAGGAAGGTCTTTGTTGAGTGAAGCCACCAAACAGGATCCACACAGACCTGGGCTAGACTAATGTGTATCATCAGTTATCATCTCAACAATAGCACAGGTTTCTCCGGTCACATTTTGTACTAGGGCTGCTCAAACGGCATCATCAGTTTTAGTCAGTTAGTGTACTGCTAAAGACAAGTTTATACAAAGAGACAGATTACAGCAAAGAGCAAGAGCCTTGGCTTTCTCTATATGTGAAACTTAGTATGCTGCTAACAACTGTGCACATGCAGTGGCTCATTGATTTAGGTGGAATCAGCAGGATTAGATTGAAAAGGTCAACCATTGTGGAATCATTTTGATTAGCCTGCCTATTAACCAGTATGATGCATGTGCTCTCAAATAACAGAATTTGTAAAACATGTTATATTCATGGTAGCACTGAAAGGGATGTCCAGCAGGAAGTGGACTTGTTTTCCCCTGTGCAGATACGGTCACCCGTGCAGATTTTCCCCCATAACCTGTTGGGAGGACTTTACAAAGCTGTCCTGCACCTGCTGCCTTGCCCTCTCCTATGCAATATAAACAACCTGTAACCCAGTACTCCTCAACACATCGGACCATGGACACCTTTAATACCTTTGTTTACTCTGTAGAGTGGACCAGAGCACAGGGAAAATCTGAGGCTGCCTGACACTCTGTCCCTGCCTATACCCCACAAACACACACAATTATCTGTAAGGTCCCTCAGTCGAGCAATGATTCAAACACAGATTCAACCACAAAGACCAGGGAAGTTTTCCAATGCCTTGCAAAGAAGGGCATCTAAATATATGGCAAGACCTAGCAATGATCAACAACCAATTTGACAGAGCTTGAAGCATTTTTTAAAATAATGATGGGCAAATGTTGCACAATCCAGGTGTGGAAAGCTCCTAGAGACTTACCCAAAAAGCCTCACAGCTGTAATTGCTGCCAAAGGTGATTCTAACATGTAAGCAACTCAGGGGGTCGAATACCTATCTAATCTATATACAGTATATCACAAAAGTGAGTACACCCCTCACATTTTTGTAAATATTTGAGTATATCTTCTCATGTGACAACACTGAAGAAATGACACTTTGCTACAATGTAAAGTAGTGAGTGTACAGCTTGTATAACAGTGTAAATTTGCTGTCCCCTCAAAATAACTCAATACAGCCATTAATGTGTAAACTGCTGGCAACAAAAGTGAGTACACCCCTAAGTGAAAATGTCCAAATTGGGCCCAAAGTGTCAATATTTTGTGTGGCCACCATCATTTTCCAGCACTGCCTTAACCCTCTTGGGCATGGAGTTCACCAGAGCTTCACAGGTTGCCACTGGAGATTAGAAGCCTGCCGGATAATCACCCCTCCATGACGACATCACGGAGCTGAAGGATGTTAGAGACCTTGCACTCCTCCACCTTCCGTTTGAGGATGCCCCACAGATGCTCAATAGGGTTTAGGTCTGGAGACATGCTTGGCCAGTCCATCATCTTTACCCTCAGCTTCTTTAGCAAGGCAGTGGTCGTCTTGGAGGTGTGTTTGGGGTCGTTATCATGTTGGAATACTGCCCTGAGGCCCAGTCTCCGAATGGAGGGGATCATGCTCTGCTTCAGTATGTCACAGTACATGTTGGCATTCATGGTTCCCTCAATGAACTGTAGCTCCCCAGTGCCGGCAGCACTCATGCAGCCCCAGACCATGACACTCCCACCACCATGCTTGACTGTAGGCAAGACACACTTGTCTTTGTACTCCTCACCTGGTTGCCGCCACACACGCTTGACACCATCTGAACCAAATAAGTTTCTTGCTCATCAGACCACAGGACATGGTTCCAGTAATCCATGTCCTTAGTCTGCTTGTCTTCAGCAAACTGTTTGCGGGCTTTCTTGTGCATCATCTATAGAAGAGGCTTCCTTCTGGGACGACAGCCATGCAGACCAATTTGATGCAGTGTACGGCATATGGTCTGAGCACTGACAGGCTGACCCCCCACCCCTTCAACCTCTGCAGCAATGCTGGCAGCACTCATACGTCTATTTCCCAAAGACAACCTCTGGATATGATGCTGAGCACATGCACTCAACTTCTTTGGTCAACCATGGCGAGGCCTGTTCTGAGTGGAACCTGTCCAGTTAAACCACTGTATGGTCTTGGCCACCGTGCTGCAGCTCAGTTTCAGGGTCTTGGCAATCTTCTTATAGCCCAGGCCATCTTTATGTAGAGCAACAATTCTTTTTTTCAGATCCTCAGAGAGTTCTTTGCCATGAGGTGCCATGTTGAACTTCCAGTGACCAGTCAGTATGAGGGAGTGTGAGAGCGATGACACCAAATTTAACACACCTGCTCCCCATTCACACCTGAGACCTTGTAACACTAACGAGTCACATGACACCGGGGAGAAAAAAATGGCTAATTGGGCCCAATTTGGACATTTTCACTTAGGGGTGTACTCACTTGTTGCCAGCGGTTTAGACATTAATGGCTGTGTGTTGAGTTATTTTGAGGGGGCAGCAAATTTACACTGTTATACAAGATGTACACTCACTACTTTACATTGTAGCAAAGTGTCATTTCTTCAGTGTTGCCACATGAAAAGCTATACTCAAATATTTACAAAAATGTGAGGGGTGTACTCACTTTTGTGATATACTGTATATATATATATATACTGTATATATATATATATATATATATATATATATATATATATATATATTTTTTTTTTTTAATCCACTAACATTACAGTATTTTTAACATAGTATTTTGTGTAGATTGTTGACAAAAAAATACAATTAAATCCATTTGAATCCCACATTGTAACAAAAGTGAAGGGGTGTGAACTATACATTAACTATACATTCATGTACATACTACCTCAATTGGGCCAACCAACCAGTGCTCCCGCACATTGGCTAACCGGGCTATCTGCATTGTGTCCCACCACCGTCAACCCCTCTTTTACGCTACTGCTACTCTGTTCATCATATATGCATAGTCACTTTAACCAATCATTTAACCATTGTACATGTACATACTACCTCAATCAGCCTGACTAACCGGTGACTGTATGTAGCCTCGCTATTGTATATAGCCTGTCTTTTTACTGTTGTTTTTATTTCTTTACTTACCTATTGTTCCCCTAATACCTTTTTTGCACTATTGGTTAGAGCCTGTAAGTAAGCATTTCACTGTATTCAGCACACATGACAAATAAACTTTGATTTGAACACTGTCTGAAGGCACTGTACATTACAATGATTCAGTAGTTAAACCCCCCCAGGTTATGGAATGCGGTCGGTCAAAGGAGGCTGCCACTGTAAACTGAATTATAAGCTGTTGAGTAATAACTAAGGCGACCTGTTGAGGGACCCCGGCCATATTCCACAGACACATCATAGATGGGCATCTCTCACACAGTGCCTGGTCTGTTTTCCCAGGGCAGCAGCTTGGTGGAAAAGTGGCCAGATCCAGAGAGAGAACCTTGGCTGGGAAGGGAAAGGCAGGACGCCCAGGCTTTCAGAGACGCTGCCCGGCCAGACTCTCCTTTATCTGTTTATCTCCATCTCCTGTCCTTCACTCGTCTTCCTCTCCCAAGGGCACCATACCAGATACTCTTTATTTCTCTCTTTCCATCTTCCTCCCTTCCCTCTCTCATGGCCTCCAGTCCTGCTCCCAGCCAGGAATCCCCAACCCTCAGATCAGCTGCCAAAAGATACTCTGAGATCAGCGCTCAGAGCTGCTTAAAACCATCTTATTCGGTGTGCATTGATTCTAATGCATGCAAATTATGGTTGAGTTTACATAGGCTGCAGTATTCTACTGCTCAAGCTAGACTCATAGACAATGGCCTTTTACATTCTAGCATAATTTAAGGCGCCCACTCTGTCTTGCTGCTACTGTAAAGGTGTCAGCCCGAGGTGTGGATCTGTTTAAACCACTTTAAAATGAAAAAACACATTTAGCTTAGTGAATGTTGCCACAAAATCAAATTCCCATAAAATTGTATGGATTGACAGTTAATGCAGTAAATTTGATTCTGCACTCCAATGTCCCCATGTTTTAAACCATTTTTCACAAGTCCTCATTGTGATCGAAAGCTTACTACAGGGAGACTATGAAGCCAAGGGAAACCATAGCAGAGAAACCACATGCAGTATAAACCATTACAATGGTCCTTTGCAGTTTTGTGCAATTGAGTCATATCCTTTTGGTTAAGAGGTTGAGGTTGTTGTTTGGTGAAGGAATGGTTGGCATAATTACGTGATTATGTAAGCAGCAATCTTAGGCTAGTTTGCCTCTGAAACACTTGTGGCTTGAACTGTAAGCGAAATCTCCAAAGCAGCTGCAGGATAGGCCTTTATAGTTAAAACGGCCACCATAATTAAAGCATTACTGGTAATGAGTCTTGAGATAAGAAAGATATACATGATGGGTTACTCTATTTCCAAAATGGAACTTGCAGTACCAAGTTTACTAGTTCAAGTTCCACAATGCTAGTAGCACTGTTGTTCACCCTAAACCACATGCTATTTAAAGGGAAGGGGGAAGGATGGATTCAGTGGTTTTACTGTATGTCAAGCAACCAGAGCAACTAACCACAAGGTGCTGTGTGTTTTGAACAATATAGGTATGTGTTCTTGTCCTTTATCCATGTCTGCAGCAGTGTTTCCCCTATATTCATATATAGTTTTTTACAGCAGTGGCAAGAATTTAGCAGCGTTGGGACATATTTCTGCCGAGACGCGCTTTTAGAGCTCCCCCACTGCTACAGTAGCAGGAAGGAATTGACTGTTGTTGCAGCGTTGTTGTAAATGTGTTGGAGAAGAAAGACCGAAGGGGCTGAGAATAGCCTTTGTTGATTGGATTTTCCCCCCAAATGATTAAATTTTCTTTGGCCTGTAATTGTAAAAAGGCTAGAACATTAGATTGACTTCCACTCTGTCACCCGACAGCGGAACGGGAAGACAATGTCCATGGCAGGCTGCCAATGGGTGTGCGTGTGAAACAATTGAATCTTTTATGTTGAGCACTACAGCTCCTTATCCTAAAAAGCGACAAGCATAGCTGTCAGGTTACATACCAATTGTTTTTGAATGTCCTCATAGGATGTCTATAGGAATTGTTAAGATTGATTAAATAGACCATGCTTGAAAGTCATTGAATGTGAACCGTGCTTGTTATGTCACATGCGCCGAATACAACAGCTGTAGACCTTAGTGACATGCTTACTTAAAGTTCTTAAACAACAATGTAGTTTTAAGAAGAAAAAAAATAACTCCATAAATTAAACAACCATTTGAGTAAAGAAAAACACCGACAGATGGTGTCTTTCATGGGCAGCTCTACTTGGATGCCCATTGTTGTTCTGTCAATATTGAAGGAGGCGATAATTGAAAGTAGCCTGGGCTCTGCCTTAAAGCTTCGGAGTTTGACCAGTCCTTGTTAACGTCAGAATGCTACTGTTGGATTGGAGTTGATTTATCAAGGACCTCAGCCACACGAACTACGGACTGTTCACCCCGTTACCATCTAGAAGGAGGCGACAGTACAGGTGCATCAAGCTGGGACCGAGAGACCGATAGAAGCTGTTTATCTCCAGGCCATCAGCCTGTTAAACAGTCACCACTAGCTGGCCTCTGCCGAGTGCCCTTTCCTGAACCTTAGTCACTGTTAATAGCTACCACCCGGTACTCTACCCTGCAGCTTAGAGACTGCTTTGCCCTATGTACAGAGTCATTGAAAGCTGGTCACTGCTGTACACACCTTTGCTATTAATATACTGTCTATACACACACACACATACACACACACACACACACACACATACAGTGGGGCAAAAAAATATTTAGTCAGCCACCAATTGTGCAAGTTCTCCCACTTAAAAAGATGAGAGAGGTCTGTAATTTTCATCATAGGTACACTTCAACTATGACAGACAAAATGAGAAAAAAAAATCCAGAAAATCACATTGTAGGATTTTTAATGAATTTATTTGCAAATTATGGTGGAAAATAAGTATTAGTTGATTCGGCTATTGCTCGTCACTGACAGGTGTATAACATTGAGCACACAGCCATGCACATCCATAGACAAACATTGGCAGTAGAATGGCCTTACTGAAGAGCTCAGTGACTTTCAATGTGGCACTGTCATAGGATGCCACCTTTCCAACCAGTCAGTTCGTCAAATGTCTGCCCTGTTACAGCTGCCCCGGGCAACTGTAAGTGCTGTTATTTTGAAGTGGAAACATCTAGGAGCAACAATGGCTAAGCCACAAAGTGGTAGGACACACAAGCTCACATAATGGGACCGGGAGTGCTGAATCACGTTAAAATCGTTTGTCCTCGGTTGCAACACTCACTACCGAGTTCCAAACTGCCTCTGGAAGCAACGTCGGCACAATAACTGTTCGTCTGGAGCCTCATGAAATGGGTTTCCATGTCCGAGCAGCTGTACACAAGCCTAAGATCACCATGTGCAATGCCAAGCATCGGCTGGAGTGGTGTAAATGTCACTGCCATTGGACTCTGGAGCAGTGGAAAATGTTCTCTGGAGTGATGAATTACGCTTCACCATCTGGCAGTCCGACAGACGAATCTGGGTTTGGCGGATACCAGGAGAACCCTAGCTGCCCCAATGCATAGTGCCAACTGTAACATTTGGTGGTGGAGGAATAATGGTCTGGGGCTGTTTTTCATGGTTCGGGCTAGGCCCCTTAATACCAGTGAAGGAAATTCTTAACGCTACATACAACATGCAATGACATTCTAGACGATTCTGTGCTTCCAACTTTGTGGCAACAGTTTGGGGAAGGACTTTTCCTGTTTCAGCATGACATTGCCCCACTGCACAAAGTGAGGTCCACACAGAAATGGTTTATCAAGATCGGTGTGGAAGAACTTGCCTGGCCTGCACATAGCCCTGACCTCAACTCAATCGAACACCTTTGAATTGATTTGGAACGCTGACTGTGAGCCAGGCCTAATCGCCCAACATCCGTGCCCGACCTCACTAATGCTCTTGTGGCTGAATGGAAGCAGGTTCCCGCAGAAATGTTCCAACTTCTAGTGGAAAGCCTTCCCAGAAGACTAGAGGCTGTTATAGCAGCAAAGGGGGGACCAACTCCATATTAAATGCCCATGATTTTGGAAGCAGATGTTTGTTGAGTAGCATACTTTTGGTCACGTATATTCCGCACTCTTACATTGCTCATTCTGCTATTTTCAAAAAATGTATTTATTTCTTGGTATTATTACTGCACTGTAGGAGCTAGAAACAGAAAAGCATTTAGCTGAACCTGTAAGGGTTTTCGTCCTCCTCCTCTGATGAGGAGTAAGAGAGATCGGACCAATTTGCAGCGTGATAATTGTCCATTTTAATAAGGCAAACTGAACACTACAACATACAAAATAACAAAGTGAAACCAACGAAACAGTCTCGTGTGGTACAAACAATAACACGGAAAATAATCACCCACGAAACACAATAGAAAACCGGCTACCTAAATATGGTTCTCAATCAGGGACAACGATAGACAGCTGCCTCTGATTGAGAACCATACCAGGCCAAACACAGAAATAGCAAATCATAGAAAAACTAACATAGACAACCCACCCAACTCACACCCTGACCGTACTACAACAAAGACATAACAAAAGAACTAAGGTCAGAACGGGACAGCACCTACAATAACATTTGATTTGACCTGCAGTTAAACATCAATAGCTGGCTGTATCAGTCTTGTTGAAGTGAATGAGTAGTCTGGTCCGTGTGTTATTGTTTGCACGGGTGTGGAAAACATCATTTGCACGTCCACCTCCTGGCTGGCCTGCTGTTGTTCATCTACAGTAGCTGGATCAGTCTGAGCGTCCCGCTGAACAGTGGAAACTAGTTTATGGGTTCACTTCATCAGATGTGTACTGTACAAACTGTGAAAGAAAAACCTAGTAGTCAAATAAAAATAAAATATTCTGTCCAAAAATTAAATTTGCAGCAGTGATAAGATTTTGACACAATGACATCTGGCACAGTAAGCCATCTGTAATCGAGTGAACCTAATAATTTGTCATGACATCATGGCATGGCATAGATTAGAGTACCTGGGATGAGGTCATGGTCACTTATGTTTCTAACAGACAGTGAGGGCTGTATTTGCTCTGCTGACTGCTACAGCCTAGCTATTCTGGTTAACATGTTCTCCAGGGTGAAGGTGGAGAGACAGTGTATTCAGAATCCTTGACTTTTTCCACATTGTTACGTTACAGCCTTATTCTAAAATGGATTAAATTGTTTTCCCCCCTCAATCTACAAACAAAATACCCCATCATGACAAAGCAAAAACAGGTTCAGAATTTTTTGCTAATTTATATAAAAATTGTATAAAAAAAAAGTAACATTTACATAAGTATTCAGACCATTCTCTCAGTACTTTATTAAAGCACCTTTGGCAGAGATTACAGCCCTCATGTCTTCTTGGGTATGACACTACAAGCCTGGCACACCTGTGTTTTGGGAGTTTCTTCAATTCTTCACTGCAGATCCTGTCAAGTTGGATGGGGAGCATTGCTGCACAGATATTTTCAGGTCTCTCCTGAGAGGTTAGATCGGGTTCAAGTCCGGGGTCTGGTTGAGCCACTCAAAGGACATTCAGAGACTCGTCCCGAAAACACGCCTGTGTTGTATTGGCTGTGTGCTTAGGGTCGTTGTCTTGTTGGAAGGTCAACCTTCACCCCAGTCTGAGGTCCTGAGTGCTCTGGAGCAGGTTTTCATCAAGGATCTCTGTACTTTGAGAATGAGAATCTTGTTCTTCATGGTCTGAGAGTCTTTAGGGGCCTTTTGGCAAACTCCAAGCCAGTTGTCATGTGCCTTTTACTCAAGAGTGGCTTCCGTCTGGCCACTCTACCATAAAGGCCTGATTGGTGGAGTGCTACAGTGATGGTTGTCCTTCTGGAAGGTTCTCTCACCTCCACCGAGGACCTCTGGAGCTCTGTTAGAGTGACCATCCGGTTCTTGGTCACCTCCTTCACTTACAATATAGCTGGGTATTTTAATTATTTTTATTAAGGGTGTCAATTTTTAGACTGCCCCGATTGCTCGGTTTGGCCGGGGGCCAGCTCTGGGAAGAGTCTTGGTGGTTCCAAACTTCCTCCATTTAAGAATTATGGAAGCCACTATGTTCTTGGGCCTTTAATGCTGCAGAAGTTTTTTGGTACCCTTCCCCAGATCTGTGCCTCGACTCAACCCTGTCTTTGAGCTCTATGGACAATTACTTCGACCTCAAGGCTTGGTTTTTGCTCTGACATGCACTGTCAACTGTGGGACCTTATATAGACAGGTGTGTGCCTTTCCAAATCATGTCCAATTGAATTTAACACAGGTGGACTCCAATCAAATTGCGGAAACATCTCAAGGATGGTCAATAGAAACAGGATGACCCTGAGCTTAATTTCTCAAAACCTGTCTTCGCTTTGTCATTATGGGGTATTGTGTGTAGATTGAGGGGGGGGAAATTATAATACATTTTAGAATATGGCTGTAACGTAACAAAATGTGGAAAAAAGGAAGGGCTCTGAATATTCTCCGAATGCACTGTAGCTAAGACATAGGTTTCATTGCAGTTGCTCTGCTCTGTGCAACCGATGAATGAGTCAACTCCTCAGGAATGTAAACCTTAGCATGTTAGCGCGGCTAGCAGGCTAGGAATGTAAGCCTTTAGGCTAACATGATGGTAGCCACCCTATCCATCACTCAGCATTCTCACTGGAGGATGTCGCCGGGCCTGTCGGCCACAAATACCTTGACGATCCATAATCAATCAATCAATCAATCCAATGTATTTTATAAAGCCCTTTTTACATCAGCAGTTGTCACAAAGTGCTACACAGATACTCTTCTTGCTGTGGAGATAAGAGTACATGGCCATTGAGGCCAGATCGTTTATCAAGATGAACAGCAGGGTCACATAAATAACCACAGTGGTTAGAGGGTGCAGCAGTTCAACACCTCTGGAGTAAATGTCAATGATCCATCTCTTTGACCTTCACAGAGGGGATGTGATGAGAATTCATAACATGTAGGCTACATGATTTCCTTCATTACTTTCTTGCCAGGTATCTCTCAAGAGAGAGGTTCTCAACTTCAAGAGATTATCCTTGTAAAATATGAAGATGTAAATGAATAAATTCCTCCATCTCAGTGCAGAGTGGATGTATGCCATGTAGTTGACCATGTTTACAATTTCTGGCACATCTCAGTGCTAGACATTTTAGAACTTGTTTCCTTTCCAATTGCTGTTTCTAACCACATTCCCCCGTAAACATGATGTAGTCTCACCTATGTGGTATAAAGACTGTTGAATCATCCTCTGTTTGTTTAGGCTTGCTTACTGCTGGGAGTTTGTCAAGGACAGTCATTTTTTGTTAATTTGTTCTGCTGTTCTGTAGTTGATTAACCAGCCGGAGAGCATACTCTTATCATCAGCTCATTCTTTCTCTCTCGCTGAATTGGTAATTGAAGAGGTGACAAGTCAAGTTGAGTGTCATTGAGTATATTTAAATAAGTACCACATGTTTAGTGGAGCCTGAAAGCTTGGTGACAACTGACAAGCAGGCTGGCAGGAGTTGTGCAATATGTTTTTTTATTTTTTATAGTAATGGGCTAATAGATTTTGCGCTGGCTAAGTCATGCAACCCAAGTGTGAAAGAAAGGCCTGTGTGTGATGAAACAGTGTTACAACAAAATGAACCAGCCATTGTCTTTATCCTCTTATGGCATATTTCCATACAGGATTTACCTCAGTGTTTTACCCAAAAGGCTCAGACTTTTCTGTTTCCATCTACGTGGGCCGGTATCCGTGTCTAAATGGGCCACTGGTACTTTTCAGCCAGCATTTGCATAACAATGGCGAACTGTGAACTTTAACACCTCTCAAAGCAACTGTTTTGATTATGCACAGGTTGTTGATTCTGCTAGCTATGGAAACAATTTCCTTAGTATAACATGTATGTATACACTGATGTTAGTAGAAAAGCAGCATTAATTACCAACTAAACCAGTTCCTTACTCTAGATTAGAATGTTCTAACCATTCTACATGATCTCACACAGAGGCTAATGGTCAGAATGTAGAACACAACAGTGATCATTGACCACAGCAGCCAGCCAGTCAGTCACACAGTGCTGGTGTCAATGATTACAGCTTTGCTTTGTAAATAAGCCACTGTGCCTGACAAGACGGCACAGTACAAAGTCATAGAAACTTTAGCTATACTTCACATCAAACTTGAAGGTAATGTACATGGGCCAGACTAAGAGGTCCAGTTAGTTTAGGCTACTCATTCATTCTCCAGACCGTTAAAGAAATATAAAAATTATTGTTATGGATGATCACTTGTTGATTTTAGATCGTCAATGATTTAAGATTTGAGTTCAAACCAGTACAATGTTGAAAATTCTTCTAAGATTTCCCAATACTGATATAACGGGACAGTAGTGGAGAGGGTAGTAAGTTTTAAGTTCCTCGGCGTACACATCACGGACAAACTGAATTGGTCCACCCACACAGACAGCGTTGTGAAGAAGGCGCAACAGTGCCTCTTCGACCTCAGGAGGCTCAGGAGGCTGAAGAAATTTGGCTTGTCACCAAAAGCACTCACAAACTTCTACAGATGCACAATCGAGAGCATCTTGTCGGGCTGTATCACCGCCTGGTACGGCAACTGCTCCGCCCACAACCGTAAGGCTCTCCAGAGGGTAGTGAGGTCTGCACAACGCATCACCGGGGGCAAACTACCCGTCCTCCAGGACACCTACACCACCCGAAGGCCATAAAGATCATCAAGGACAACAACCACCCTATCTACTGCCTGTTCACACCGCTATCATCCAGAAGGCGAGGTCAGTACAGGTCCATCAAAGCAGGGACCAAGAGACTGAAAAACAGCTTCTATCTCAAGGCCATCACTGTTAAACAGCCACCACTAACATTGAGTGGCTGCTGCCAACATACTGACTCATCTCCAGCCACTTTAATAATGGAAATTGATGTAAAAATGTATCACTAGCCACTTTAAACAATGCTACTTAATAATGTTTACATACCCTACATTACTCATCTCATATGTTTATGTATATACTGTACTCTATATCATCTACTGCATCTTGCCATCTTTATGTAATACATGTATCACTAGCCACTTTAAACTATGCCACTATGTTTATATACCCTACACTACTTATCTCATATGTATATAGGGTACTCTATACCATCAACTGCATCTTGCCTATGCCGTTCTGTACCATCACTCATTCATACATCTTTATGTACATATTCTTTATCCCTTTACATTTGTGTGTATAAGGTAGTAGTTGTGGAATTGTTAGGTTAGATTACTCGTTGGTTAGATTACTCGTATTACTGCATTGTTGGAACTAGAAGCACAAGCATTTCGCTACACTCGCATTAACATCTGCTAACCATGTGTATGTGACAAATAAAATTTGATTTGATGGAGGTCAACCAGTGGATTTGGGTAGAACTACCTTGCTTACTGTTAGATAAGGAGTGATTAATTCTGAAGAAATGTGTTCAGGGTTTATCATGAACAAGGAACCTCACTCTATTGACATTTAGGCCTCTTTGCGAAAGCCCATGATTAAAAGTCATTCGACCATTTTATTACATCAACACATTTCTTTCTCTGTTATGGTAAGCCAAGGGTTTTAACCTGCATAATCATTACCAAATAAATGACCATCATTTAGCAAATATCTTGCAATTCAGTGTGATTCTAAATGGGCCTAATACATAGTGTCCAGTCTTTCCTCTTCCAGGGCCAGGTAGAGCTGGTTAGCAGCAACACAAGTTGCTTGTAAAACTCAATACCAGCTCCTTATTTCCCTTTTCTCCACAGACGGAGGCTCATCTCTCAGCGATCCTCCTTGGAGACACTGGAAGACATTGAGGAGAACGCCCCTCTACGCAGGTATTGTATTGAAACAACTGTCACAGATCACACAACTCGGCACACCACCCACAAACATACATTTGGTTTGCTCATATTTTCCTCTCGTTTTAGAGCGATACTCGAGAAGTCAATAACAGCTTTGGCATGGGAAGTATTTTGATAGATGATGACACTGGAGGAGCTGTAGTTTCACTTCAGTTTGCTATATGGAGACATTTTATGTCCTTTGGGGTGGTGGTGGGAACATCAGGCAACACTAATGTCTTGGTCTGGCTCAGTCTCTCTGTTTACGGTTGTTAAAGACATGTTGTGGTCTTTTACTGTGCCAAATGGATCTCAATGAATCACATTTGTTTTGATCTGTCTTGAATAAAATGTGTTTTTAGATGCAGAACCCTCTCAGGTTCACCCCGACCAAAGAGCTTCAAAAAGGTCCACTTCATCAAGAACATGAGGCAACATGATATGCGCAATGGAAGGTATGAATGAAAACAACCCCATCCCTAATTCAATACAAACCTTCAATAGAAAATCCCCCCAATGAACGCACAGTAGTTTGAATACCCCTCAGGTTAATGAAATCTACTAGAGATGTAGGTCACTTATTCTAAGCTATTCCTTATTGCTTAGTACTATCAATCAATTTACTATTGATTGATACATTTATAATTCATAGCATAATTTATCAGACTGATCAGCAGTTCATTGAAAGATTAATCTTCACAGAAATTCTCTCAAATTGAGTTCATATTTCATATTGTCAAAGCTATACATTGAGGACCACACCCTTGAATCATGAAATCACACTATCACACAATCTCACTTTTATAAACAATGATACATGCACTTTCACTTAGATATTCCAGAGCACTGAAGAAATTTGGTCACGCAAATGTTAATGACTTATTTGATATATAACACAGTGATACTGTATGTAGCTAGTGTACAGCAGCTTCTCTCAGTAATAAATACTATAGGCTTTTATGGATATTTCCTGGAATGTAAAATAAATTGGACAGTTAAACTATTTCCAAAGCACTTGATTTTGTATTACACAGATTATTCAACTATCTTTTTATAAAAAATTCTGGATGTTTTGAACTTACAGGCTTCAAGCTTCTTTTACACTTGGGTGTGTACCGGACCTATTTATTTTGATGAATTGTTATATATCTGTCTTGACAGGTATTTGAATGGGTGCAAAGCCTTTCTTTTGGCCCAGGAAGAAAAAGGAGTGTGCTGATACATTCTGTCTTCAATAGTAGCTTTTAATAAAGCTTATTTCTGGATTTTAGGTGGTTGAATTGGGACAGCAACTGTTGTGCTTTACATTCAATCTCTATGCAGTTGCGGTTGTTTTTATTTACTCTTATCTAGCTAATCAGTGTGCCATATACAGCAGTAATGAATTGCCATACGTCCCATTCTGCCTGTGACGTTGATATTGATCAGTGAGTAGGCCTGTTATTTTATGTCATAACTCAAAAAGTATAAATCAGTGACAAAGTTTTATGAAGCAATTTCTCAATGAATTGTAGCAGCAGTTATGCAAACCACTTTGAGGAGTGGTTCAATTTTACTGTACTATAGGTTTTTACCTCGCGTGCAGCTGCTATTCTGATATTGTATGATAAACAAGTTTGGTCTTGTTTAGTCTCCAAAGCAAGACATGGCTAGTAACATCATTTGAAAAGATCTGCATAATATTGTTCCCAAACCTCTGACTACATATTACATACTCCACAATACACTCACAGAACACATAAAAAAACAGTATTTCATTTAGTTTTCTAAATCTTGATTGTTTTACTGCTCACTTTTTCCTCCATCTTAACCTGTAAATCTGAGTGTCTTTTTCACCTAGTTCATTTTGTTTTTATAGGATAGTCCTAATCAGTGGCAGAAGATCCTTGTATAGTGTATTTTCTGTCCTGCCCTATCGAGATTGTAGCCAAGCAGGGTATGTATCCTACAGCATGCCAACCTCCATTTTTCCATCCTGCTTTCCCCCGTTCTCACATCCCTTTTGTTTCTGCCGATATATAACTAGTACTTTATTACATTGGGACGGGGATAACATTATTACAATGAACAGTGTTCTAGACGGGTTGGTTTTGGTGGATGCTTTTTTACTACAACAAAATAAATGTTTGCAAGAGAAGTGAACAAGTAAGCTACTGAATTAATTAACTTAAAAGTAATGAATCACACCCATTTAAGGATTGTATCCATGTCACTATGTTTCCATGTAGGCCTGTAGTTTGCTGTATCTAGACTATTTGTCTTTGGAAGACATCATGAGGTTGTTTAGATTCATTCTAATACGACTTCGTTTTGCCCATTGCAACCGTCTCTGGCTTTGCTGTTATCATTTAGGCTGCACTTTTCCTCAATTCGTTGCTGCCCTCAAAGATTCCGTAGCATGTTTTTATCTCAGCACTTTAACTTAACTTTGCATGCGCTTTGCTGCGATTGCATAACACACACTTACATTTCAGAGTGGTCCCAAATGATCCCTCCATAACCATAACAGAGCATTATGTAGTTTCTGTTTGGAGTTTACACATGACATTTCAGTTTGTTGTTGTTCATATTGTTCTCCCTGTGCGGTTAGAGATTATATTTCTTGGCCCTTGGAAGAGAGCCTGGCTTACCAGTAGTCAGACTGTTGTTTTTTCTTATTGCAACACGAGGTTCAGACTCCTTCGTGTTATGGGGACCCACGGTAGTCTTGAACTCTTTCCAGTCTGTTATATAGCTTCCCACCTGGCCTGCCTGCCTGGGGAAAGAGGCAGTGTTGGTTTGACCTGGGTCCTGGTGCCCCCCAATGAAATAGGTTGTTTTGGAGGAAGTGAGAAAGAAAAATGACTGATTAACACAGAGAATACAATGGACAGAGAGAAAGAAAGCACCATTTAGTGGGCTTAGTGAGGAGCAGAACAGGGTAATTTATGCAGCCTAATCTTCCTAAGCCTAGCCCTACAACGAAGGGTTAAAGAGCTAATGAAGCCCCTAATGTATTCAATAACCTCATTCCTGACTGCCCAATGCTGCTAATTGGCGGTTGAGATTGCTTGGCTGAGTGTCATTGCAGCAAAATGCACTTTGACTATGTAGAGAACTGACCAAGCTAAAATCCCATGCCCTGTCTTATACTCAGTACCATATAGGCCTAAAATAATAATTATCTAAATGATGTCCACAAGCCCAAGCTTCTGTCTTTTAGGACTTTTTCCTGGAATGTTTTCCTTTCTTGCCCCAATTAGTGTTTTTGTTGATTTACCCCAGTGTTTATAATAACTGGGTGATTCAATTGCTTTGTTAATTAGCTCAGTCCTCTCTGGGGCATTATGGCACTGTGGAATTCTGGGAACATGGAATGATAGCTTCTCTACCTGGTTTAATTCCACATTCCTTTTTTAGAGCTTCCATTTATTTTCTGTGTGATAGATGGTGAGAGATGCTGAGGTGGAGTCTAGACCCTAGACAGAAGACTGTTTGGCAGGGGGTGTGGGTTTTAGGGGAAGGGGTGTCTAAAGGTTTTGTGCCCCGGCAGGGATGTGAAACTGGAAAGCGGGCGGCAGCGTCACCCCTCGGGCGGGGTCAGTGCCAAGGAGATGGTGATCGGGCTGGAGGGAGTGGAGCTGGGGGCCTATGGAAAGGTGAGAGAGGATGGGAGACATATCCTTTCCTCCCTACTTTGTTACAGATCAGTTATCACCTCAAGGAAGAGAATAGGGAAGGATTTTTGGAGTATGTAACAGCGGTCCAATAACATGCTGTTAAAATGTGAGTGTCTCTCTCCACAGACTGTTTCATACACTCAGTTCCTGTACCCCACCAACGCCCTGGGCAGCGGACGCAGGAACACCATCGACTCCACTTCATCCATCGCTCAGTCTCGTAACGCCAGCCACCGCAGCCTCAGCTTGGGCCGGGCCAACAGCAATCAGAGCAGCATCGACACAGGTCAGTCATGTGAGTGAGTGGATTCTCTGGAGTAGTTGTGGCATTCATACAGGCCAGTGTGTGGATCCTCCGTCCTGGAGAGAGCCCCTGAATAGGTGTATGTCAGAGTGAGGATGATACACATCACTTTTCCCCATCCACAGTGTGATGTTTTAGTTGATCAATTACTTGTTCAACATTGAGGGCTTGACTTTGTATTAGAAGTGGAAAAACAATGTATTTCTCGGCCCCAGTGTTTGTTTATCCCTGGCTCATTGTGTGACTAATATATAGTAATATGCCATTTAGCAGAAGCTTTTAGTAATTTGTGTATAGATTTTACGTACAGGTGGTCCCGGGACTGTCCTTTTGTCCTCTGCAGGGAATGATCTGGGGGACTTGATCCGGGAGTATGACCCCAATCTGTTGGACGATCCCCAGTGGCCGTGTGGGAAGCACAAGAGAGTCCTCATCTTCCCCTCCTACATGGTAAGAGACTACTCTGTTTACCAGAAATGGTTTCAAACAGTATTTGTTTCCTTTCAAGTACTTCATTCTTTATTGAGCCTGCCTTTATGCCACAGGGACAGGGTTTGTTCTTGAGACAATGGAACCAAGTCCATTGGTTCCATTGCGCCAGACAACTCAATCTAGCACAGATAAAGTATTTGAACGATTTCAAATACTTTTTGAACACAGGTCTGCTGTTTACTATGGCCCTGCATGTTGCGCTCTTCACAACCCACGGATGTTTTTATTTATTACAGCCTGTCAAGAGTCCACCTTATGTAAGTAAGAGCAATGGGAATTAGGCTATTTGTGGTCAAGGACATTGTATTGCTGAATGGATCCACAGGTATTTCTCATGTTCATTTGTATCAAGCCATGCGATATCTTCCTTGTTTTTCCTGAAGAAAAAAAAAAGTATTCCCCCAAAAATATTGTCTGAAAAATAACTACAAAACAACTCCTATATACAGTGGGGCAAAAAAGTATTTAGTCAGCCACCAATTGTGCAAGTTCTCCCACTTAAAAAGATGAGAGGCCTGTAATTTTCATCGTAGGTACACTTCAACTATGACAGACAAAATGAGAAAAAAAATCCAGAAAATCACATTGTAGGATTTTTAATGAATTTATTTGCAAATGATGGTGGAAAAATAAGTATTTGGTCAATAACAAAAGTTTCTCAATACTTTGTTAACCTGTTGCGACGAGCAATCCCGGATCCGGGATCCTATTCATAGCCTCAAGCTCATTAGCATAACGTAACGTTAACTATTCATGAAAATCGCAAATGAAATAAATATATTAGCTCTCAAGCTTAGCCTTTTGTTAACAACACTGTCATCTCAGATTTTCAAAATATGCTTTTGAACCATAGCTAAACAAGCATTTGTGTAAGGGTATTGATAGCTAGCATACCATTAAACCTAGCATTCAGCATGCAACATTTTCACAAAAACAAGAAAAGCATTCAAATAAAATCATTTACCTTTGAAGAACTTCAGATGTTTTCAATGAGGAGACTCTCAGTTAGATAGCAAATGTTGAGTTTCCAAAAAGATTCTTTGTGTAGGAGAAATCGCTCCGTTTTGTTCATCACTTTTGGCTACCAAAAAAAAACGAAAATTCAGTCATCAAAACGCCAAACTTTTTTCCAAATTAACTCCATAAAATCGACTGAAACATGGCAAACGTTGTTTAGAATCAATCCTCAAGGTGTTTTTCACATATCTCTTCGATGATATCGTTCGTGGAAGTCTGGTTTCACCTCTGAATCACATGGAAGAATACTTGCAGCTGGAGATTGCGCACCAATTTTGACGCAGGACACCAGGCGGACACCTGGTAAATGTAGTCTCTTATGGTCAATCTTCCAATGATATGCCTACAAATACGTCACAATGCTGCAAACACCTTGGGGAAATGACAGAAAGTGTAGGCTCATTCCTTACGCATTCACAGCCATATAAGGAGACAATGGAAAACAGCGCCTCAAATTTTGCTCACTTCCTGTTTGAAGTTTCATCTTGGTTTCGCCTGTAGCATCAGTTCTGTGGCACTCACAGATAATATCTTTGCAGTTTTGGAAACGTCAGAGTGTTTTCTTTCCAAAGCTGTCAATTATATGCATAGTCAAGCATCTTTTCGTGACAAAATATCTTGTTTAAAACGGGAATGTTTTTCATCCAAAAATGAAATACTGCCCCTAGAGTTTCAAGAGGTTAAATACCCTTTGTTGGCAATGAGAGGTCAAATGTTTTCTGTAAGTCTTCACAAGGTTTTCACACACTGTTGCTGGTATTTTGTCCCATTCCTCCATGCAGATCTCCTCTAGAGCAGTGATGTTTTGGGGCTGTTGCCGGGCAACAAGGACTTTCAACTCCCTCCAAAGATTTTCTTTGGGGTTGAGATCTGTAGACTGGCTAGGCCACTCCAGGACCTTGAAATGCTGTTCACTAAATGACACACTAAAGACTTCCGGCGCCGACAGAGATGGCCGCTTCGCTTCGCGTTCCTAGGAAACTATGCAGTTTTTTGTTTTTTTACGTGTTATTTCTTACACTAGTACCCCAGGTCATCTTAGGTTTCATTACATACAGCCGAGAAGAACTACTGAATATAAGATCAGCGTCAACTCACCATCAGTACGACCAAGAATATGTTTTTCGCGATGCGGATCCTGTGTTCTGCCTTACAACCAGTGTAACGGAGTGGATCACATGCAGCGACCAAAAAAAAAAAAACGACTCAGAAAAAGAGGGAAACGAAGCGGTCTTCTGGTCAGACTCCGGAGACGGGCACACCGTGCACCACTCCCTAGCATTCTTCTTGCCAATGTCCAGTCTCTTGACAACAAGGTTGATGAAATCCGAGCAAGGGTAGCATTCCAGAGGGACATCAGAGACTGTAACGTTCTCTGCTTCACGGAAACATGGCTCACTGGAGAGACGCAATCCGAAGCGGTGCAGCCAGCGGGTTTCTCCACGCATCGCGCCGACAGAAACAAACATCTTTCTGGTAAGAAGACGGGCGGGGGCGTATGCCTTATGGCCAACGTGACATGGTGTGATGAAAGAAACATACAGGAACTCAAATCCTTCTGTTCACCTGATTTAGAATTCCTCACAATCAAATGTAGACCGCATTATCTACCAAGAGAATTCTCTTCGATTATAATCACAGCCGTATATATCCCCCAAGCAGACACATCGATGGCTCTGAACGAACTTTATTTAACTCTCTGCAAACTGGAAACGATTTATCCGGAGGCTGCATTCATTGTAGCTGGGGATTTTAACAAGGCTAATCTGAAAACAAGACTCCCTAAATTTTATCAGCATATCGATTGCGCAACCAGGGGTGGAAAGACCCTGGATCATTGTTACTCTAACTTCCGCGACGCATATAAGGCCCCGCCCCGCCCCCCTTTCGGAAAAGCTGACCACGACTCCATTTTGTTGATCCCTGCCTACAGACAGAAACTAAAACAAGAAGCTCCCACGCTGAGGTCTGTCCAACGCTGGTCTGACCAAGCTGACTCCACACTCCAAGACTGCTTCCATCACGTGGACTGGGAGATGTTTCGTATTGCGTCAGACAACAACATTGACGAATACGCTGATACGGTGTGCGAGTTCATTAGAACGTGCGTTGAAGATGTCGTTCCCATAGCAACGATTAAAACATTCCCTAACCAGAAACCGTGGATTGATGGCAGCATTCGTGTGAAACTGAAGGCACGAACCACTGCTTTTAATCAGGGCAAGGTGTCTGGTAACATGACTGAATACAAACAGTGCAGCTATTCCCTCCGCAAGGCTATCAAACAAGCTAAGCGCCAGTACAGAGACAAAGTAGAATCTCAATTCAACGGCTCAGACACAAGAGGCATGTGGCAGGGTCTACAGTCAATCACGGACTACAGGAAGAAACCCAGCCCAGTCACGGACCAGGATGTCTTGCTCCCAGGCAGACTAAATAACTTTTTTGCCCGCTTTGAGGACAATACAGTGCCACTGACACGGCCTGCAACAGAAACCTGCAGCCGATGTGAGTAAGACATTTAAACGTGTTAACCCTCGCAAGGCTGCAGGCCCAGACGGCATCCCCAGCCGCGCCCTCAGAGCATGCGCAGACCAGCTGGCCGGTGTGTTTACGGACATATTCAATCAATCCCTATACCAGTCTGCTGTTCCCACATGCTTCAAGAGGGCCAGCATTGTTCCTGTTCCCAAGAAAGCTAAGGTAACTGAGCTAAACGACTACCGCCCCGTAGCACTCACATACGTCATCATGAAGTGCTTTGAGAGACTAGTCAAGGACCATATCACCTCCACCCTACCTGACACCCTTGACCCACTCCAATTTGCTTACCGCCCAAATAGGTCCACAGACGATGCAATCTCAACCACACTGCACACTGCCCTAACCCATCTGGACAAGAGGAATACCTATGTGAGAATGCTGTTCATCGACTACAGCTCGGCATTCAACACCATAGTACCCTCCAAGCTCGTCATCAAGCTCGAGACCCTGGGTCTCGACCCCGCCCTGTGCAACTGGGTACTGGACTTCCTGACGGGCCGCCCCCAGGTGGTGAGGGTAGGCAACAACATCTCCTCCCCGCTGATCCTCAACACTGGGGCCCCACAAGGGTGCGTTCTGAGCCCTCTCCTGTACTCCGTTCAGCCACGACTGCGTGGCCATGCACGCCTCCAACTCAATCATCAAGTTTGCGGACGACACAACAGTGGTAGGCTTGATTACCAACAACGACGAGACTGCCTACAGGGAGGAGGTGAGGGCCCTCGGAGTGTGGTGTCAGGAAAATAACCTCACACTCAACGTCAACAAAACTAAGGAGATGATTGTGGACTTCAGGAAACAGCAGAGGGAACACCCCCCCATCCACATCGATGGAACAGTAGTGGAGAGGGTAGCAAGTTTTAAGTTCCTCGGCATACACATCACAGACAAACTGAATTGGTCCACTCACACAGACAGCATCGTGAGGAAGGCGCAGCAGCGCCTCTTCAACCTCAGGAGGCTGAAGAAATTCGGCTTGTCACCAAAAGCACTCACAAACTTCTACAGATGCACAATCGAGAGCATCCTGGCGGGCTGTATCACCGCCTGGTATGGCAACTGCACCGCCCTCAACCGTAAGGCTCTCCAGAGGGTAGTGAGGTCTGCACAACGCATCACCGGGGGCAAACTACCTGCCCTCCAGGACACCTACACCATCCGATGCTACAGGAAGGCCATAAAGATCATCAAGGACATCAACCACCCGAGCCACTGCCTGTTCACCCCGCTGTCATCCAGAAGGCGAGGTCAGTACAGGTGCATCAAAGCTGGGCCCGAGAGAAGCTGTTTTTGAGTCTATCTCAAGGCCATCAGACTGTTAAACAGCCACCACTAACATTGAGTGGCTACTGCCAACACACTGTCAATGACACTGACTCTACTCCAGCCACTTTAATCATGGGAATTGATGGGAAATGATGTAAATATATCACTAGCCACTTTAAACAATGCTACCTTATATAATGTTACTTACCCTACATTGTTCATCTCATATGCATACGTTGATACTGTACTCTATATCATCGACTGCATCCTTATGTAATACATGTATCACTAGCCACTTTAACTATGCCACTTGGTTTACATACTTATCTCATATGTATATACTGTACTCGATATCATCTAGTGTATCTTGCCTATGCTGCTCTGTACCATCACTCATTCATATATCCTTATGTACATATTCTTTATCCCCTTACACTGTGTATAAGACAGTAGTTTTTTTGGAATTGTTAGTTAGATTACTTGTTCGTTATTACTGCATTGTCGGAACTAGAAGCACAAGCATTTCGCTACACTCACATTAACATCTGCTAACCATGTGTATGTGACAAATAAAATTTGATTTGATTTGAAATGCTTCTTACGAAGCCACTCCTTCGTTTCCCAGGCGGTGTGTTTGGGATCATTGTCATGCTGAAAGACCCAGCCATGTTTCATCTTCAATGCCCTTGCTGATGGTAGGCTTTGTTACTTTGGTCCCAGCTCTCTGCAGGTCATTCACTAGGTCCCCCCGTGTGGTTCTGGGATTTTTGCTCACCGTTCTTGTGATCATTTTGACCCCACGGGGTGAGATCTTGCGTGGAGCCCCAGATCGAGGGAGATTATCAGTGGTCTTGTATGTCTTCCATTTCCTAATAATTGCTCCCACAGTTGATTTCTTCAAACCAAGCTGCTTACCTATTGCAGATTCAGTCTTCCCAGCCTGGTGCAGGTCTACAATTTTGTTTCTGGTGTCCTTTGACAGCTCTTTGGTCTTGGCCATAGTGGAGTTTGGAATGTGACTGAGGTTGTGGACAGGTGTCTTTTATACTGATAACAAGTTCAAACAGGTGCCATTAATACAGGTAACGAGTGGAGGACAGAGGAGCCTCTTAAAGAAGAAGTTACAGGTCTGTGAGAGCCAGAATTCGTGTTTGTAGGTGACCAAATACTTATTTTCCACCATAATTTGCAAATAAATTCATTCAAAATCCTACAATGTGATTTTCTGGATTTTTCCCCCTCATTTTGTCTGTCATAGTTAAATTACAGGCCTCATCTTTTTAAGTGGGAGAAATTGCACAATTGGTGGCTGACTAAATACTTTTTTGCCCCACTGTATAAATCATATACTGTATCAACTCACAGTAAGCCACAGGAGTCTATTTGACTGACCATTCTAATCAGCAAGGTCATTGGCTCAATCCCTGGCTCAGCTCCCACTCCTACTAGAGTCTGTGGTGTGTGAATACACTCCCGTCTCTCTACCCTGTAGATCTTTGAACAGCCATCATAACAGCTAGGTTGCTTCCAAAATTGCACCCCGTTCCCTCTATAGTGCAAAACTTTTGACCAGGGCCCAAATATTTAAATGAGTTAATGGCATTAGTTAATCACAATTTCTTTATTTACTCAAATTGGGCCAAAGCAGTGCATTGAGTTATACTGCTTTGAAACTCAAATAATCTACATCCGAATGTTTAAATTAATCAATAATGCACGAGGGGGTGTGGTATATAGCCAATATACCACGGCTAAGAGCTGTTCTTACGCACAAAACGCGGAGGCCATATACCACAAACCCCTGTGTCTTATTGCTATTATAAACAGGTTACAAATTAGAGCAAAAAATATATGTTTTGTCATACCCTTGATATACCACAGCTGTCAGCCAATCAGCATTCATTAAACAACACAATTCACTACAGCTATTAATGCTCCCAATGTTTAGGTAGGCCTACTCCCTCTTATCTATGTTATTGAAATTGAACACTTAAGCACAACACACACACACACACACACACACACACACACACACACACACACAGCTTTAAGTTATGTTAAAGCTTCAGGCATTCTAAATGAGTGTGACAAAAGAAAAATAGAACTGGCTCTGGATACAAAGATCTTGTCCAACAATGTTATGAAAACACTAACCATCTGTACTGTTCAGATAACATTAC
Organism: Oncorhynchus tshawytscha; assembly: GCF_018296145.1. Classification (NCBI taxonomy): domain Eukaryota; kingdom Metazoa; phylum Chordata; class Actinopteri; order Salmoniformes; family Salmonidae; genus Oncorhynchus; species Oncorhynchus tshawytscha. The sequence continues at coordinate 65,380,409 of NC_056438.1, forward strand.
ACACATAGGCCTTCACACTTTCCCACCCTCCCACATCCTCTCGCTCTCACAGGGAGTTTCTTATGCACTTACTCCCGCTCTCACACATCCGCTTCACACCCCAATCTTGCATATGCAGCCTACCTTTTCAAAAATGTATTTGAGTAGCCTATTCCTTTTCAGTTCTAACCTGTGCCATCCACATTTGTGCATAGCCTAGTCAGTGGTCAAGTAATCTGCTAGCTAGCCACACGGTCTTCAGCGCTGTAAAAGCGCAAGCATTGATTATAGCTGTGTTCCGTGTTGTGTTCTGCTCATAAAAAAAGTCCGTACGGAAGCATGTGCGCTTAAAAAGTTCCGTGCGGTGAAGAAATAGACTCGATTAACGTTATACATTTTTTTTTTGCCGAGAAACATGTTAACTTTGACAGCCCTACTATTTTCTTTAACTGATTTTTCAGGTTCTACTACTAACTGTGTCATGATATACAAATCATTTTGGTATGTTTAGTTTCCTTTGTGATCAGATAAATATCTATAAATTACATTCCTTTTAGTTAGAAAAGTAGCCACAAGTTTGCTGCAGTAGTCGAAGTATAGTTACAAATAGCTGATGGTATATTTTGAACTCTGACGGGGAGCTGCAAGGATGAATACCAAAAATATCAAGTTAAAAATACTAGTTTGATAAGTTGTATTACTGCAAGCTAGAGCAAAGCAAATTACTTGGCATGAGCTAACTTGGGCAATATGCTGTAAATTCATAATTGTTATCTCTCTCTCTTATCACATACCCAGATTGAGTGTGGGTCAACTGCAGGGCTCCTATCTTCCTAGATAACAGTTGAGCCTCTGACCTGAAATAAAGTTCAATGGCTAAATTACAGTAGGGGAGAGTCGGGTAAGTTGAGCCATTTTTTTTTTTTCATTCCGTCAAGGGAAATAGTATTCTTTCTAACAAACATATCTACATGTATTTCAGGATGTTGTATATCCCTGGAAATAACCAGTATTCATGTAAACAGTACAGCTTGTCACTTGTCTCTTAATTATTTTAAGCATATTTTAACAGGTTTAACACCTAACACTTTATACTTAAGTTTTTTATTTTTAACATAGGACAGGTCCTGTTGTTACCTCATATCCCAGAGCTAATGCCTTGCAAAACACCTGGGAAGAAAACACTTCAACTTTCCGTTGGCTCAACTTACCCCAAGGCAAACATTTTGACTATTAGCCCACACAGCTTCAAGGATGCACTTTAATACTAGGTTTAGTATCTCATATTGAAGCTTATAGAGAGCCCAACTGATGTATAGAACAAATCTTAAAATATACATTGGTTTAGATACAAGCATCATGAAACCTTTTACACACTAATTAATTTGACTGGTTAATATCTGTTTTTTGGACTTAACTTGCTTACCACTTTTTCCATGTGGTTTCTTCCATTAGACTCCATGAAATGATGACCTCTTCCTAAATATTTGGTACAATTATACATTTTGTGTATAGTTTCCTAGAAACAAGGGTGATTCAACTTACCCCACTCTCCCCTACATCAACAGAATATACTGAGCTTGGAAATGTAAAGCATCAAACATTCTATAATATATTCTGTCTTTCCGTGGCCCGTGTATGGTGTGCCACCCAACTCCAATGTCTCGTGCTCCGACACTCAACCACCCAATGGAACTAGGGCTGAGCGATATGGTGGTATTATTATTTTTGGAATAATAAAAGTTTCACATTTTCTATGAGGTAGTGTGTGAGCCTAGGGTGGCAACACATACATTATATGTGATTTCAATGGGTCTTTCTCCATTCTCATTTGTTTTATACTGACCAGAAATAATTTTCAGCATTTTCATCGCTAACTTGAGATCATTTCCACACTGCCACTTAGGGCAGTACAATATGGGCAAACAATCTAGGTCTTTTTTGTAATTGTTGTGATTTTTTTAGCCAAACACTTGGGTGAACTATTGGAATCATGGAAATATAATGAGTATTCTAATTATATGGTTAGAATATAATAGTGTGCACTTTTAAATTGTCTTGTTTGACAGGACAACAAATGAAAATGCCAGGGAGGAGTTAATGTGACAGGGTAGGAACAAGTGTTGTGTTTCCTAGGGGACCCTACAAGCTTTAGATACATGTTTTTTATTTTCTTAACATATTATACATGTTTTTTATTTTCTTAACATATTCATGCTTTGAGTATTCCTTTGTTTGAGAAGATACTGTTGCACAAACATGCTGATTTTAGGTCTACACCATCACTGGTATTATCAGGCTGTATAGCTGATAACGTTTGCTCTGACTCCGTACATGTATTAGCTAGCTAGCTAATAATCAGCTAACTAGTAATTAACATTAGCGGCTAACACGATGTAGTCCTAACTTGCTAAGAAAATACAAACTAGCTGTTTGCAGATGTAAGAAACACAAACGAATCATGTAATTACATAACGCTAGTGGATTTCTATTAAGAGGCAAAGTGAAAACAGCATAGTTGTCATCAACATTGTTGCATTCAGACCGCATTGTCAAGGCAGCACACGCAAGTGTGTCGAGGAACAAATGCGTTCCTTAAGTGACAGGGGGCGGGGCTAGGTCTGTGTGGAAAGCCGCATGGAGAGATAAATCAAAAAGATAATTATTTGACACATTGGAAAGAATTGACAAAAAAAGAGCAAACTAGAAAGCTATTTGGTCCCAAACAGAGAGTACACAGTGGCAGAATACCTGGCCCCCGAAGGCAGACCTGGCTCTCAAGAGAAGAGGGGCTATGTGCACACTGCCCACAGAATGAGGTGGAAACTGAGCAGCACTTCCTAACCTCCTGCCAAATGTATAACCCTATTAGAGACACATATTTCCCTCAGATTACACAAACCCACAAAGAATGCAAAAACAAATCTAATTTTGATGAAATACCACTGCAATCACAGCAACAAGATTTGTGACCTGTTGCCACAAGAAAAGGGCAACTAGTGAAGAACCACCATTGTAAATACAACCCATATGTTTATTTATTTTCTCTTTTGTACTTTAACTATAGACATTTGAAATGTCTTTATTCTTTTGGAACATTTGTAAGTGTAATGTTTACTGTAATAATTTTTTATTGCACCCTGGCAATGTCGACATATGATTCCCATGCCAATAAAGCCCCTTAAATGGAAATTGAGAGCGGAGAGAAATGACTCAAGTTGCGAAGTAAACTATAAAAATGGACGTTACACACGGCGTATCACATTTAACAAACCAAAAACTCAAATACTGTTATAAAAGTTAAAGTAAAAATCCAAAACGATCTGTGCACCAATATCATAAAAACTGTATACTGCCCAGCTCTAAATGGAACCCAACACTGAATATAAAGATCCCGCCACCTTCCATAGTGAGACTGATGCTGCTGTTTCCTCTTCCACATATGTATACAAAAACCTATAACACTTGCACAAATTCAATAACAGAGCCTAACACCAGTGCTGTCTGTCTGACACCAATACATTCTTCTTCCTTTCAGACTACAGTCATAGAGTACGTCAAGCCTTCTGACCTCAAGAAGGACATGAATGAGACGTTCAAGGAGAAGTTCCCCCACATACGGCTGACCCTCAGCAAAATCAGGAGGTGGGGACGTCTAGTCCAAACATATATTAGAGTATGATGTGGAAATGATCAGTTTGGTGCAGCAGTATTTAATCCCTTGTGGTTAATCGTATCAAAATTGGTTTACTGACAATGGCCACACTATGATACTTACTGGGTTCTTCTTTTTAGCTTTGACCTTTTAGCGTTTGTCTTATCTCCCTGCCTTCACCACCTTCACCCCCCAACCCCAGTCTGAAGAGAGATCCGTAAATTGGCCCAGGAAGAGTGTGGCTATGAGGAACCCACCGTAGCCATGGCCTTCGTCTACTTCGAGAAGCTGGTCCTCCAGGGGAAACTCAACAAGCAGAACCGCAAACTCTGCGCCGGTGCTTGCGTCCTGCTCGCTGCCAAGATTGGCGGAGACCTCAAGAAGCACGAGGTCAAGCAGCTCATAGACGTAAGTGTCGTACTTTTGTCATCGTGCACTGGGCTTCGGCTCTGAGCAGCCTGGTGGAAACCATCAGTGCTTTCCTGTCACGCAGACAAACCGCGATCCTGCAATGATTATAGGATTGTTATGTCATGTGAATTCATTACAAGTGTTTCCTGTAAAGCTGGAATCCTTAGTGGTGAAACTGCCATATCCGTTTGCGATATTACAACAACAAAGATATTACTTCAAACAACGAACACTTTTTTCCCCCCATCCACAAAAACAATGACAAATGCGTCTGGGGCGACCAGTGGCGGCTGTTTCACCTTTTGCAGATCCCAGCTTTAACGTTAAACTTTTGTAAAAATGTAATAAAAATATGATAGGATGGTAATATAATATTGATGTCGTTATTTGTCAAGCATTATAAATATCTGCGTGACAGGAAAGCACCACATGACAGATAGCAACATGGCTAGCTCACGGATCGTAGACAAAAGTATTTGTCACTACATATTATTCACCTAATATATTAAGTAGTACAGTGGTTTAGTTACTACATCACCTCTCCTCTCCCTTTTTTTCCTAATTTGTAGAAACTGGAGGAGAGGTTTCGTGTGAACAGGAGAGAGCTGATAGCCTTTGAGTTCCCTGTGCTTGTAGCCCTGGAGTTCAACCTGTACCTGCCTGAGCACGAGGTCATGCCCCACTACAGACGCCTCGTCCAGACCTCCTAGCATTAGTGACCCGTCAGGAGGAGCACCTAGAACATGCCCTTCTGATCCAGGACCAGAATCTACACCACACCCTCCTCCCCACCCCACCACTGGGTGCCATGACCTTGTCTCGTCTCTGCAGCCTGGGGATCCATTATGGACCATGATGTGGGAGCTCCACTACACTCTACTGCAGTCCACATTCATATGTTCATTTTCAGATCAAGACTTGAAAGCAGCCAAAGTGACACGTATTTCCATACGCATATTCTTACTTCAACTTCGACTTTTACTCCTACATTCGAGACTAGTTACATCTTCAAAATACTTACACTATCATTCAAAAGTTTGGGGTCACTTAGAAATGTCCCTGTTTCTGAAAGAAAAGCACATTTTTTGGTCCATTAAAATAACATCAAATTGATCAGAAATACAGTGTAGTCATTGTTAATGTTGTAAATTACTATTGTAGCTGGAAATGACAGATTTTTTTAAATGGAATATTTACATAGGTGTACAAAAGGCCCATTATCAGCAACCATCACTCCTGTGTTCCAATGGCACATTGTGTTAAAAGGCTAATTGATCATTAGAAAACCCTTTTGCAATTATGTTAGCACAGCTGAAAACTGTTGTTCTGATTAAATAAGCAATAAAACTGGCCTCCTTTAGACTAGTTGAGTATCAGCATTTGTGGGTTTGATTACAGGCTCAAAATGGCCAGAAACAAATAACTTTCTTCTGAAACTCGTCAGTCTATTCTTATTCTGAGAAATGAAGGCTATTCCATGTGAGAAATTGCCAAGAAACTGAAGATCTTATACAACGCTGTGTACTACTCCCTTCACAGAACAGTGCAAACTGGCTCTAACCAGAATAGAAAGAGGAATGGGAGGCCCCGGTGCACCACTGAGTAAGAGGACAAGTACATTAGTGTCTACTTTGATAAACAGATGCCTCACAAGTCCTCAACTGGCAGCTTCATTAAATAGTACCCGCAAAACACAAGTCTCAACGCCAACAGTGAAAAGGTGACTCCGGGATGCTGGCCTTCTAGGCAGAGTTGCAAAGAAAAAAACATATACTGGCCAATAAAAATAATAGATTAAGATGGGAAAAAGAACACAGACACTGGACAGAGGAAGATTGTAAAAAAGTGTTATGGACAGACTAATCTAAGTTTGAGGTGTTCGGATCACAAAGAAGAACATTCGTGAGACGCAGACAAAATGAAAAGATGCTGGAGAAGTGCTTGACGCCATCTGTCAAGCATGGGAGGCAATGTGATGGTCTGGGGGGGCTTTGGTGGTGGTAAAGTGGGAGATTTGTACAGGGTAAAAGGGATCTTGGAAGAAGGAAGGCTATCACTCCATTTTGCAACGCCATGCCATACCCTGTGAACGGCGCTTAATTGGAACCAATTTCCTCCTACAACAGGACAATGACCCAAAGCACAGCTCCAAACTATGCAATAACTATTTAGGGGAGAAGCAGTCAGCTGGTATTCTGTCTATAATGGAGTGGCCAACACAGTCACCGGATCGCAACCCTATTGAGCAGTTGTGGGAGCAGCTTGACTGTATGATATGTAAGAAGTGCCCATCAAGCCAATCCAACTTGTGGGAGGTGCTTCAGGAAGCATGGGATGAAATCTCTTCAGATTACCTGAACAAATTGACAGCTAGAATGCCAAAGGTCTGCAGGGCTGTAATTGCTGCAAATGGAGGATTCTTTGACGAAAGCAAAGTTTGAAGGACAGAATTATTATTTCTAACCTTGTCAACATTTTCTATTCATTTTGCAACTCATTTCATGTATGTTTTCATGGAAAACAAGGACATTTCTAAGTGACCCCAAACTTTAACGGTAGCGTATGAAAGGGAGAATCCTATCTTCCTCCACTTTGAAAAACAAAACAAAAAAATCAACACTTTTTACAACCTCTGCTTTTTTCTTTGAGGTTTCATGTCATCTTTCTAGTTAAAGAGCATTGCAAGATGATTTTTTTTGTCAAAGCAAATTATTGCTTTGTGATTGTTACATTTGCACTAATCACATTTTTATTTTTAGATCCCATCTTTATTTTTTGAGAGAGAGATGATTGATTTCTTTGGTCCCTCGTTCCTATGTGGAACTTTGGCTTGTTTTGGTTGCCTTATGATCATCATAAGAATGAATTGCACTGCAGCTTTTGACAGGACTGTTATCAAAGTGAATGTGCTTTTTGAAAGACATTTTCCAGTCTCCTCACTAGAAGTATACTTTTGAATAATGCAGATATGGATGGATGTGATTTGAGAATGACTTGTGATGAAACAAACAGATTCTGATAAGTTCAGTTGACTCAAACCACAAAAGGGCAAGTTGATGTAAATGGTTCCATTTATTTTCTCATCCATTTTCCCTTTTCTATTTTCTAGCCACCAATCCCACTATCAGCATGACAATTTATTTTTAAAAAATTGGTAAAATACACAGATTTAATGGGATTTTATACGGTATAGTATTCAGTACATTTAAGTACTTTTCTTGTTTTCTACCTGTGGAGTGCTTGCTTTGGACATTCGGTGACTGACCTACTCTTATCAGTGGGTAGTCTCCTGTGCTCTATGTTAGAGTGAGTTATCAGTGCGTTTCTGGTGCTATACTGGAGTGGGTGGAAAGGTATTGGAAGCAAGTCATGATGATGCCAATGACCAATGATACAGATCTGGTATTGAAGCTGAACTTCTTAATCACAATATCTGTCATGACCGGACCAAGTGTTTAAATGGCATGGTATCTGTCATGACCGGACCAAGTGTTTAAATGGCATGGTATCTGTCATGACCGGACCAAGTGTTTAAATGGCATGGTAACTGTCATGACCGGACCAAGTGTTTAAATGGCATGGTAACTGTCATGACCGGACCAAGTGTTTAAATGGCATGGTATCTGTCATGATCGGACCAAGTGTTTAAATGGCATGGTATCTGTCATGACCGGACCAAGTGTTTAAATGGCATGGCATCTGTCATGACCGGACCAAGTGTTTAAATGGCATGGCATCTGTCATGACCGGACCAAGTGTTTAAATGGCATGGTATCTGTCATGACCGGACCAAGTGTTTAAATGGCATGGTATCTGTCATGACCGGACCAAGTGTTTAAATGGCATGGTAACTGTCATGACCGGACCAAGTGTTTAAATGGCATGGTATCTGTCATGATCGGACCAAGTGTTTAAATGGCATGGTATCTGTCATGACCGGACCAAGTGTTTAAAGGCATGGCATCTGTCATGACCGGACCAAGTGTTTAAATGGCATGGCATCTGTCATGACCGGACCAAGTGTTTAAATGGCATGGTATCTGTCATGACCGGACCAAGTGTTTAAATGGCATGGTATCTGTCATGACCGGACCAAGTGTTTAAATGGCATGGTAACTGTCATGACCGGACCAAGTGTTTAAATGGCATGGTAACTGTCATGACCGGACCAAGTGTTTAAATGGCATGGTATCTGTCATGATCGGACCAAGTGTTTAAATGGCATGGTATCTGTCATGACCGGACCAAGTGTTTAAAGGCATGGCATCTGTCATGACCGGACCAAGTGTTTAAATGGCATGGCATCTGTCATGACCGGACCAAGTGTTTAAATGGCATGGTATCTGTCATGACCGGACCAAGTGTTTAAATGGCATGGTATCTGTCATGACCGGACCAAGTGTTTAAATGGCATGGTATCTGTCATGACCGGACCAAGTGTTTAAATGGCATGGTATCTGTCATGACCGGACCAAGTGTTTAAATGGCATGGTAACTGTCATGACCGGACCAAGTGTTTAAATGGCATGGTAACTGTCATGACCGGACCAAGTGTTTAAATGGCATGGTATCTGTCATGACCGGACCAAGTGTTTAAATGGCATGGTAACTGTCATGACCGGACCAAGTGTTTAAAGGCATGGCATCTGTCATGACCGGACCAAGTGTTTAAATGGCATGGTATCTGTCATGACCGGACCAAGTGTTTAAATGGCATGGTATCTGTCATGACCGGACCAAGTGTTTAAATGGCATGGTATCTGTCATGACCGGACCAAGTGTTTAAATGGCATGGTAACTGTCATGACCGGACCAAGTGTTTAAATGGCATGGTAACTGTCATGACCGGACCAAGTGTTTAAATGGCATGGTATCTGTCATGACCGGACCAAGTGTTTAAATGGCATGGTATCTGTCATGACCGGACCAAGTGTTTAAATGGCATGGTATCTGTCATGACCGGACCAAGTGTTTAAATGGCATGGTATCTGTCATGATCGCAATATTGTTGTGCCACCAATCTTTTATGACGAGTGGTTCAAGCTCGAAAGTCACCTTTGGAATGGTATGCTAATGGAATTGTTGTGACATCATAGCAGTGTTACCAAGAGTTTCTCTTATTTTATTAGATCCAGCTTTAGTCTTTTGAACACGTCTTTTTCTTTGGTTTGAATGGACAAATCAAACAGGCCTTACAGAAACGAGCTTTATGCACATATCCATGTCTGATCAGAAAGTTTAGGATGGTGAAAATCCTTTTGTCATGCACCTCAGCCACGCCCTAAGTGCAATGCTTATTAAATTGCCCTTTTCAAATGTGTGTAGTTGTAATATTGACCTGTAATGTTGGGTATATATTCTCTCAATCTGAAATTGACTATATAAACTTTGATACAACAACGTAGGTTGATACTGAACTATGTCACAGAGAAACATGGATACATTGTTCAAGTAAAAATAGACAATGTGTGAATTGCCATGTGTTTGAATCAGGCCTATTGTATTCAACACAGAAGGGTTGGATAAAATACCTTTTATTTTACTTTAATCTGATTGCTGTGATTGAGTAATCAGAAAAGATGGATAGTCCTGAAATTGGGGTGAAATACATTTGGGAGAAGTTCTGATTCTATTTGTAAGCCCAAGAGGTTTTGCCATAGGATACCCACTTTTAGGCTTTTCCAGAAAGCTGTTGGTCAACAACATTCAAATACACGTGCGTATGTTTGTAAATATACTGCTTTGCTTGTTCAATAAAAACAAGATTCCTGAAATGTGAGTGGCTTCGCTTAATTTTGTTTTACTCTCTCCTGGTGTTGCTGAATTGATTTACTGCCATAGCATGAGATATCTGGTTTCACTCTTAATATTTGTTTGCAGAAAACCAATAGCATTTTTTACAATTCAACCATACATGAAGCAGTGCATGTTTCTCATTATACAAATCCTAAACCCTTGAACGTGAGGTTTAGCCCAAATGTTAAATAGCCTGTGACACATCAGCACTGTGATGTTGAGTCTGTCACCCATCCGGTTGTAATTTACCATGAATATTAAAGTATGTCTCACATATCCCTTTGCATTAGAGCATCAGAAACAACTCCAAGTCAGTGCAAGTTGAGAAGGCCAGCCAGTGCTAGTGAGTTGTGGCTCTCCTATATAGAGCTCAGGGAACATGTTGTGCCCGGCTATGGCTCTGATGCAATCTGAGAGGACAGTTTCTCAGGGAGAGGGAGGAAGGAAAATATAGCGAATGGGAGGGAACAAATGGGCTCTCCCAGTACCGTCTGACACACATCCAAGGTAAACAAGGCGGGCGGGCAGTCACGCCAGTCCCAGTCTTGTGCTACCATCAAAACAAACAGTTCCAGGCCTGGCCACGGCCACATGGCCTATACGGCTTAGCCCTCTTCATTGATACCCCTAATCCCCCTCTCAGAGCCTCATAAAAGGACAATTGACTGCCCTTCCTGGGGTTGGCTCACACATCAGCCATCGCCATTGTACCAAATATGTGTTCCATCGTTTGGGGTGCAAGCCCCCTGGCCTAGTCTATTGCCCTTCCCACTATTAAAATAACATTTGGCTGAATACCCCCAGGCCTTTCCTCCCCCTTCTGATGCTGTGAGTGTTGCAGTGACTCAGGGCTTTTCACCCCAGGTCAGACCCTGGCCGCTGCTCGGCCCACCACCATTATGGCCTGGACGTTTGTAAACAAGGAAGTGAGTGTTGTGGCCGTCAGTGGGAGAGGGACTCCCTAGTTGGCTGCTGGTCTGGTCAGCGGGGGGGTGGTGGTGTGTGTGTATTCAGCGATGTGAAATGTTACAGATAGAAATAGATATAGGGAATCATATCAATGTGAACGTTACCGACCCCAGACAGCACTGCAGGTGGACCTGTGTGTGAATCTGATCTCCACAGGCATTTCACTATACATCTGCTAAACACGTATGTGACCAATAACATTTGATTTGAGATGACTCTCTAGTCCCGCTGTTCCACGCAGTCTAGTTTGGCGTCAACTGAGCCCCGGCTGTAACAGAAAACCAGTGACGCAAAACAACAGGGTATGAAATGTCTCTCTCACCTTACTTATTAATGTACCCTTTAAAGTGATTCAGCCCAAGTGATTCAGTCAAGTGGAAAACATTGCCGGAAATTGAACCCCAAGGAAAGTGTTGGCAGCAATTAAGGGCACTCAATGACTTATTAGGGGTACTTTGGAAAAAGCCAAGGTGTTGACAAGAAGTATGTATATTTTCATGAACCAGCTTTGAGAGGTGTGGAGGTGTTGCAGAATTTGCTTTGGATTCCTGGTAGGCGACTAGCAAGAGATCATCTTCTGTATGCCCTTATAATCATGTGGTGTGTGTTGCTTGACTAAGTATTTAAGAAAGCATATGTCGTTGTGACAGTAAGGCGTCATGGCAACACATGTAAAGCAAAGTGACCTCACATGGCGGCAGGAGCTGCCTGATAACGTGTCAATTTACAGTATGCCTTCTCTTAAAGTCGCCACTACAATCGCTACATTATTTCACATTAAATAATTCCACTGCGGCAAGAAATGCAAAATGACTGGTGTTTTTCTTAATAATAACGTATTCAACTTGAGGAATGTAATAATGTACAATGCCAGTATGGTAACTGGTACTGTACAGTTAGCCTTCTTACTTTTTGTGCCAGTAGAATGTTTACATCACATGCTTTAGTTTAGTGGGCTGCTGCCATTTTAGCCCACATTTCTACCCCCCTTTTATTAACCATTTTGTGCTGTTAAAAACAAAGTGGTGTAATATGGGTTGACTCTTATTCCAAAGTGCATAATGTACATTGAGGTCAGCAAATCATATTTTATCATCTATCTAGCGCTGGTGACCAATTAATGAGCTCATTCACTCATAAAACCATATTGATTATTTTATGTTTCGTTCAATGACGATGAGGCCTCAGAGGGGGAATGGATAGTTTTTCCAGGGATTGATAATCCATGGTCACAGTCATCCAGACCAGACAGACAGAGGCCACAGCCAGAACCCCAGTAAACTGAATGGATGAAAAATGCTATACTTGAATATCTGCAAAATACAGCAACCTTGCACCTGATAGATAGTAAACTATAGTATGGTTGCCGTTCATAAATATTACCTTGATGTTTCACGGCTATATACATATTCTAATTTTTATTTTTAATCTTACCCCTTTTTCTCCCCAATTTCGTGGTATCCAATTGTTAGTAGCTACTATCTTATCTCATCGCTACAACTCCCATACGGGCTCGGGAGCGATGGAAGGTTGAAAGTCATGCGTCCTCCTCCGATATTCTAATTTCTTAAGCTGATTGAGGGACTGATGCTATAAATAAGTAAAAGCATGGTGTAATGTACAGTATCTGGCATTCAATAATTCAGTGTAGCTGTCTCTATTCAAATAAACAGTTTACATAAAATAATGCAAAACCTAATCTCTGGCATGTGATTTGCAACCTGGAGAAAACCAGCTGCTGAAATGTCAGCAATGGCAAATCATCTGTAGATGACAGCCATGTTCTTATTCATAAAACAGCAGTGTCTGGGTCAGGGGTCCAGGGAGAGGTGAGCCACACAGGGCCTACATACACACACCACCACCCCCCCTCCCCTCTGTTCCACTCTCCTACATATATTATTAGTCTGTGTTCCCCTCCGACCCTCTCCTGCCCCCCACAGCCCCAGCCAGGGGGAAATTAATATTTTAATCCCCGCCAGATTCAATGAACAGCCCAAACGATGAGAGAGGAAATGGATGAATAAATGATGAAGTGGCAGTCTGTATGACAAGGCTGTTAAGGCACTTGCCAAGTCAGGACAGAAAGAGAGTTGACACTGTTGCAAACCATCAGTCCTCAGTTTGGTAGCCGATTCCAGTTAGGATATTAGGTTCAATGTGGGACATGGAAGTAGACACACTGTGGGTGAAGTTCGAAGTTCATATTGTTAGAAATGGTTATTGGGTTTTAAAATACCGGACAAATATGAATCATCTTTAAAATACTCATGTCTCACAACCACAAGACAGAAAAAATAAACGTGAGCCCTCAAATTGGCAGTAAATGTAAAGCATTGAAACTACCATGTTAGACCACATCCACCTGAAGTGAGGAAATACTGCATAACAACCACTGTAGCCTTACAGACTGATGAAAAAAAATAGGTCAACACCATTAGTCGGGAGAGGTAGTTCCAGACACAGCTACTATGATATCTGGCTCCACAATGTGGTCACTTTGTACATAACAACCATCAACCAAGCTGTTTCTTGTGAATATCTATTCTATTGTGTGAGGTTACTCAAATAAGGCACACATGAGATATTAGTAAGTAATTTATTCCCCCCCCCTTCAAAATCAGAGAATTCTATAGTGGTGCATCTTTTCCACAACATCACTAGGAGGTTCTACTGCACATTACATTTCATCTGTCAAGACCGAGTTGCAATGCAGCCCACACAATAAAATAGTTAAAAATTAAGATTTTCATTCAAGACTGGTTACAATATTACAACATTGTGCATCTCCTTTCCAGCACCAATGCACAACATTGTCAAAAAGCATGTCTGTCACAAACATTTAGAGCCACTAGTTGCCCTATAAAGCCATTACGTTAATATCTAGGCTCAGCCTTACATTCTGAAGTACTACAGACAACTGGACACTAACCTTAACTGTAAGCAAAAACATCACTTCAAAACAGGGAGTCAGCCCAAGCTCACTACAATGTCAAAAAAAGAAAAGAATGAATAACTACTGTACTCCTTGGCCTAGAAAACCTTAGTACTTAGACTAACCTCTGGGCCCGTATTCACTGATCTAGAATCAGTTCTGCTTTTTCGATCATATTTAAATAGACAAGGGGACCCTGATCCGAGATCAGCACTCTTACTCTGAGTCGCTTTGTGAATACGGACCCCTGGCTATAGGAATACAGTGTCACACAATATTGTTATTATAACATTAATAAAATGACCTCAATCCAACTGGTAAAGTGTTCAGTAACTGTGGAATCATAGAAATATAATTACAGAATTATAGTTATTGTGTTTCTGTGTGGATTACCAACACATCCAAGGTTAATTTTTTCTTTAAATATTTTTTCATTATTAGTTACATTACAGTGTAAATCGGTACAGTATACATCAATGATTCGTCATATCAAATAGCTATCCTCAGAGAAGTCAACCTTCGCATATATCACTGTCTTTACACATAGTAATTAGCTAATCCCAATACAAAAAAACACTGGCTGGTTTCACAACTATTGATCCCCAAAATAAACTAAAGGGTAGCATCGGTATTATTATCCAAACTAGAAGGTTGTGGGAGTTGAAGTTGCTCCTAATGTCACACTGTGTTGAGAGAGAACAGTATACATCATCGTATTGCTGTTGATGTAGGGGGGTATTCTAGGTTACTGAAATTAGTTGTGTTCATTTGACACCAAACAGAAAAAAGGGACAAAAACAGGGAGGGACTACCTGGGCCCACAAAGCGTCTTCAGAGTAGGAATAGTGATTATTTTGACACTGCTGCTACTCGCTGTTTATTATCTATGCAGTCACTTTAACCCTCCTACATGTACAAATTACCTCGACTAACCTGTACATTGACTCGGTAGCGGTACCCCCTCAGTATTGTTATTTTAGTGTGTTTTTATTTTAGTTTATTTAGTAAATATTTTCTTAACACTGCATTGTTGGTGAAGGGCTTGTAAGTAAGTGTTTCATGGTAAGGTCTACTACACCTGTTGTATTCGGAGCATGTGACTAATAACATTTGATGATTTTGATCTAGGACCAGCTCCCACCTGTCAATGTAATCCTGTTCATTGTGATCTAAAAGGCTAAACTGATCCTAAAATCAGTACTGCTACTCTGAGATGCTTTGTGAATACAGGCCCTGGACTTCAGTTGCAAAACATTTGCCACTGTGTGCACTATTGCATAACACCCAGAATTGCCCTTGAGAATTAAATTGGCGAAAAGAAGCATTTGAGAAGGCCTCTGACAGACACCACACACTGTTATTCCTGAGTTGCATCCCTGCGATATGCTGCGTAGTGAATGGTTGATGAGTGTATCAATAATCATAGAAACAGCTGCTCCTGTCGCACTGAGTCACCCCACACAGTCTCTCCCAGACCAGACAGACTGGTTAGTTGGTTCATACCATTGTCCTGTCTCTAGAAGTTGAGGAGGCGTTCCCTTTCTGTGCCGGCGTAGCGTTTGTTGGCTGCAAACACCTTGGCCTTGTTCACCGAAGGACCTGAGGCGAGAGACAGATGGTGTCATTTTTTCAAAGGCATAATCGTTAAAGACTTTTGGGAGGCACAACATACTCCGGTGTTAAGCAAACCTTAATTTCAAGGCACACTTCCTTTTGTTGCTAGAGGGTG
The DNA here is from genome assembly GCF_018296145.1 of Oncorhynchus tshawytscha. Classification (NCBI taxonomy): domain Eukaryota; kingdom Metazoa; phylum Chordata; class Actinopteri; order Salmoniformes; family Salmonidae; genus Oncorhynchus; species Oncorhynchus tshawytscha. The sequence goes on from NC_056438.1 coordinate 65,395,883, forward strand.
CTAGTGAGCTTAGAGAAGTGCTATAGTGTGCTGTTAGGAAGGGGAATTATATGTGAGGTGAAAGGCCACACAAACCACACCATGCGTACCTGCATAGCTGAGCAGCACAGGGAGGAAGATGAGTCCGTGCGTGGCCCCCAGCAGCACCATGGCCAGGTACATGCGGAAGTAGAAGATCTGGAAGATCTGGGACTTGGACAGAGCCAGGATCAGGATGCCTCCAAACTTAGTCAAAGTGATGCCACTGAACACCTGGGAGAAGAGGAGCCATGGTTTAGTTATATTCTGCTGGTCAGCATTCCCTCCAGTCAATAATGAGTAAAATAACCAGTTTCTAAAAACCTGAGTAAAACAAGGAAGTCATTTCTACTTTTCTAGATATTCCATTCATGCCAAGAATTCAATTTTACTCCACAGTTCATTTTGCAATACTATTTTTGCATGTCAGATATACTGCTATTTCAGAATTATTGGGCAAAGGATGAACTAAATGCTTTTCTTAAAAAAAAAATATTCAGACAGTGTGACATTTCTATGGACAGAATACAGCGTTCCAGTCTGTGGTGAACTACAAAAGTAGAGCTGAGGTCTATTCATTAGTCCTATTCCGTTGCAAAACATTTTGTCTGGTGCAAACAGTCTTGCAACCTAAACACTTTACCGTTTACTCCAGATACCACACGGAAGCAAACAGAACACAACATGGAGGGACCTACCGGAATTTGTCCTATCAAAACAATCGTTTAAGTTGCAAACCGTTTTACAGACAAAACATTTTGCAATGGAATCCAACTAATGAATAAACCCCTGTACTTACTGAGCTGCCCATGTGGGCCAGAGCCTCCTCAGCCCTCTCCACCCTGGTACTCTTCACACTGATGGAGAAGGCCCTCACTATGTGACTGCAGAACTCCACAGAGATACCACAGCTCTGCAACACACACAAACAATTAATAGACTGGGAATACTGGGCTGTGTCCACAACAAAGAGTTCTCTGCATCCTCTTGGTGTCAAAATGTGGCAATAAAAAATGACTACCAAAAACAACTGAAATATGCCAAGTTACAGGAAGACATGATGTTAAAACCAGCTGCTATTAGCCTGTTTCTTCACTCACCATGACAAGGTTGACGAGGGACACAGCATTGAGGCTGATGTCCCAGAGCCACATGACCCCGAACATGTTGACCAGGATCATGGCGATGGTGATGCTGACCAGCACTCCTGACCACAGCTCAAAGCCCAGCAGCACTGTGGTAACCACAAAAATGGCCACCAGCGACACGCCCAGCTGGAAGACCGTGTCGTAGGCTATGGTCAGGTACTGCTCATAGAACACGTAGAACACACTGGAGGGAAAATAACGGTTACAATTGAAGACTAAACTAATTCAACATGACCGTATTACAGGATGTAGAAAGCTACATGTTGTGAAGTGTGTATTTAAAAAGGAACAACATTCATTGCCCTAGTTGTGGCCACTCACAACACTAAAAAAAGATGACAAAGAAGCATCAAAAAACAAAAAACAGGGCATTTGACCGGCCAGAATACATAGATTTCACCTTTCAGACTGGCCTTTCAAATCAAATGAAATTATATTAGTCACATGCGCCGAATACAACAGGTGTAGATCTTACAGTGAAATGCTTACTTATGAGCCCCTAATCAACAGTGCAGTTCAAAAAAAAATTGGGATAAGTATAACAAATAAAAGTAACAAGTAATTAAAGAGCAGTAGTAAAATAACAATAGCGAGACTATATACAGAGGGGAACCGGTACAGAGTCAATGTGCGGGAGCACCGGTTGAGGTAATATGTACATGTAGGTAGAGTTAAAGTGACTATGCATAGATGACAACAACAGAGACTAGCAGAGGTGTAAAAGAGGGGGGGAGCAATGCAAATAGTCTGGGTAGCCACTTCATTAGCTGTTCTGGAGTCTTATGGCTCGGGTTAGACGCTGTTTAGAAGCCTCTTGGACCTAGACTTGGCACTTCGGTACCGCTTGCCATGCGGTAGCAGAGAGAACCGTCTATGACCTAGGGTGGATGGAGTCCGACAATTTTTAGGGCCTTCCTCTGACACCACCTGGTATAGAGGTCCTGGATGGCAGGAAGCTTGGCCCCAGTGATGTACTGGGCCGTTCGCACTACCCTCTCTGTAGTGCTTTGCGGTCGGAGGCCGAACAGTTGCCATACCAGGCAGTGATGCTCTCGATGTTGAAGCTGTAGAACCTTTTGAGAAGTCGGAGGACCCATGTCAAATTTTTTCAGTCTCCTTGTCGTGCTCTCTTCACGACGGTCTTAGTGTGCTTGGACCATGTTAGTTTGTTGATGATGTGGACACCAAGGAACTTGAAGCTCTCAACCTGCTCCACTGCAGCCCCATCGAGAATGGGGGCTTGCTCGGTCCTCCTTTTCCTGTCCCCAATCACCTCCTTTGTCTTGATCACGTTGAGGGAGAGGTTGTTGTCCTGGCACCACACGGCCAGGTCTCTGACCTCCTCCCTATAGGCCGTCTCATCTTTGTCAGTGCGCAGGCTTACCACTGTTGTGTCATCGGCAAACTTAATGGTGTTAGAGTCATGCCTAGCCATGAAGTCATGAGTGAACAGGGAGTACAGGAGGGGACTGAGCACACACCCCTGAGGGGCCCCTGTGTTGAGATCAGCGTGGCAGATGTGTTGTTACCTACCCTTACCACCTGGGGGTGGCCTGTCAGGAAGTCCAGGATCCAGTTGCAGAGGGAGGTGTTTAGTCCCAGGGTCCTTAGATCATTAATGAGCTTTGAGGGCACTATGGTGTTGAACGCTGAGCTGTAGTCAATGAATGGCATTATCACATAGGTGTTCCTTTTGTCCAGGTGGGAAAGGGCAGTGTGGAATGCAATAGAGATGGCATCCATCTGTGGATCTGTTGGGGCGGTATGCAAATTGGAGTGGGTCAAGGGATTCTGGGATAATGGTGTTGACGTGAGCCATGACCAGCCTTTCAAAGCACTTCATGGCTACAGACGTGGGTGCTACGGGTCAGTAGTTATTTAGGCAGGTTACCTTAGTTTTCTGGGGCACAGGCACTATGGTGTCTGCTTAAAACATGTTGGTATTACAGACTCGGACAGGGAGAGGTTGAAAATGTCAGTAAAGATACTTGCCAGTTGGTCAGCGCATGCTCACAGTACACGTCCTGGTAATCCGTCTGGCCCTGCAGCCTTGAGAATGTTGACCTGTTTAAACGTCTTACTCACATCGGCTGTGAAGAGCGTGATCACACAGTCTTCCAGAACAGCTGGTGCTCTCATGCATGTTTCAGTGTTATTTGCCTCGAAGCGAGCATAGAAGTAGTTTAGCTTGTCTGGTATGCTCGTGTCACTGGGCAGCTCTCGGCTGCGCTTCACTTTGTAGTCTGTAATGGTTTGCAAGCCCTGCCACATCCGATGAACATCAGAGCTGGTGTATTAGGATTCGATCTTAGTCCTGTATTGACGCTTTGCCTGTTTGATGGTTCGTCGGGGGGCATAGCGGGATTTCTTATAAGCTTCCGGGTTAGAGTCCCGCTCCTTGAAAGCGGCAGCTCTAGCCTTTAGCTCAGTGCGGATGTTGCCTATAATCCATGGCTTCTGGTTGGGGTATGTACGTACAGGTGACTGTGGGGACGATGCCATGCACTTATTGATGAAGCCAATGACTGAAGTGGTGTACTCCACAATGCCATCGGAGGAATCCCGGAACATATTCCAGTCTGTGCTAGCAAAACAGTCCTGTAGCTTAGCATCTGCTTCATCTGACCACTTTTTTATTGATCTAGTCACTGGTGCTTCCTGCCTTTTTGCTTGTAAGCAGGTATCAGGAGGATGGAATTATGGTCAGATTTGCCAGATGGAGGGCAAGGGGGGCTTCTCTGTGTGTGGAGTAAAGGTGGTCTAGAGTTTTTTTCCCCTCTGGTTGTACATTTAACATGCTTATAGAAATTTGGTAAAACGGATTTAAGTTTTCCTGCATTAAAGTCCCCTGCTACTAGGAGCGCCGCCTCTGGGTCAGCATTTTCTTTTTTGTTTATGGCGGAAAACAGCTCATTCAATGCTGTCTTAGTGCCAGCCTCAGTCTGTCGTGGAATGTAACCAGCTTCGAAGAATACAGATGAAAACTCTAGGTCGATGCTGTGTTTAAATGCACTATACGGGTGGCGCAGTGCTCTAGTGCACTGCATAGCAGCGCTAGCTGTGCAACCAGAGTCTCTGGGTTCTCGCCCAGGCTCTGTCGCAGCCGGCCGTGACCGGGAGGTCCGTGGGTGGGGCGACGCACAATTGGCCTAGCGTCGTCCGGGTTAGGGAGGGTTTGGCCGGTAGGGATATCCTTGTCTCATCGCGCACCAGCGACTCCTGTGGCGGGCCGGGCGCAGTGCGCGCTAAAAATAAATGCACTATACAACCCCTCTCTAACCCTTAAAACAGGAAGTGTAGTAAATATAAACAGGAGTGGCCATAAAAAAAACTTAGATGTCAAGGTCAAACAAGAGAAAAACTGTGTTACAATGGCAGCCATAACAACATGTTATGAGTTATCTAAGTCTGACTAACTTCTTTTATGGTTATTTTAAGGAACAAAGACCCTGGACTTTGAGTCCTAAGAGACCACAAAATGTAACAGCTTTCAGAGCCGGTTCATTTAGCAAGATAAATCAAGAACTCAGAAACAGTGAGCATCTATCCCACTAGTGACAATAGTTTCTCCTCATGCGAGAACATTTTAGCAGGTTAGAGTTTTTCATCATGAATCTTGTTCTGGTGGCAGCTATGCAGAGTGATCACTAGCTAGCACAGCCACAAAGTCGTTCAATCTGATTTTAAACTTAACCAAACTGCTGACCTTTGACTCTCAGTTCTATTACATTACACATAAAACTAATTGGAAGAAGGCGTTTTCTGTACGGTGGAGTTATGTTAGGTCTAAACATTAACACGGACCGCTTGCGGTACAGGGACCTTATCATTCATAGCAGCGAGAAATAATAATCATTTAAAAAAGGTTCATTAATACACCATTGTAGGGTTCCCACCTGGCCATATCTCCATGTTACAGCATTTGTTTACGGAAGACAGATGGAAGACAGAGGCGACCACCTGTGCTAATTATCTATTTAGTGTGCTCCGAACAACTGTGTGGAAGCATAACTGGGAAAGAAGTGTAGCTTGGAGGCTCCACAGCTGTACGGATCTGTAACTGTTACAGTAAGTGTATCTTTATTAGATTTTTTCTCGCTGATGAAAGGGCCATATGTTTCGAAAGCCGTATCGCAAGCGATGATTACTGACGTTTCTAAACATAACACAGGGGCGAGATTGTAGTTCACATGAGCCAATCGTGGGTGAAGCGGAGGGCTGAAACTGTAGGGAGAAGGCAGAATGCCACCTAGAGTTTGAGAGCTATGCTAACCCTAACCAAAATACCAATTTTTGTTTTTATGAATTGTTACAATATAGCCAACTTTGACTTCACAGCTGGTTTACCTAAGGAGAAATCACCCAGTTCTGCCTCCAGGACAAGACTCATGACAATAAAAGGACAATTATTGTCAACCTGCAAGATTTTACCAGTGACTTTTATAGCAACAGGTAAGCCAGTGATACTGATCCTTTGCAGGAAAAGCCTCACCCTTTTAAGTGAGGGTGATATGGAAACAACACTGGAGCAGATAATAACTCCTATTTGAGTGAGATAACAGGAATCCTTAACTAACATAGGAGTTAGCCTAGTTTACCTGTAGGGGAAGACTTTGTGTCCCATGGCGGTTGTGATGTTGTCAGCCAGCACACGGGCCATCTTCATGGCATCTATAAAGTCAGGTGAGTCCTTGAGGATGGTGTGGTAGGTCATGAAGTAGGTGGCCCCCACAGACGTGGCGTTCCCCTTTAGAACCACCGCTGAACTGTAGGCCGCATGACCACTACAGGACCACAAAGACCAAGTTAGAGACAGAAAGAGTAATTCAGTTAAAAGGAATTTCAATTCCCTTAAACTGAATGATTCATTTGGAAATGTAAGCGTTCATAGACAATTCTATCAGAGCTGTGGTGAAAAGTGAAAAGTAAAGATTCAGACGAGTGGTTTACCATCAACTCAAACCCCACATCCAATACTTCTCAACACACAATCCATTATGAGCCATACCTGGATTGCCAGAGAGACACAATAATTACCCTTTCCCACACTTGACGTTAGGGTTGTCTGACAGGAACATGGGGAGGAAGTTCATGAAGTCCTGTTCCGTAGGCCTCAGCTTCCCACTGGGGGTCATGGGGCGGCAATGCACACACGACGTGTCCACCACTGATGAGAGTAGACAAATAGGTACTTCAATACAATCTTTTTATAACATCAAATTACAAAGAAAATTGCAGAATGCCCCAGAAGAGTTGTAATATCTTCATTGTGTGTGTGTGTGTGTGTGTGTTACCTGAGGCATTGCAGAAGGCCCCAGAAGAGTTGTAATAGCTTCATTGTGTGTGTGTGTGTGTGTTACCTGAGGCATTGCAGAAGGCCCCAGAAGAGTTGTAATATCTACAACAGGTGGACTGAGGCTTGACCCAGTCAAAGTAATCATCCAGCCACGACGACGGGTTAAATCCTATAGTGGTGCTGGGGGACAATAACATGGAGAGTATTTGATCCTTTTCTATTGGAAGATATTCAAGAAAGTCTCATAATTCCTTCAAACAAGAAGGTATTTGTCAATGAGTTCACTGCCATAACAACAGCAGTTATAGTCACCCTGTTTGAGCTAGACTGACTTCACAGCATAATACTGATGTCAACATGCAGTCCAAAGGTAAGAGTGGATGGGGGGGAGGGGTTTGCTGTTGCTTCACTCACTAGTTGCTGTAAGGGAGGCGGTGTGTGAGTGTGTGTGTCACTCACTAGTTGCTGTAAGGGAGGCGGTGTGTGTGTCACTCACTAGTTGCTAATGAGAGATGCTGTGTAGACCTGTTGGATCAGAGAGTTATTGTTGCAGCCCACCCCTCCACACACAGAGTTCTGGCCCTCCAGACTCAGGTAGTCATGGCCATCCTCCACCACGAAGTAGACCGGAGGACCCGTGTGGAGGTACGTACTCAGGTTCTTAAAGTAGTCCAGCACGTACGAGTCCTATAGGATGGGAGATTCAATAGAGAGATGTCCAGCATGATCCAATGTATCAAAACTAAGAGCACAACACCAAACGTCATTAGCCCACTGAGTGGGGCTGGTGGGGTTAGACATACTTACATCAGGCATGGAGAGCTTCTGGTCCAGTCCAATCTCTACCTTATTGGTGACAGCAATACTGAAGGACAGCAGTCCCACAAACACAGCCACCTGTCCAAGAAGAGGAGACATTAAAGACGCACTGTGTGTACATCAACTGTTGGCTTAAATGCTGGCTCTATTGTACATTTACATTCAAATCTGAGTACCAGCACTCGTTGTGGATGAAGAGGGCGTAGATCTACTCACCACTATGGGTCTGACCCACTCCTTGAGGATGAAGGGGGCGTAGATATTCTTGAAGAAGCGGAAGAGGAAGCCATCAGTCTTCCCCTCCTTCCCCTCTGGCAGCTTCACACAGCACATAATGTCCAGACGATTCTCCTGGCAACATAACATGTTCATTCTTGAAGCACAAGAGAATGATACAAGTTATTGCGTTAACGCTAGTCAACAATGGCTCCAAAAATTACCGACTGGTTTCTCAACCATTTGAAAGCATGTAAATGCATCCAACTGGTATTTATAACTTCACAACTGGTAAATTCCAACCTCCCACGTGGTTACGAATACAGGAGAAGGCCCCAAGGACCCAATTAGTAAAACAGGTATTGAGAATTTACTTCCATATTAGACTCCAGTGTCTCGATCTGAAAAATCTGGATCCCTACAAATCAGCTGGGCTAGACAATCTCGACCCTCTCTTCCTAAAATGATCCACCGCCATTGTCGCAAACCTTATTACTAGTCTGTTCAACCTCTTTCGTATAGTCTCAGATTCCTAAAGATTGGAAAGCGTCCGCAAAAATGCAAATTAATTACTTAAAAATCATACAATGTGATTTTCTGGATTTTTGTTTTAGATTCCGTCTCTCACAGTTGAAGTGTACCTATGATAAAAAATTACAGACCTCTACATGCTTTGTAAGTAGGAAAACCTGCAGAATCGGAAGTGTATCAAATACTTGTTCTCACCACTGTATATCACTTGTGTAAATTACTAAATTGTAATTACTTTGCAACTATTGGCCTATTTATTGCCTTACTTCATTTGCACACACTGTACATAGATTTTTCTATTGTGTTATTGACTGTATGTTTGTTTATCCCATGTGTAACTCTGTGTTGTTGCTTTTGTCACACTGTTTTGGCCAGGTCGCAGTTGTAAATGCTGACATTTACAATGCGTGCTGACACAGACCAATCACGGGCCGGCAGGCTACGAGGCTCCCGCCCTCATGCATGTGCACCTAAGGGTGTGTTTTGTGCTGTGCTTTTATTCTCTGTCTAGTTCAAACGTCATCACGGTTAGCCTGTCATCACGGTTAGCCTGTCATCACGGTTAGCCTGTCATCACGGTTAGTGTAGTTGTATTTACCTGTTGTGTGATTTTCTTGCTTTTTATCCTGCTGATTTTCTTGTGTATGTAAAGTGACTTTGGATGTCTTGAAAAGCTCTTAAAATCAAATATATTATTATCCAGATGAGAGCAAAGTCAACAAGCCTGTCAAGTGGAGATGGAGGTGCTGACCAAAGTCTATGGGGCTGACAGAGGATGACAGAGTGGAGAGCAGAGGATGACCGTATGACAGGGTTTATGTGCCTTTGAACAGGGTATGGTAGTAGGGGCCAGGCGCACCAGTGAGTGTGTCAAGAACTGCAACGCTGTTGGCTTTTTCAAGCTCAACAGTTTCCTGTGTGTATCAAGAATGTTCCACCACCCAAAGGACATCCAGCCAACTTGACACAACTATGGGAAGTATTGGAGTCAACATGGGCCAGCATCCCCGTCGAACGCTTTCGACACCTTAGAGAGTTCATGCCCCTAAATGATTTGGGCTGTTCTGAGGGCAAAAAGGGGGGTGTGCAACTCAATATTAGGAAGGTGTCCTTAATGTTTTGTCCACTCAGTGTACATCGTATGTCTGAGGTCATTCTTTATGATGACATAATGATGCAGTTGCACAAATGATAAAGAAGTCTACAATCATATAAAAATACAGAATCAAGATAATGTATGTGTAGTCCACTCTTTTCTCATGGGGCAATCCAATCTAGCCTTACCGAGTTGGGATGGGTTGTTGTGATGGTAGCCCATTCACTTTTCCTTTCCCGGTGGAAGGCCCATGGCCACATGATACCTAGACTAGATAGGGTACTTATTAATTTTGCGCAAATTTGAGTTTGATTTTACAATGCGAGTCACCATGCCGGCATGTTCTGTATTTAACTGTACTAATCGTCAATGGAAAGAGTCTTCATTTTCCTTTTTTGCAATAAATCAACCATAATTCTGATTATCATAGTTAGTATTTGCTGTCCGTGTTGTTTTCCAATGTTAACCTGGCTAAGTTTTAGGTAACGGTCAACTTTCAAATTAATCTTCGGACGCAATGGTTTAACAGTAGGCTAGCATCAGGTTCATATACATTAAAACTAGGTTGACTCTCTCAGGCAGGATGAAAATGACTACGCCGACCATGATCCTTTGCTAGTTACAGCCACTTTCACCATGCCCCTTGGTGATTTTTTTGTGCCATTTAGACCTATTCAGCAACATGGCACGCTTCAAATTCAAATACCTCCGGCTTCATACGCCATTGGGAGTTTTCCATAGTCACGTCAGCACTATCACTATTTACTGGTTGTAATGTCCATGCGCCTCACCTCCTGCCTCTTGGCATCCAGGCCCAGCAGGCTGACGAAGCAGCTGATCTGTAGCAGAAAGTCAATGAACACAGCTAACCCAGCAAACAGGGAGAAGGTCCGCACCGCTGGCATAGTGGACAGGGCCCCTGGAGAAGAAAATAGTCGTTCACTCATTGACAGACTAAAGATTGTGGTTACAAAACATTTGCAGTCAATACTGAAATCCATAGAAAGGACCTAGCTGACATCTTCAATTATCTACATCTAGTGTGTTGAGACATACTACTTGGCTACATTATACAATATATGTTTGATTGTTGTATAATGTATGATAATTGTAATTTGATGGTTGCTTATATTTGTCCTATTTTAGACATGTACATGTGTATTAATACACGTGTGAATTGGAAATAGTTTTAATTTTTTTATATCCCATCTCTCCCTGAGAAACCCTCAGAGTGGCGTCAGAGCCAGGATCTGCCATTATCAACGGCGACCATGGAGCAATTAGGGTTTAAGTGCCTTGCTCAATGGCACGTCAACAGATTTTGCACATTGTCAGCTCAGGGATTCGAACTAGTAACCTTTCGGTTACTGGCCCAACACACTCATGCTAGGCTACCTGCGTTAAGTGATTGAAGGTTACAGGTAGGGCTGTAGCGGTCACAAATACAGTGGCATTATTTTATAGTAAGAACACAATTGAACAAAGACAAATAAAATAGAAAGGACATTTTCTCCAAATGACATGTAGGTATTCTGTGTTAAGCGGTTAACAAAGAAACAGGTACTCCTGTATGCTTAATTTAGAGTTATTTATGGAACTTCAGTTGTGACACAAACGTTGGGTTACATGTTTTGATTTTTTTACTACAGTCTAAGGATGCATGATGCGACTAATGAAAAAAGGTGCATGAACTCTGCTTCGTTTTAAGTGCAGGCTGTACACACTTAATCAGTCTTTCATTCACAATTTGACAAGCACTTGATAAATGCCTCAAATTTCTCGGCGGAAGCCCCTTTGTGTGGCCATATTGCCCCCTGACAAAAAGTCTAGGCCTTTTGCGGCCAGTGGCCGTTGTGTCCCTGGGCTGAACGTAATAACTCTAATTCCCTTCTCCCTGCATGCTCCGAAGCACATCTCAATCACATGGCATTCCGTCACGTGATCGGGTCAGACACTTGCGTCCTTATCCAATTCTGAGGCGCATATTGAAGACATTGGAAGAACTGCCACATTTACTTTTCGTCAGCTAACATGATGAGTAGGCCTAACAAACAGAAAAAGTACTAGCCTATGTCAATCTACTATCCCTCATAGCACAAGTTTACCAAATTAGAGATTTTTGCTTCCAACCGCCGTGTTTTTGTGAGACGCAGAGTAGGTGAATGGATGATCTCTGCATGTGTGGTTCCCACCGTGAAGCATAGAGTTGGTGTGATAGTGCTTTAATGGTGACACGGTCTGATTTATTTAGAATTCAGGGCACACTAAACCAGCATTGGTACCACAGCATTCTGCAGAAATACACCACCCCATCTGGTTTGCGCTTAGTGGGACTATCATTTATTTTTCAACAGGACAATGAGCTACCTCCAGGCTGTGTAAGTGTTATTTGACCAAGAAGGAGTGTGATGAATTATGACCCGGTCTCAACAAAGACACGACTTCAAACCAATGAGATGGTTTAGGATGAGTGAAGGAAAATAAGCCAACAAGTGCACAGCATATGTGGGAACTCAATCAAGACTGTTGGAAAAGCATTCCAGGTGAAGCTGGTTGAGAGAATGCCAAGAGTGTGCAAAGCTGTCATCAAGGTGGCTATTTTGAACAATCTCTGCACCAAAATAGCAAATGGAAGATGCTTTCCCATGGTTAATTGTCATGCCAGCAAGGCCTAGCCTATAGAAAGCTGATGGGATCCACGTATTTTTAGTAGAGGCCTTCACTCAATTGAAAATGTTGCGCAACATGAGCTCAAGGGCTTCTTTGAAGTGTTTGATTCGATATTACCTTTATTTAACTAGGCAAGTCAGTTAAGAACAGATTCTTATTTTCAATGACGGCCTAGGAACAGTGGGTTAACTGCCTGTTCAGGGGCAGAACGACAGATTTGTACCTTGTCAGCTCGGGGATATGAACGGTAATATGGTCACCGTAACAGCCCTAGTTACAGGTCATTCTCATACCTAGGAAGAAAGCCACGGTCTCAGAGAAGGAGGAGAGGAACATGCTTGGAGCCACGTCTCCTAGGATACGGCCTATCTGCTGGTGCAGCTCTTCATGAGGCATCCGCTCATCCCTCTGCACAGCACAACACAACACACACAGGAGGTAAATACAGTGTGTATGTGTGTGTGTGTAAAAAAAAAAAAAAAAAAAAGAGTCAACACTGGTATTCAAAACTATGTCCAATAAATCATGGTTAGTGTAGTCAGACAAGCATAATGCCTACCTGGTATGTCTGTACAATGATGAAGATGTTGTCGACGCCCACGGCCAACACCAGGAAGGGGATGACCTCGATGACGATGAGTGTGAGAGGGATGCCAGCGTAGCTGAAGATGCCCAGAGAACAGGCTACTGAGCTCAGCACGATCACAATGCCCGCTATGCCCAGGGAGATCTTAGAGTCCACCTGGGAAGGGACAAAGACAATGAGTTGCTCACATTTAAAATGTGTTATTTAGCAGACACTCATCATTTTTCTGACGTTTGAGTTACTGGATGCATTGTTCATTCCTTCTCAATGCTTTCGAAATTAGTTTTACAAACTCACACCGCAAACGATATGGCCTTTGCAAATGAAACAGATATGTTACTAAAGGAAATGGTGACAAGGTGAACAGCTGGACAATACACTATTGTAAAGTGAGTTAGTTGTCTCACCTGTATTCGTCTGAAGCTGTGGATATGCCCCAGAGCCAGGGAGATGTAGACGAACATCTTACTAAATTAAATAAACTATTATAATGTCTGAAGTTAGTTACTACTAACCAATACTCTCCTGAAGCTGTGGATATGTCCTAGCGCCAGGGAGATGTAGACGAACATTATAGCATAGCTGACCACGACAGTGCTGAGGTCACTTTCGCTCTCACGGTTGATCTCGTCCTCAATGCTCCTCTCAGAGTTGAAGGAGATGGTCAGGTTGGGGTTTGTATAGTTCTTCAGGAATCTGATGAATCTGGAAACAGAGACATGGCACAAAACCAAACCATTTTTGACTTATGAAATTAATTTAGTCTATACACTAGCATCTGAAGGTTGATAGCTAAAAAGTATGAGCTTATTGCTCACTCTTTTTCCCAGGCCAGAGCTTTCCCCAGCTTGACAGTGTCGTTATGGTAGTTGTTGACAGGGAACGTGATCACTAGAGCTGTGGCGTTGTTGTAGTTGGTTGCTACAGTGGGGAAGAAAGATGCAAATATGTCATGCTCAGGGAATTTGTGTTGACAGTAGACAAACTATAGTAAATCAATACAGAAGACACTGAAGGATAGCATATCCAAGAGATTCAAAGCTGCAAACAGTCCGAGACAGCTAATTACACCAAATTCTACACAGGCCAATTACCACAAAAAATGTGGTCTCTCTGCATAATAAAAACTATAAAATAAAACAAAACATTTGTGCGTAAACTGACTATATAAAAGGAGTTATGTAATAAGGTTAACTTGTCAGTGCTAAAAATGCTTTTCCCAATTCAAACATACCCACAGAAAAAGCAGCACAAAATAGAAAGGTATATTGCCCACTGACTAGTACATTCTATTTCTTTGTGTGATGATGTACATGTATCCTCACCATCATAGCCTCCCAGGACCAGCCAGGGGAAGATGGGGCCTCCGTAGGTGCCAAGGCAGGGATCGTGGAGCAGACTGGTGTCATTGAGGGACGCTGGGGCACTGACACAGGAGAGACAGAGCAAATCTATGACTACTATTCACCATTTACAGCTATGAGTATATACTTGCTGAAGGGAAATGAGGAGCAAGAAAGGAGTTGAGAGTTGGAGAGGAACTCCAACTAGTATAACCTCATGAATTCAGCAGCATTCCCCAGATGCAGATGTCACAAGAGAATGTGTTCCGAGGGCCACTCACCTGACACAGTAGAGGAAGTGTGTGTGGTAGTCTGCGTAGACGTAGAAGTAATCTCCTATGCTATGGTCCAGCTGTTTGTGACTGTTCTGGAAGTAGTTGAGAACACTGAGGATGGTACAGTTGTCGTTGTATGGGGCCAGTGGGGCCAAGCAGATATCCTTTAGGGTCACCTTCTGGTCCCCGTATGAGGCCACTATGTTCTCTATGTCCGTCTGGAGATCCAACACCTGAGAGATGAGCGATTGTGGAAAATTGAGAGAGAAAAACAAACTAAAGCTATAAAATGTCACATCAGAACTAAGGCAAGGCCCAAAGATGCCTTCCTGAATTGGTCTACAAGAGAGTGAATATATTGTCCACAACCAATAATCCCATTGTAAATGTTACAACAATTCCATCTGAAAGTATCAATCAATCACCACCCAGCCCAGTTCCTCTACCTAACCCACCTGGTGGAGGACGTCCTTGTCCAAGGGGGCTCCGAAGGGCACGGGAGCCCCCGCGGGGTACGGGGAGTAGGAGGATTCTGACTGCAATGTGGTGGTGATGATGAGCTGCTCTGCCCTGAAGAAGGGTCCAAAGTGGCTGTCAAAGTAGTCCTTCTCCTGCCTAGCCTGGCTGCTGGGCGAGGACCACAGCTCCACAGGGTCTGTGGTGATCTTCATGTAGACCAGGCCCCCTGAGCAGGCAGCCACTATGATCAGGCTGCCCAGGATGACCATGAGGGGTTGCCGTACGCAAAACGAGCCCCAGCGGGTAAAGAGGTAACGCAGGGCGTTCTCGAAGTGCTCGCCCAATGTCTCGCCACACGACGCATCCACTGAGAGAGAGAGAGGGGGAAGACAGGAGGTTACAGGTCAGATCGTAGCAAGAACAGGTTTGTAGCTGTATCTTACTGAATATTGTACTTGGTTATTTTCCAAAATGAGACAGAGTCAGATCTCATGCCAAATAAAAGAGTACCTTGATCAATGCTGTCCTTGTTCAGAGAGTGAGGGTTATTGCTGTCCAATATTGGGCCATACTCAGACTCAATTCTCCTTTTTCTGAATAAGAAATAAGAGAAAGAGACAAGCATTGCATACTGCTCCAAAATGGCACTGAATAGGCAAGCATTACATTCTGCTCCAAAATCAGTGCCCCTCAGTTATCACCTGTAGCACCAGGTGCCGATCACGGTTCCCATGAAGACAAGGAGGAAGGCCATGTAGGAGATCCACATGATGAGGACCATAGCGCCGATGCCCAGGATGGTCCATGGTGGGGGCAGGGGAGGGGGGACAGGCTGGGGGCCACAGGCCGGGCTACAGTCCTGGCAGGAGCAGGGACCAGAGCCATCCTCCAGACCCTCCGTACAGTCGTATGTCTTGTTGTTCATGGGGCTCATACCGGATACTGACACGTCTGTAGAGGTGGGGGTGGTACGAGGATGTTGAGTTATTTGTTGTGATCATTAAAAACGAAAGAAGAAAGCATTAGGCATAAGTACTCAATATTGTGTTAATGTACGTATTACATACACTGAACAAAAATATAAAACGCAACATGTAAAGTGTTGGCCCCATGTTTCATGAGCTGAAATAAAAGATCTCTGAAATAGTCCATATGCACAAAAAGCTTATTTCTCTCAAATGTGAACAAATTTGTTTACATCCCTGTTAGTGAATATTTCTCTTTGCCAAGACAATCCCTCCACCTGACAGGTGTGGCATATCAAGAAGCAGGTGCACCTTGTGCTGGGGACAATAAAAGGCCACAAAAATGTGCAGTTGTGTCACACAACAAAGCCACAGATGTCTCAAGTTGAGGGAGCGTGCAACTGGCATGCTGACTGCAGGAATGTCCACCAGAGCTGTTGCCAGTTAATTTTTATGTTCATTTCTCTAATAATAATTTCTCCATAAGTCGCCTCCAATGTAATTTAAGAAAGTTTGGCAGTACGTCTAAACTGCCTCACAACCGCAGACCACGTGTATGGGGCAAGCAGTTTGCTGATGTCAACGTTGTGAGGCCATGGTGGCGTTGGGGTTATGGTATGGGCAGGCATAAGCTACGGACAACGAACACAATAGCATTTTATCAATGGCAATTTGAACGCACAAAAATACCGTAATGAGATCCTGAGGCCCATTGTGAGGCCCATTTTTTTTAAGGTATCTGTATTCCCAGTCATGTGAAATCCATAGATTAGGGCCTAATTCATTTATTTCAATTGACTGATTTCCTCATATGAACTGTAACTCAGTAAAAAGCAATGAAATTGTTGCATGTTGCATTTATATTTTTGTTCAGTGTAGTTTCACAGAGACCAGTGACATTTTCAAACAGTGAAATTACATATCTGATTACCCTTGTTGGGACATCCATACCTTGCATGTACAAAGTGCAAATATTCTGTTTTTGTCCATTTAACTTAATTTCACCTGAGAATATAGGAATGATGGTGAAGGGACTCTGTCCGTTGTTGATGTCGAACATGTACTCGATCCAGTTGGTGGCGTTGCAGTCACTGGCATCTTTCCCACAGAGCAGTGACAAGGCCTTCACATTACTGGAGGGAGCCTGGACATCCTGACAAGCATTGTACATGGCTGCCAAGAAAGAGAATCAGAATTATATTAATCACCTTGGCACAGACCAACATCTATAGCATTAAGTCAACAATAGTTATGCTAGCCAAGGGAAGTGATTGCGTTTTTCCACTCTTCAAGCTGTGACCTTCAACTGCATTTTGCCAAATGAACCACAACACAGGGGTGTTAATCTGACCCTTAGTTACCCAACTAATTGCATAATACAAGGAAAGTCATTTGTTTGAAGAAATCTACTTATCAAGATGTTCACTGGCACTGCTACTCGGTCAGCATATACTACAAGCCCAAAAGTATGTCGACACCTGCTCGTCGAGCACCTCATTCCAAAATAATAGGCATTAAAATATGGAGTTGGTTCCCCATTTGCTTCTATAATAGCCTCCACTCTTCTGGCTTTCCACTAGATGTTGGAACATTACTGCGGGAACTTGCTTCCATTCAGCCACAAGAGCATTGGTGAGGTTGGGCACTGATGTTGGCCGATTAGGCCTGGCTCGCAGTCGGCCTTCCAATTCATCCAAAAAGTGTTTGATGGGGTTGAGGTCAGGGCTCTGTGCAAGCCAGTCAAGTTCTTCCACACCGATCTCAATAAACCATTTCTGTGTGGACCTTGATTTGTGCAGTAGGGCATTGTCATGCAGAAACAGAAAAGGGCCTTTCCCAAACTGTTGCCACAAAGTTGGAAGCACAGAATCGTCTAGAATGTCATTGTATGCTGTAGCATTAAGATTTCCCATCACCGAAACTAAGGGGCCTAGCCCGAACCATGAAAAACAGCCCCAGACCATTATTCCTCATCCACCAAACTTTACAGTTGGCACTATGCATTGGGGCAGGTAGCGTTCTCCTGGCATACACCAAACCCAGATTAATCCGTCAGACTGCCAGATGGTGAAGCATGATTCATCACTCCAGAGAACGCGTTTCCACTGCTCCAGAGTCCAATGGAGGCGAGCTTTACACCACTCCAGCTGACGCATGGCATTGCGCATGGTGATCTTAAATAAAATGTAATTGGTCACATATGCTAAATATGTGTATGTTATTGAAGGTGTAGCAAATTTCTTGATCTTAGGCTTGTGCGGCTGCTCTGCCATTGAAACCAATTTCATGAATCTCCCGACACAGTTATTGTGCGGACGTTGCTACCAGAGGCAGTTTGGAACTCGGTGGTGAGAGTTGCAACTGAGGACAGACGATTTTTATGCACAAGGCGGTCCCGTTCTTTGAGCTTGTGTGGCCTACCACTTCACGGCTGAGCCCTTGCAGATCCTAGAGGTTTCCACTTCACAATAACAACACTTACAGTTGACCGGGGCAGCTCTACCAGGGCATACATTTGACGAACTGACTTGTTGGAAAGGCGGCATCCTATGACGGTGCCACATTGAAAGTCACTAAGCTCTTCAGTAAGACCATTCTTCTGCCAATGTTCCTCTATGGAGATTACATGGATGTGTGCTCGATTTTATACACATGTAAGCAACGGGAGTGGCTAAAAAAGCCAAATCCACTAATTTGAAGGGGTGTCCACATATACTTTTGTATATATAGTGTGTCTCAAACTGTGATATAGAGACTGTGCCCACTAGCTGGATAATGACCATAGGAGTTGGCTCTGACAGCACAAACAGAGCTGGGACCAGGAAATGTGCCCCCTCACCATTGGCAAATGTTTGTCCAATGTAGTACTGGACTTCCACCACATTGGTCTTGTTGGCAGCAGTGTCATTAGTGAACTGGGTTCCATTCATAAAGTGACTCTGGAGGGGGCTGCAGGTTAGCTCACAGAACAGGTTCATCAGGTTGAAGAAACAGGCTGGGCATCTGGAGATGGAGAACATAGAGAGTCAGGATAAAGAAGCTTACTATAATTATCATCATCAACATATAAAGAGACCTTTAGAAGGAAACTGGTGACAATGATAAGATGCCAACAAAGCTACCTTACTGCCAAGGCATCTTGCTAGACTATAGCTATAACAGGGGTCTGTCCAAGTACGGCACACGTAACGTCAAAGTCCCGTTTGCAAAGCCACCATGGTACGTACCGAGAGAGGAACTGTAGGGGCAACTGAAGGCTCCCTTTCAGAGTCTGGAGCTGCTTGACATCACAGCACAGACTCTGGTTCCCATAGTCATAGCCTGGACACAGCTCCTACACACAAAAACAGACACACGGTATAATTTCCATGATCTAACTTGGTTTTGCGAAAGTAAAACATGTGAGACAGAACACATTTCAATGTAAGTCAACTGTCATTTCAGAAGGCATCTTGAGAACCCGTTCAAAGAAAGCGTCCATGGGTCAACCTTACCGTGAGCAGCTCATGGCCCTCTGCTGGAAGTGGGATGGGTGGTCCTGTATAGTTGCAGTTGTACCTCTTCCCCGGGACCTTGTCAGACTCACCACACTCACCGTACCACACACAGTGCTGGGCTTGAACCTGAGAGAAGATAGGTAGGCTACTTATCAGAACTTAAATTTGCTGTTCTGTAGGCTACATATGCTGCACCATGGATGCACATTTTACAATGCTTTTGTTGCGGTCATTGAAGGCCCTCAAGAAAGTGTTAGTCGAGTTTCCTTCTGTTCATTTGAATTGGTGAGATCAGTTGCTACTGTGTAAAAGTAAAAAAAGGCACGTAGCCACTGTGTTTGAACGCTAAAGACAACAAATGGGTAAATCCATTTGAATTCAATCCCTTTTTGACAGGATTTCATTTAAACAAAACTTTCCATACATGTTGGTCAATGGAAGAAGTCAGAAAGTGACTTTCTGGACCTGGAAGCCAAAAGACAGGGCCTTTCGAGGTGGATAGTAGGCTAATATTACACTCAGATGTGGTATAGAGAAAATAACCCCAAGGTGCACAAGATGTCAGCTCACTTCTGCTTTAATTTAGCAAGAATCTAATTTGGGTAAATCATTTGAATTCTATCACTTTTTGACAGCAATATTTCTGATTCGAATGAAACCTTCCATACATATTTGTCCATAGTAGAAGTGCTTTTTGGACCTGAATGCCAAAACCTTCAAGAGATAAAAGGTGCTCAAAGGTGACTCCTTTTGCATACCCCACCATACCATGAGACATCCATGTCTTCATCACTGGAGAAGATAAACGGTTGAAATCAATATCATTTAAAAGCTTACAAACAGAGTTGTCAAACTATTTGATACTTTATTGAATTTTTTTTATATATTTTTTTTAAATGGATGCCCTTTTTTTACCTTTAACGTAAATTCTAAAAACATGTACAGTGCAGTCGGAAAGTATTCAGACCCCTTGACTTTTTCTGCATTTTGTTACGTTAGACTTACTCTAAAATGGATAAAAAATATTTTTCCCCCCCTCAATCTACACATAATACACCTTAATGACAAAGTAAAAACAGTTTATGTTTTGCAAATGTATCAAACATAAAATTGAAATATCATTTACATAAGCAATCAGACTCTTTACTCAGTACTTTGTTGAAGCACCTCTGGCAGTGATTAAAGCCTCGAGTCTTCTTGCGTATGACGCTACAAGCTTGGCACACCTGTATTTGGGGAGTTTCTCACATTATTCTCTGCAGATCCTCTCAAGCTCTGTCAGGTTGGATGGGGAGCATTGCTGCACAGCTATTTTCAGGTCTCTCCAGAGATGTTTGAGCGGGTTCAAGTCTGGGCTCTGGCTGGGCCCCTCAAGGACATTCAGTGACTTGTCCCGAAGCCACTCCTGCGTTGTCTTGGCTCTGTGCCTAGCGCAATTGTCCTGTTGGAAGGTGAACCTTTGCGCCAGTCTGAGCTCCTAAGTCTGGCCACTCTACCATAACGGCCTGATTGGTGGAGTGCTGCAGAGACGGTTGTCCTTCTGGAAGGTTTTCCCATCTCCATATTTCTAAAAAAAATGGTTTTTGCTTTGTCATTATGCGGTATCGTGTGTAGATTGACGAGGACATTTTTCTTCTTATTTCATCAATTTTAGAATAAGGCTGTTACGTAACAAAATATCGAAAAGGGGAAGGGGTCTGAATACTTTCCCGAAGTCACTGTATACCTAAAATTCATTTTAGCATTTTTTGTGCATATATCCCGTTTTACGGCATCTGAGTTTGTGTTGTGCCCGCCATCTGTTGAGACATAACATGCTCTTGAATACAGGGTGAGTGTCATTTCAAATCATACAACTAGAATTCATGGATTCAAAGATGGTTGCCGGTCCACACACCGTCAAATTACATAGGTTTTCCTATGGAAGATTGACAGTATAATTTAAAACAGATATTTCCATTCAAGTCAACATTCTCTGATGTCTGGAGCTCCAACCATCTGTGTGGTACCATTTGAAAGTTTAAATTAAAAATATATTCCCATTTTAGTACATTTATCAGCCAAAACGACACCCTGTATTCAAGAGCATGTTGTCTCAACCAATGGCGCTCACAACACAAAAACCTCAGATATAAAATAGGGTCTAAACTACAACATATGAATATGAAAATAATCTGAGTTTACACATTTTTTGATAATTGACATTTAAAAAAGGTTAAAAAAATAATGTGTCTTAAAAATAATAATAATGTATCTAGAAAGGAAATAGTTTGACAACCCTGTTTGTAAGCTTTTAAATTATATCAATTTCAACCATTTATCGTCTCCAGTGCTGAAGACATGGATGTCTCATGGTATGGTGGGGTATGCAAAAGGAGTCACCTTTGAGCACCTTTATCTCTTGAATGTTTTGGCATTCAGGTTCAAAAAGTCACATTCTGAGCACTTCTTCTACTATGGACAAATATGTATGGAAGGTTTCGTTCAAATCAAATATTGCTGTCAAAAAGTGATAGCAAGAATATAATTTGGGTAAATCATTTGAATTCTAAATTAAAGCAGAAGTGAGCTGACGTCTTGTGCACCTTGGGGTTATTTTCGCTATACCACGTCTGAGTGTAATATTAGCCTACTATCCACATCGAAAGGCCCTGTGGTTCAGATTCTAAAATAAAACCTTCACTTCCACAAATCACATGTGCTGTGGTCTTCCGCGTTCCCCTTTTAATCTACTCTTTCGATGGTTGACTTCCAAACAAGTTTCTTTCAGTTTCTTTCAGACTGATAATGTACAGTACACACTGTGCCCTGTTTCTTTTGCATAGGTCACTCGACAGACTTGGTTGGTTCCCTTATTGTCACGGTCAGGGGTTTCAAGTAAATCACAGTAAGATGCACTCTAGGACTAGACTGAACTCACTAATGTGTTGCTACTGTTAAATTATTTCCAACAGGTCTCTTATGAGTTATTAAACTGGCATTTAAAGGAAGGGTGTGTTTGAAGACTTTAATGCACTTATTTAGTGCCTTTTCTGTGACCAGACCTTGGCTGTGCTCCGCCTAGTCTAAAGCCTTGTTCACACTGCTGAGCCTACTCCACTGCATACACACCCGTTGTTAATATGACAACTAATGTAGCCATAGATAGATACAGCGAGTCATGTCTTAATGTGAACACGCCTCCGAGTAGGGTACTCCCATTACACCCATGTTAAATTGCCTACTTTACTCATAACCGGCTGTACTCTTTTTAAAATGATTATTATTACTATTGTTATTATTATCATCATCACAAAATGTACATATGCTTGGTTGGTCATTTTTAACATTCTTCCATGTCGTCTTAATCCCAAACTGGATGCTCAGATACTGTCGCATGGAAAGTACATAATAATTATCAGCCAAAGAGCCGAAAAGCCAGGGTGTATTCATTTCGGTAACCGTTTACCATTTCAGAACTAAATAGAAGCAAACACAGCAAAACAAAAGTTGCTATTGCAAATTCAGGTAGGTCCTTCCCCGCTTCGTTCCATTTGCTTTAGTTTAAGAAACGCTTGGCAACAGAATCGGCGTAATAAATACGCCCATTGCATACCATTTTTGTTTGAACAATAGTTTAATCAACTGCCCAAGGACCAGGTTAGACGAACCTCATGGGTTCAGGCTATTACACCGCAGAGATGGAAAGCGGTGGCCTCCAGTTACTCAATACATTTAGCTACAATGCATTCAGAAAGTATTCAGACCCCTTGACTTTTTCCACTTTGTTACGTTACAACTGTATTCTAACATGTATTAAATGTATTTTTAGCAATTGTATAATTAAAAAAAGAATTTACATAAAGTATTCAGACCCTGTACTCAGTACTTTGTTGAAGCACCTTTGGTAGCATTTACAGCCGCAAGTCTAATTGGGTATGACGCTACAAGCTTGGGAGACCTGTATTTGGAGAGTTTCTCCCATTCTACTCTGCAGACCCTCTCAAGCTCTGTCAGGTTGCACAACTATATTCAGGTCCCTCCAGAGATGTTCGATCGGGTTCAAGTCCGGGCCACTCAAGGACATCCAAAGACTTGTCCCGAAGCCACTCCTGCGTTGTCTTGGCTGTGTGCTTAGGGTCGTTGCCCTGCTGGATGGTGAACTGTTGCCCCAGTCTGAGCTGAGCGCTCTGGAGCAGGTTTTCATCAAGGATCTCTGTACTTTGTTCCGTTTATCTTTCCCTCGATCCTGACTAGTCTCCCAGTCCTTGCCACTGGAAAACCTCCCCCCAGCATGATGCTGCCACCACCATGCTTCACCGTATGGATGGTGCCATGTTTCCTCCAGACGTGACGCTTGGCATTCAGGCCAAAGAGTTCAATCAAACCAGAGAATCTTGTTTCTCATGGTCTGAGAGTCTTTGGATGCCTTTTGCAAACTCCAAGCGTGCGGTCATGCACCTTTTACTGAGGAGTGGCTTCTATCTGGCCACGCTACCATAAAGGCCTGATTGGTGGAGTGCTGCAGATATGGGAGAACCTTCCAGAAAAATAACCATCTTCACAGAGGAACTCTGGAGCTCTGTCAGAGTAACCATCGGGTTCTTGGTCACCTCCCTGATTGCTCAGTTTGGCCGGGCGGCCAGCTCTATGAAGAGTGTTGGTGGTTCCAAACTTCTTCCATTTAAGAATGATGGAGGCCACGGTGTTCTTGGGGACCTTCAATGCTGCAGAAATGTTTTGGTACCCTTCCCCAGATCTGTGCCGACAAAATCCTGTCTCGGAGCTCTACAGACAATTCCTCCGACCTCATGGCTTGGTTTTTGCTCTGACATGCAGTCAACTGTGGGACCTTATATAGACAGTTGTGTGCCTTTCCAAATAATGTCCAATCATTTGAATTTACCACAGGTGGTCTCCAATCAAGTTGTAGAAACATCTCAAGGATGATCCATGGAAACAGGATGCGCCTGAGCTCAATTTCGAGTCTCATAACAAAGGGTCTGAATACTTATGTAAATAAGGTATCTGTTTTCGCATTGTCATTATAGGGTATTTTGTGTTTATTGAAACACATTAATTTAATCAATTTAGAATAAGGCTGTAACGTAACAAAATGTGGAAAAAGTCAAGGGGTCTAGATATTTTCCAAATGCACTGCATTTGTGTTCAAAGCACTGTATCACCAGTGCAACTACCTGATATGAAAGTGATTTGAAATGTGGCTTGAAATATCTGATTCCATTGACCTTTTTGGCAGGCTGTCCAGACTGCAGGAAAAATAACAGATTCTAATCAGATAGGATTTAGATTTTTATTTGAGTCACTTCAAACTGCCAATGTGAACAAGGATTAAGCCTCTGTCTGTTCAGGGTCTGACAGAGATATTGTGTTTCTATGTGGGGCAAGTTCAAAAGGCACTCGCCATCAACCCACCAAACCATTGAATCAGCTGCCTAGGAGGAGGATGGCACACCTAACAGGCTAAGTAATGTAAAATCTATTTTATTGGTAGTGTACACATTTGCAGATGTTATCGCAGGTGCAGCGAAATACTTGTGTTTCTAGCTCCAACAGTGCGGTAATACCTAGCCATACACAAATCCCAAAAATATAAATAAATGTCTGGTTCAAGCAGGGGAATCCCGAAGAGCAACTCCAGTTACTTCCTTAACGATACAGGTCTCCCATTACAGTCGTTTTCAGTATCCAACATTTGTGTATTGTTACTCCATATAGCCATACATACTGTATCTTAAAGTTCATTGCCCTTTTGCTGCGTGTTGTCGTGAAGTGTATTGGAAATGATTTGACTGTAGGAATGAAGAGGATTGATCAACTTATTTTAGGAATGCAAATGACTGCGCGAGTACAAAGATAGCACAAAGATAGTCAATTTTAACAATGGGCTATTGAATTCCATTCCACGAGAGAAATCTGATCAAAACTTGAGTTGCTTTGGGTCGTTTGTTTGATTCATGTATTTTTAGCTAAATGTGTTTTATATTGGAGCAGGAGGACGCACATCAGTAGCTTTGAAGAGGTCTCGCTCTCACTTGAATCAGTGTACAGTCATTTGCATTTAAGCCCATGTCACGCAAATATTTGATTTGAGATAAACAAATGTGTTTATTTACTTTACCTTGCTGAATAGCTAACGTTAGCTGCATTTGATGGATGATTTTTGAGCTACAAGACACTCGCGTGACAGTGACGCAAACTATTTCGTCATGTCTGGGCCGCTCGTAGAGCCATATTTATTTTAGCTATCAATCTCCTAAACCAGGCTTCCCCAACTGGCGGTCCGAAGCCGGACGAATTTGGTGTTGTTATTTTTTTAAATTGTTGGACATTAGACTGTAAAAACACCAGCAAATCAGCTCCAAGTGACTTTCCATTTTGGAAATCAGTTCCAAAATATTGCCAAACAATAGATATCGTATACAAATATAAACACGGTTTGAAATTATGTTTTTGTCAAATCTGTTTGGTCTTGAAGTCTACAAATGATTTGTAGTCATGTTCCGGTCCCCTGACCATCCGCTCAATAAGAAATCGTCCAGCGGCTGAATCTAGTTGATGATGGTTAAAACTAGCTACTAGTATAATTTGAAGCTGGCAGCTGATTCTAGTTTATCGATGCCAGCTAACGCTATCTAGTTACTTTAGCAAGATACTTATTAACGTTAAACGAACACACCACCTTGTAAGCATGAACAGGACATGATTTGGGTAAGCACACTAGCTTTTTGACACCGATTTAGCTCGTTTGACACACTTTAGCAAGTTAGTATGGGTGTGCCGTAATAGCGATAGCGTGTCTGATGATTGAATCAACAAAACAAGTTAGCGAACGGTTACTGCGAGCAACCGGCAGCTTGCTAACTATACGCAACAAGAGATTAACTAGCTAGCAAAATAAGTCTATAGAAAGCTATTTAATAGGTAGGTGGACTTACCCATGTATAATGTCCCTCTGTCAAAATTATGAAGAGGAAAAATAAACAGCTTCTTTCTGATAAGAGCCCCATCCCTCTTACTGTCACAAATACTTCACTGGCATTCCAACTACAGTAACGACTGACGTTATAACTAGCTATATGAACCCCCCAAAAACTTCGGCGTTTCCTGTTTATTGCTCGTCTTCTTCATTACGACATTGGTGACTGGAGAACAACCATTTGGCACACTGCTGCAACCTACCGGATTGGAAAGTACGAGCACTAGCAACATTGTGAAATGTAAAAAAAAAAAATGAAAAAAAACTTTTGACACACAAAACATAGTTTTTTAACAAGAGATCCTTTAATCTTATGTTCATCTTAATAAAACAGGTTGAAAAACACACTCAGATTTGCTGTTGAACAGTGTAAATGTCTTTAAAGAAAACAAAAAAAAAATCATTTTCACTTTGAAATGAAATAATTAGTTCATTAATAAGTGTATATTTATATATAAAGGGACAAGACCATTTAGATGAGGAATGTTGATAGGATCATTTATAGGTGACCATATTATACACGTATAATCTCACACTTATCTTGGGGCTCCGGATTGGCGCAGCGGTCTAAGGTACAGCATCTCAATTTTAGAGGCGTCATTATAGACCTGATTGCAGGCTATATCACAACCAGCTGTGATCGGGAGTCCCATAGGGCGGCGCTCAGTGCTGTTAGGGTTTGGCCGGGGTAGGCTGTCATTGTAAATAAGGATTTGTCCTAGTAAAATACAAATGATCTGTATATGTACCTCTGGGTACATCACACCAACAGGGGTCAGTGTGTCTCCCATCTGGCCATATAATAAAGGCTATAGAGCCCTCAAATTAAAATCTGGACCTCAAAGCCAGTTTCACTGCAATTTGTCATTATTCCCCTCTAATCAGAGACTGATTTAGACCAGGGACACCAGGTGGATGCAATGAATTATCAGGTAGAACAGAAAACCAGCAGGTTCCTGACCTCATAGTGTACGATTTGAATATCCCTGCTATAGAGCCTTCAGCAGAGTCATCAACAGCAACATTTGACATTGTTGTGTCCTCATGAAACCCTCCTTCAGAAAGAGTGCCGTCATGATTCAGAAGTTCATCAATGAACTCCATGGTCCAGCCACCATCAGTGATGAGAGCCTCCTCCTTCCCACTTCTGACACCAACAACGTTCAGCAACATTTGACTCCAGTGGGTCTCAAACTGCAGGTTCCACACACAGAAGAGCCGAGACATTTAACTGTTGTTCTAACAGTTTCAAGCCCTTAAGCCGTGGAAGGTAAATACCCAATAATACTATATACTCAATACACCAATCCAGTATGAGTGACATCTTTAAGTACTGTTTGTGTTGGCAAGAAAAGGGTGAGCTGCCACATATAATAGTATTTCTGGAGCATCTGACATCAAGGATTGAAGGTTACACTCTTGTCTAGTAATAGTGTTTCTCCACTTATACATTCTGATCACAACTTTTCATTGTGCAACATGATGTCTCTTATGGGTTTCTGTTAGGGGCTACAGTATCTTATAGGCCTAAGGTTTTCTCTTGGTCTTTTGAACACAATGGAGTGGAATACCCCCAGACCCAGAGCCTAATTCCTATCACATCTCTATCTGTTCAGACACAGTTTGAAATGGAAGAGGTTTTGGAATGAGGAGTTTCATAGTACTATACAATACTACAACTGGTGAAACAAAATGGAAAGCTGCACTTATCTCACTTCTGGCTTCTTTAGGCAGGGATAAATACAATGCAAAGTACAATACAATCCATGGTACCGCTACCCCTCCTCAACCAAGACCTCATGTCTTCTCTCAGTAGGATAGAGAGCCTTATTCCCTGGTGTCTTGTTCCCTCCACAGTGGGAGTAGGGGGGTAAAAGAACTCAGTTTGGGCCCACGTACTCTGCGGCTGGGATGTGGGTCTTGATGGAGGGGGTGAAGTCCTGCTGGTAGTCTGGGTTATCTATACTGTTTTGGGGCTGGTTTTTCTGGACGTGGTGGAGACCACCATTGGAAATTGGGGAGAGGCCATTGGAGGTGGGGGAGAGGAGACCATTGGATATGGGGGAATGGCCGTTAGCAGTGGGGTTGAGGCCATTGGAGATGCCATTGGAGGTGGTGGGGGAGAGGAGGGAAGGCTGGAGGGTGTTGAGGTACTCAGGCCCCACTGCCCCGTTCTTATAGCAGTTCAGGTACTCTGCCTCTGCGTCGTCTGAGGATATGGTGGGGAGGAGGGTGCGAGGGGGACCAGGGTGCTGGTATACAGGGTTCATCATGTCCGAAACTCCGTTCTGGTTAATGTAGTCTGTGGGGCAAAATGACAGGAGTTACTTACTACAGCAGGAAAACAAGCCCTCTGTGTACTAAGTGGACATACAGTGAATGAAACGTTCAATTGTAGTTTTGTAAGCAATGTCAGGTGTTTTGACAGGTGCTCTACTTGGCATATGAACTACAGCTATTGCCCAGCAGAGGTCACTCTTCCTTTCAAAATGATACATGACGGTTTTATTTTGAAAGGAAGATGTATCACAATATGTAATGAATTAGCCATGTTCTGGGGTTAAGACCCTTTGGGAGTTCACTGAGGATACTTTCCTGGAGATGGCTGGAAGGCGTGGTCCAAGAACCTATCTGTGGGGTCAGCAATGTACCGGAGAACCATGCTTCCTTCTCTGACTGGGAACCCGTTCTAGTTTAAATACAAATGTTGTTGGCTCAAACCCACACCTTAACTGCAAGTATCCGATGAATTAGAGATCAGTTGTTTTGTATGGTGAAAGACTCAAGTCAATACTGCAAAGTTTCCTTTTCAATACACCTCAATGTGCATTTGTGATGGTTACTGACCCCATTTCTGCTGTGGCACATTCCAATGCTGCTGTTCAACGTGCTGTTCTGGCTCTGAAACACAGATTCACACTCAGGTTAACACTTCCTTTTACATCTCAACACACATGGTAAAATACCACAAAAACACTCATTACTGTAGGCTTACTTCTTATAAGCTCTTGGTAGTTCTTCACAGTAATGTTTCGAAAGGTCAAACCTTTTCATTTCATTAATGTGTATGAAGATGTTCAAATAAAAGAAAACAAGGAATAAATAAGTGACAAAACAGCTCAGACAAATGTAAATATTTTCGACAGACTGAATAAGAGGAAATAGGAATAAGTTAAACAGGCGACATCTGTCAAAATTGCTGTATAGTGAACCAAATGCTGCAATTATATAATCAGGTTCCTGCACTTGTATTCTGCCAGAAAAATATTTAACAAGTAGTGCTGCCTGCAAAGGTAATCAAAGTTGAAAGCTTATGGAGTAACCAGCCGGCTTTCAGTAGCAGGCATACAGCTTAGATATACGGCCAACACTGCACTTGGAGATGAGTCTTAAGACAGACAGAGAAGGAGAGAGAGAGAGAGATGTCTTCTCATCTTAAATACCATCAATCAAGGTGCACCTGGGAGGAAGCAGGGTTGAGGGGGGAGTAGGGGTGAGAACAGAAATAGTATGGGGAAGAAGAATACCCCTGATGACAATTTAACAGGAACGATTGGGTGATTGAGTGCAGTCTGGTTCAAGCCAGGTATGACCCGGTATGAATACCCACGTAAATGTAATTTACTCTGTTTCATCCCCAACCTATGTACACCATGATTCAATTTCACCACAATGTCAAAAGGGGCTAACTATGAACTTGAACTGGGAGACTCACTATCAGTATCAACATGACCTGGTTTCATCTTGTTAAATACATAAATAAAGAGAATGTTCTAGCCTTTGCAGAAACAATTAACCACAAGGTTGTTGGTTCTAATCCTGGGTGTAGTAGGGAAACCTAAATTGCCTCCAGTAGTCTAAATTGCCTCCAGTAGTCTAAATTGCCTCCAGTAGTCTAAATTGCCTCCAGTAGTCTAAATTGCCAAATTATGTCCATTTTGGAAGTGGATAACAACATTCTGCAGACCCTTCTTTATAAAACAACAGAAGATCTGTGAGCCTGAAGTGAGGCATAATGGAATCACTTTTCTTTGAGTCAGTGCAAGGATGTCATATTATCCAGTCCCTGTAATACACTAAAAAACTATTCTCTGTGTTAGAAATTAGAGCAGAGACAGAGCCAGGGGCTGGTGGAAACCTTTTCTTTTGACAGGTTTAGCAGATTCAGATGAACTCCTGGACATCCCCATTGAACATACATTTTAGAGTCCGGGAAATCGCCTCTCTAGGTTATAAGTGACTGCCACATAGCAGTAGATGATGGCTAGCCATGTTGATGTGTTATTGTACCATATCATGTAGGAGCTGTGTGCTGGAGGTGCTGAGGTATATATTACTATTATTGTACCGTAGAGTGTAGGAGCTGTGTGCTGAAGGTGCTGAGGTATATATTACTATTATTGTACCATATAATGTAGGAGCTGGGTGCTGAAGGTGCTGAGGTATATATTACTATTATTGTACCATATAATGTAGGAGCTGGGTGCTGAAGGTGCTGAGGTATATATTACTATTATTGTACCATATAATGTAGGAGCTGGGTGCTGAAGGTGCTGAGGTATATATTACTATTATTGTACCATATAATGTAGGAGCTGGGTGCTGAAGGTGCTGAGGTATATATTACTATTATTGTACCGTAGAGTGTAGGAGCTGGGTGCTGAAGGTGCTGAGGTATATATTACTATTATTGTACCGTAGAGTGTAGGAGCTGTGTGCTGAAGGTGCTGAAGTATATATTACTATTATTATACCGTAGAGTGTAGGAGCTGTGTGCTGAAGGTGCTGAGGTATATATTACTATTATTGTACCGTAGAGTGTAGGAGCTGTGTGCTGAAGGTGCTGAGGTATATATTACTATTATTATACCGTAGAGTGTAGGAGCTGTGTGCTGAAGGTGCTGAGGTATATATTACTATTATTATACCGTAGAGTGTAGGAGCTGTGTGCTGAAGAAGCTGAGGTATATATTACTATTATTATACCGTAGAGTGTAGGAGCTGGGTGCTGAAGGTGCTGAGGTATATATTACTATTATTGTACCATATAATGTAGGAGCTGGGTGCTGAAGGTGCTGAGGTATATATTACTATTATTGTACCATATAATGTAGGAGCTGGGTGCTGAGGTATATATTACTATTATTGTACCGTAGAGTGTAGGAGCTGGGTGCTGAAGGTGCTGAGGTATATATTACTATTATTGTACCGTAGAGTGTAGGAGCTGTGTGCTGAAGGTGCTGAAGTATATATTACTATTATTATACCGTAGAGTGTAGGAGCTGTGTGCTGAAGGTGCTGAGGTATATATTACTATTATTGTACCGTAGAGTGTAGGAGCTGGGTGCTGAAGGTGCTGAGGTATATATTACTATTATTGTACCGTAGAGTGTAGGAGCTGGGTGCTGAAGGTGCTGAGGTATATATTACTATTATTGTACCGTAGAGTGTAGGAGCTGTGTGCTGAAGGTGCTGAGGTATATATTACTATTATTATACCGTAGAGTGTAGGAGCTGTGTGCTGAAGGTGCTGAGGTATATATTACTATTATTGTACCGTAGAGTGTAGGAGCTGTGTGCGGGAGGTACTGGAGCTACTGAAGAAGCCGTGCTGAGGCACTAGGTACTCGTCTGCGTCCACAGCATCTTCCATGTCCTCTCCACTGATCAGACTGTGGTAGAACTTGGTGTCAGTGGGGCTGGGGAGGTGCATCCGGTCGTCACCCTGGAAGAGACACACACAACTCACCATCAGTACCAAAAAAACAGGCAGAAAGAATAATAGAGTAGCTAGGTGGTTGTTCACTAACTTTACAGTGGCTGAGGGAGTCTAATAGATTTGTGTTGTGTGACTCTACAGTTATTCCTGGCAAGGAGTTCAAATGCGTACCTGGATGAC
Organism: Oncorhynchus tshawytscha; assembly: GCF_018296145.1. Classification (NCBI taxonomy): domain Eukaryota; kingdom Metazoa; phylum Chordata; class Actinopteri; order Salmoniformes; family Salmonidae; genus Oncorhynchus; species Oncorhynchus tshawytscha. The sequence goes on from NC_056438.1 coordinate 65,427,680, forward strand.
AAGGTAACGTGGGGGATCCCGCGCCATCTTGGAAAACTCTGCTATCAGCTCCCGGAAACGAGGCCTGCTGTCTGCGTCGATCATCCAACATTTGACCATGATCATGTAGACGTCTATGGTACAGATGGGAGGCTGGGGGAGCCGCTCGCCTTTCTCCAGCACCCCTGCTACCTCACTGGCTGGGATGCCGTCATAGGGCTTGGTCCCAAACGTCATTAGCTCCCACGCGGTCACACCTAAACAGAGGTACAGTGAAACAGAGTCACAATCAATGACATAATCTCAGTTAAAAACGTTCATTACTGTCACACTTAATGATAGTGGCACAATCTCAGATAAAGTTCAGTCACTAGGGAAGATGACTGTTTTCATTCCAGAAAAGCAGATAGTTTTCAGAACATTCCACAGTAAACATCAGTAAGTTGGATGTGTCCTTAGGAGTGGGAGTTGTCATGTTCCGTTGGTGTTGGAGCAGTTTGAAAGGGAAAAGGAGGATGAGAAAAAGGAGAAGAGGATGGGAGGAGGAGGCCTGGCTGCTGCTACTGATGTCTTTGCCTTGTAGAGCGGAAGACACAATCCAACCTCAGAGGACAGGATCTGGAGACTGGCCCGCTGAGCATGTGTGTCTGTGTGTGTGTGTGTGTGTGTGTGCATGCTTGCGCGTGTCCAAACCGGGGGTGGTGTGTGTGTTGTTGACTTGAGAAAGTTGAGGTTTCAAAGTTTCTTTTGACAAGACATTGGGCCTCTGGGACTTGCGGTGCATATCACCGATACTAGTTAGCTGTTTCTCTCATCTCCCAGACTCTAGCAAACCAACATCCCCATTTGGACCTGACTCTAACAGATTTGCGTAAGTACATTATCCAGAATCAATATTTATGTATCTGTAGTTACACAAGCAATGTAGTTAATTCTGACACGATGTAGCATTGGCATGTTAGTGTTTTGGCAGAATGTAAAGGTATCAGTGCATTAATCCTATTAAATTGTGTATATGTAAGTTCTCCTGACTTACCATAGCTCCACAGGATGCATGTTCTCCTGACTTACCATAGCTCCACAGGATGCATGTTCTCCTGACTTACCATAGCTCCACAGGATGCATGTTCTCCTGACTTACCATAGCTCCACAGGATGCATGTTCTCCTGACTTACCATAGCTCCACAGGATGCATGTTCTCCTGACTTACCATAGCTCCACAGGTTGCATGTTCTCCTGACTTACCATACCTCCACAGGATGCATGTTCTCCTGACTTACCATACCTCCACAGGATGCATGTTCTCCTGACTCACCATACCTCCACAGGATACATGTTCTCCTGACTTACCATACCTCCACAGGATGCATGTTCTCCTGACTTACCATAGCTCCACACGTCACTTTGATGTGTATATGTCCGGTAGAGGATGGACTCCAGTGCCATCCATTTGATTGGTACCTGCAGAGAACGGGTTCTCATGACATAGGGCTCACTATGCAAGACCAACCTGAGGTAGCTAAGACAACATTAAGTATGTAGGTAAAGTATTGTGTTATCGATAGACTATATATAATAGGTTGGGTAAGGGATGGACATAGTAACAACATACATTATCACTATCATACAATCAAAGTAAAAGGGGATTATAATATTATATTTACACTCCAAAAAATGGGTTCTGTTACATTACTACACAGTAATTCAATTAAAATCAAATGACATGAGAAGATTGAGCAGACCTTTCCTCCGTCTGCGTGGTACTCCTTCTCGTCAGAGTTGAGGAGTTTGGCCAGGCCGAAGTCAGTGATCTTGACATGCTGAGGGGTCTTCACCAGGACGTTCCTCGCTGCCAGGTCACGATGCACCAGGTGATGCTCCTCCAGGTAGCTCATCCCCTGGGATCAACCACAGGTGAAAGGTCAAATTATCTTGTATACGTCAACGGCTATGCAATGGGGCCTGTTCGATTACTACTGAAAATTAAGGAAGCATTCTAACAGTATTCACATTTTTCATGACTCATTGTTTGATTAGGTTTTAAAGAGGTCAACAAGACATCAAATGAGGGTTGAACTGTAGGGGTCTATTAGGAGCCTATACATTGCCATACATGGTTACACCAGACGTTCCACTGACTCCTGTTTGATTAAATACCATACACTGTGACTCATGGGTAGTCAGAAATTAGGGTCAGGAAAACTCAGGGCCTCATCATAGTCTGGGTGCCATTCATCAGTAAGTTGGATGTGTCCTTAGTAGTGGGAGCTGTCAAGTTCCATTAGTGTTGGAGCAGTTTGAAAAGGAGGATGAGGAAGTATTGGAAAATCACTGCAATGTAAAAAAAAACACTATCTGGTCTATGACTGTTTAAATGCAGCTTAGTCTTACCTTGGCTATCTGTACACACCAGTTGAGAAGGTACTGGGACCCGATGTTGTCCTTGTTCTCCTTGACATAGTCCAGCAGACAGCCATAGGGCATGAGCTGGGTGACCAGCTGGACTGTAGAGGTCAGGCAGATGCCCAGCAGACGACAAACATGGGGGTGGTCCACACCGGCCATCACATAGGCCTCCTAGAGTCAGATAGATACAGTACCAACATTTACTACAGGCCAAGAAGGAGGGCATCACTACTCTGCTCCAACCTAGTCATCACATTGTAGGCGTTATACAAAACACACAAAAAGTACAGTATACAGCATTTAGGGCTAGGGATGGTGGCATCATTCTACTGTGAGTTCATAAAACCCACACAACATGAACATTTCATATCAACTGACAGCTTGAAGACAACGACACTAGTCAGAAAAATACGTCAACTTAGTGAATGCTTTTAAGAGAGCTCTTGACCTCATTACAAGAGGACAAGAGCAACATTGTGAAACCTCAGCTGTCCATGCACTCCATGAAGTCTGACTGAATTTTCATGACTGTCAGACCGGGGTTCAAATAGCATTTTAAATCTCTCAAATACTTGAGCCTGCCAGGAAAGCTAAATCAAGCCCAGCTAAAGTATTTGAAAGATTTCCAATACTATTTCAACCCAGGTCTGGACTGTGTTTTTTAACTGTGGTTACTGGAAGATATTCTAAATTCATTTCCAGAACACCTTAACCTTGAATTAGTATCCTCCTCCCACGCCCAACCCTGGACCAAAGCTTCTCAATGAGTTAATCCCATTTCCTACGCCCCCATCGATGTCCCTGACTAGAAACCTGACTCCATTTTCAAGCTAAATGTTGTCATTATTTCAGCTTCTACCTAAATGGAAGAGCATGTGCTTGGAATTAGACTATTAGAGGAAACGTGACACCTAAATTGGCCAGTAACATGCAATAATACTGAGTGTATTATGCAGCTAAATTAGGTCAAAATACTAATGTCAAAACATTTTTTTTGTGAAAGTGCATGGTATGGATGACCATCAATGACTGACTGATACCAGAGTGTAACAGCACTAACTTAGACTGTATAATACCATACAGATTCTACTGTGAATTAGATATAGACTCTTTATATTTGGAGGATAACAGATTCTAACTCCCATGAACAAACATCTCTGAGTAAAGTGACAGAGTGATATGACTCACGTCCAATATCTCCTTGTTGGCTTTAGGTGATGTGGCCTCTCTTAAAACCTTGATGGCCACAGAGATCTTCACATCCTCTCCTTCAGGGACCCACAGACCCTGGATAGGACAGACCGTAGGGTTATTTAACATGATAACAGAAGAAATCTGTGTCAGTGTGCGTACTCATTTCTTTCAATCTTTTGTCGTTAGTAGAATGTGGGAATGGTAAAATACTAATAAGGAGACAGGAGGGTGAGTGTGGATTGATGCATGATGTGGTGCATTAAATATCTGGCTGTTGTTGTAAAAACAGATGTAGATGTATCTAAAAGTGTTGGTTTATATTCAGTCTGAACATACATTACCATAAACTCCTTACGTACAGTACCACAGTACAATCCATGAAACTGGAGTTTCCAGAATTAAATCTAGATACTGTGAGCATTTGTATTTACCTTGTAGACAGTGCCGAAGGCCCCTGATCCCAAAACTTTGATCTTCTTAAACTCTGTCTCCTTCAGGATACGGAGCAGAGCCTGGTTGGGCGCCTCCCCACTGGGGGTCAGCGGTTCAACTAACTGTAGATGCATATAAGGATGGTTTACTTTGTTCACATTGATGCACTAAGGTGATTGAATTCCAGCCCTAAAAGCCCTTGAGGCTCAGCAGTTCAGTTTCTGCCACTCACCTCTCTCTCCTGGAGGAGTCTTCGCAGGGTCCTCTTCTTCTTGATGTGGCGTCGTCTTAGCAACACGAAGACGGACAGGCCCATGATGAGAAAGGCCAGCATCCCGCCCACCACACCAGCTGCAATCACTGACAGCCCAGAGTTACTGAAAGGGGAACAGATGGTAACCAATCAATGCGGGCAAAATACTTACACGAATAATCAAATGTTCATTAGCTTAGTGTTTAAGTTTATGTTGAATTTGAACAGTATGTTTGTAAGTTACTATTCATGACTAGAGTCACTTGCTTACCCTTTAGACTGACAGCCTTTCAGACCAGGACCAGTACATCTGTAAACATATTAGCACATGTTTTTTTTATTTTAATCAAATCTAATTTTATTTGTCACATGCGCCGAATACAACAGTGAAATGCTTACTTAGGAACCCCTACCCAACAATGCAGTTTAAAGAAAATACAGATAAGAATAAGAAATAAAAGTAACAAGTAATTAAAGAGCAGCAGTAAAATAACAATAGCGAGACTATATACAGGGGGGAACCGGTACAGAGTCAATGTGAGGGGGCACCAGTTAGTTGAGGCAGTATGTACATGTAGGTAGAGTTATTAAAGTGACTATGCATAGATGACAGCAGAGTAGCAGTGGTGTGGAGGGGGGGGGGCAATGCAAATAGTCTGGGTAGCCATTTGACTAGATGTTCAAGAGTCTTATGGCTTGGGGGTAGAATCTGTATAGAAGCCTCTTGGACTTAGACTTGGCGCCGGTACCGCTTGCTATGTGGTACCGGCGAGGGTGGCTGGTGTCTTTGACCATTTTTAGGGCCTTCCGCTGACACCGCCTGGTATAGAGGTCCTAGATGGCAGGAAGCTTGGCCCCAGTGATGTACTGAGCCATTCGCACTACCCTCTGTAGTGCCTTGCGGTCGTTGGCCAAACAGTTGCCATACCAGGCAGTGATGCAACCAGTCAGGATGCTCTCGGTGGTGCAGCTGTAAAACCTTTTGAGGATCTGAGAACCTATGCCAAATCTTTTCAGTCTCCTGAGGGGGAATAGGTTTTGTTGTGCCCTCTTCATGACTGTCTTGGTGTGCTTGGACCATGTTAGTTTGTTGGTGATGTGGACTCCAAGGAACTTTAAGCTCTCAACCTGCTCCACTGCAGCCCCGTCGATGAGATTGGCGGCGTGCTCAGTCCTCTTTTTCCTGTAGTCCACAATCATCTCCTTTGTCTTGATCACGTTGACGGAGAGATTGTTGTCCTGGCACCACACGGCCAGATCTCTGACCTCCTCCCTATAGGCTGTCTTGTCGTTGATCAGGCCTGCTGTCATCTGCAAACTTAATGATGGTGTTAGAGTCATGCCTGGCCGTGCAGTCATGAGTGAACAGGGAGTACAGGAGGGGACTGAGCACGCACCCCTGAGGGTCCCCTGTGTTGAGGATTAGTGTGGCGAATGTGTTGTTACCTACCCTTATCACCTTGGGGGCGGCCCGTCAGGAAGTCCAGGATCCAGTTGCAGAGGGAGGTGTTTATTGCCAGGGTCCTTAGCTTAGTGATGAGCTTAGAGGGAACTATGGTGTTGAACGCTGAGCTATACTCAATGAATAGCATTCTCACATAGGTGTTCTTTTTGTCCAGGTGGGAAAAGGCAGTGTGGAGTGCAATAGAGATTGCATCATTGGGGCGGTATGCAAATTGGAGTGGGTCTAGGGTTTATGGGATGATGGTGTTGTGAGCCATGACCAGCCTTTCAAAGCACTTCATGGCTACAGACGTGAGTGCTACGGGTCGGTAGTCATTTAGGCAGGTTACCATAGTGTTCTTGGGCACAGGCACTATGGTGGTCTGCTTAAAACATGTTGGTATTACAGACTCGGACAGGGAGATGTTGAAAATGTCAGTGAAGACACTTTCCAGTTGGCCTGCGCATGCTCGCAGTACACGTCCTGGTAATCCATCTGGCCCTGCGGCCTTGTGAATGTTGACCTGTTTAAAGGTCTTACTCACATCGGCTTGCGAAGAGCGTGATCACAGTCTTTCAGAACAGCTGGTGCTCTTATGCATGTTTCAGTGTTACTTGCCTCGAAGAGAGCATAGAAGTAGTTTAGCTCATCTGGTAGGTTTTTGTCACTGTGCAGATCTCGGCTGTGCTTCCCTTTGTAGTCTGTAATGGTTTGCCAGCCCTGCCATATCTGGGTAGGCTGGCTGGGTAGCCTAGTGGTTAGAGTGTTGGACTAGTAACCGGAAGGTTGCAAGTTCAAACCCCCGAGCTGACATGGTACAAATCTGTCGTTCTGCCCCTGAACAGGCAGTTAACCCACTGTTCCTAGGCCGTCATTGAAAATAAGAATTCTTGTTCTTAACTGACTTGCCTAGTTAAATAAAGGTAAAATTAAAAATTAAAAAATATATCTGACAAGCGTCAGAGCCGGTGTAGTACGATTTGAATATTGGTCCTGTATTGACACTCTGCCTGTTTGTTGGAGGGCATAGCGGGATTTGTTATAAGCTTCCGGGTTAGAGTCCCGCTCCTTGAAAGCGGCAGCTCTAGCCTTTAGCTCAGTGCGGATGCTGCCTGTAATCCATTAAATCTGGTTGGGGTATGTACGTACGGTCACTGTGAGGACGAGGTTATTGATGAAGCCAATGACTGATGTGGTGTACTCCACAATGCCATCGGAGGAATCGCGGAACATATTCCAGTCTGTGCTAGCAAAACAGTCCTGTAGCTTAGCATCTGCTTCATCTGACCACTTTTTATTGATCTAGTCACTGGTGATTCCTGCTTTAATTTTTGCTTTTATGCAGGAATCATGAGGATAGAATTATGGTCAGATTTGCCAAATGGAGGGCGAAGGAGAGCTTTTTATGCGTCTCTGTGTGTGGAGTAAAGGTGGTCAGAGTTTTTTTCCCCTTCTGGTTGCACATTTAACATGCTGATAGAAATTTGGTGAACAGTAATTATGTTTCCCTGCATTAAAGTCCCCTGCTACTAGGAGCGCCGCCTCTGGGTGAGCGTTTTCTTGTTTGCTTATGGCGGAATACAGCTAATTCAATTCTGTCTTAGTGCCAGCCTCAGTCTGTGGTGGTATGTAAACAGCTACGAAGAATACAGATAAACTCTCTCAGTAGGTAGTGTGGTCTACAGCTTATCATGAGATACTCTACCAAAGGCGAGCAATAGCTCGAGACCTCCTTAGATATCGTGCACCAACTGTTATTTACATAAATACATAGTCCGCCGCCCCTTGTCTTACCAGACGCTGCTGTTCAATTCTGCCGATAACCAGCCAGCTGAATGTTGATATTGTCGCTGTTCAGCCACGACTCCGTGAAGCATTAGATGTTACAGCAGCTTGATGTTACAGTAGTTTAATCTTCCGCGTATCTCGTCGATTTTATTCTCCAAGGATTGCACATTTGCTAGCAGAATGAAGGGAAGTGGGGGTTTATTCGATCGCCTACGAATTTTCAGAAGGCAGCCTGCCCTTCGGCCCCTCTTTCTTTGCCTCCTCTTCACGCAGATCACGGGGATCGGGGCCTTTTCCCGAGGAAGCAGCATATCCTTCGTGTCGAGCTCATCAGTATTGAAAGGAAAATAATAATTCTGCTAGTTCGTGGTGAGTAATCGCAGTCCTGATGTCTAGAAGTTATTTTTGGTCATAAGAGACGGTAGCGGCAACATTATATACAAAATAAGTAAAAAAATTAGTTACAAACAACGCAAATAAAAAACAATCGGCTGGGGGCACGTAAAACGTCTGCCTTCTTCTCCAGCGCCATTTGTGTATTTGTGAATTATTCATGTATTTATGCGGTTGTGACAGATGCCCTTACTTACCCCTCGGTACAGTTCTGGTGGCACAGCTGGCACACCTTCATCTTATCTGCGTATTTCCAGATGAAGGTGTTCTTGCCCCCAGCCACCCCTCTAGGGCACCATGGGACACAGTTGTCTCCATCTTTGAAGTTGGCACACCGGGTACACTGCTCATGACCCTGAAAGAGAGGAGGATAGCAAGACAATGTATTACATACACATCTAAAGAAACATTCTCAGGAAACAGCCCTACTGTGCTGAGATGTAGAATCATTAACAAACACAAGCAGTGTACCCAGTGTACCAACTTCAAAGATGGCGACAACTGTGTCCCGGGGTGCTCACATGCTAATATGTTTACAGATGTATTGATCCTGGTCTGAAAGGCTGTCAGTCTAAAGGGTAAGCAAATGACTCTGCAATAGAATGCCAGAGAAATACATTGTGCCTATTGTTCTGGGACATAGCATGGAGAGAGACACAAACTGCTACATATTATATTATAGGGAGAGAGACATCCCACTGGGCAAAAACTGGTTGAATCAATGTTGTTTCCACCTCATTTCAACAACAAAATTCTGTGTGATGATGTTGAATCAACTTGGAAAACTGATTGGATTTGCAAAAAGTCATCAACGCAAGGGAATAAAAAAAACGAATTCCAATGACATGTTGACATTTTTTGCTTCATGTTGATTTTTTCTGTTGGTTAACAACTCAACCAAATGTAAATCAAAACTAGATGTTGAAAATACATCTGTGCCCAGTGGAATACTTCTTCAAAGTATATTATAGTGACACATACTACTACATAGTACACTACAGTTCAGAAGTTTGGGCTCACTTAGAAATGGCCTCAAGTCCTCAACTTCATTAAATAGTACCCACAAAACACCAGTCTCAACGTCAACAGTGAAAAGGTGACTCCAGGATGCTGGCCTTCTAGGCAGAGTTCCTCTGTCCAGTGTGTATTATTTTGCCCATCTTAATATGTTATTTTTATTAGTCTGAGATATGGCTTTTTCTTTGAAACTCTGCCTAGAAGTCCAGCCTCCCGGAGTCGCCTCTTCCCAGTTGACGTTGAGACTGGTGTTTTGCGGGTACTATTTAATGAAGCTGCCAGTTAAGGACTTGTGAGTTGTCTGTTTCTCAAACTAGACACTCTAATGTACTTGTCCTCTTGCTCAGTTGTGCACCGGGGCCTCCCACTCCTCTTTTTATTCTGGTTCGAGACAATTTGCATTATTCTGTGAAGGGAGTAGTACACAGCGCTGTATGAGATCTTCAGTTTCTTGGCAATTTCTCGCATGGAATAGCCTTCATTTCTCAGAACGAGAATAGACTGACGGGTTTCAGAAGAAAGTTATTTGTTTCTGGCCATTTTGAACCTGTAATCGAACCCACAAATGCTGATGCTCCAGACACTCAACTAGTCTACAGAAGGCCTGTTTTATTGCTTCTTTAATCAGAACAACAGTTTTCAGCTGTGCTAACATAATTGCAAAAGGGTTTTCGAATTATCCATTAGTCTTTTAAAATTATAAACTTGGATTAGCTATCACAACGTGCCATTGGAACACAGGAGTGATGGTTGCTGATAATGGGCCTCTGTACGCCTATGTAGATATTCAATAAAAAATCTTCCGTTTCCAGCTACAACATTAACAATGTCTACACTGTATTTCTGATCAATTTGATGTTATTTTAATGGACAAAAAATGTGCTTTTCAAGGACATTTCTTTGTGACCCCAAACTTTTGAATGGTAGTGTGTAATATAATATAGAGACTGCACTGACGTAGCATATATAAGAGACACACATACTGGTCCAGAGCAGGTCTTGGTCCCGTTGAGGAGCTGACACTCAAGGTGACACTCCACACACGTCTTATTCACTTCAGTCTCCCGTGGCTCCCTGCAACAATTAGGACACATGTTAGCATGAAGCATATTTCCACTAGTCTGGTCCCATATCGGTTTGTGCCCTCTTGCCAACTCCTCTAGTCATTGTCCCATAGGAGTTGTTAAGATAGGGACCAGGCTATATTTCTATTGGTTGAACATTTAATTTCAGATGGTTGCATTTGCAGTGAAATACTTGATCCCGTTCCTCATAGCAGTAGTTAAATTGTAAACAAGGTTGATGCTCAATGTTTGACAGAGGAGAGGACTCCCAAACTTAAACAGCTATGAGTTAAGTGATTCCATTCCAGCTGAGAGAACTTTCTTCACGTGAATTTAGTTCATTACCAAAAGTGAACAATTCTACTGTAAGTACTGTCTTACTACCTTCCTTAGATATACTCCATCTGTTTTTACTGTTAAATTCCATGCAACATCGTTTCATGCAACATCGTTTCTTGCAAAATACACGTTTTTCTTTGCCAAGTATACAACAAGTTACTTTCACTCTTCCTCCCTGCTTCAGCTACAGAATCAGGTTACAATGTCTCCTCTCACCCCTCCAGTAGGTTACAATGGCTCCTCTCTCACCCCTCCAGTAGGTTACAATGGCTCCTCTCTCACCCCTCCAGTAGGTTACAATGGCTCCTCTCTCACCCCTCCAGTAGGTTACAATGGCTCCTCTCTCACCCCTCCAGTAGGTTACAATGGCTCCTCTCTCACCCCTCCAGTAGGTTACAATGGCTCCTTATCTCACCCCTCCAGTAGGTTACAATGGCTCCTTATCTCACCCCTCCAGTAGGTTACAATGGCTCCTTATCTCACCCCTCCAGTAGGTTACAATGGCTCCTTATCTCACCCCTCCAGTAGGTTACAATGGCTCCTTATCTCACCACTCCAGTAGGTTACAATGACTCCTCTCTCACCCCTCCAGTAGGTTACAATGGCTCCTCTCTCACCCCTCCAGTAGGTTACAATGGCTCCTCTCACCCCTCCAGTAGGTTACAATGGCTCCTCTCTCACCCCTCCAGTAGGTTACAATGGCTCCTCTCTCACCCCTCCAGTAGGTTACAATGGCTCCTCTCTCACCCCTCCAGTAGGTTACAATGGCTCCTCTCTCACCCCTCCAGTAGGTTACAATGGCTCCTCTCTCACCCCTCCAGTAGGTTACAATGGCTCCTTATCTCACCCCTCCAGTAGGTTACAATGGCTCCTTATCTCACCCCTCCAGTAGGTTACAATGGCTCCTTATCTCACCCCTCCAGTAGGTTACAATGGCTCCTTATCTCACCCCTCCAGTAGGTTACAATGGCTCCTTATCTCACCACTCCAGTAGGTTACAATGGGGAACAGATAGGGGCTCCTCTCACCCCTCCAGTAGGTTGCAGGAGTCGACACAGCTTCCTGCTCGGCTGTAGTCCTGACAGGCGAAACACATGGTGGGTCCAGGACCCCAGCAGCCATCTCTGGTACACATCCTGTCACACGTGCTGTTCTGCATCCCTGCAAACACACATACAGACGCATACTATAGATAGGCCCAAAACATTGTCAAAGACTCCAGTCACCCAAGCCTTAACTGTTCTCTTCTACCGCACATCAAGGTCCAAAAGGCTCCTTAACAGCTTCTACCCCCAAGCCATAAAACTGCTGAACAATTAATTAAATGGCCACCTGGACTATTTACATTGACCCCCTCCCCTCCCTCCTTTGATTTTACACTGCTGCTACTCGCTGTTTATTATCTACGGTATGCATAGTCACTTTACCTCTACCTACCTCGACTAACCTTTACCCCAGCACATTGACTCGGTACCGGTACCCCCTGTATATAGCCTCGGTATTGTTATTTTATTGTGCTACTTTTATTTTTTTTTATTACTTTATTTGATTTAGTAAATATTTTCTTAACTCTTTCTTGAACTGCATTGTTGGTGAAGGGCTTGTAAAGTAAGCATTTCACCTTTTGTATTCGGAGCATTTGATAAATAACATTTGATATCAATACAAAATAAGTTTGAACCCATTTCTCTTTTCACACAACCCTGCACAAGCAACAAGCTAGCGTTCATTTCCTTTCTCCCACAATAACACTCCATCATCATTGCATTCTGTATCTATCACAGTTTTATTACCACAACAATAGAGGGTAAATATTATCTCGGAGCCAATCATATCCAAGTGTAACCATTCGTTTAGTAAGACCCGAACATGTTATCGCTAATTTGTCATGGGCTTGAGCTGATATTATGGTGTTGACTCCTGGTGTTTGTTGTGTATCTCCTGTTTGTTAGTGTTCGCTTTTTTTCTGTTATGTGACCACAAAAATCTATAAAAAATGTTAATCATAAAAAAATGACTGAATGATTTACCGCAGTCGGCTGCGTCGGCGTTGTTCTCCAGCCGGGCGGTCTGAGTGTCGGACTTGAACAACTGCTTCCAGTGGTGATTCTTGGTGTAGCAGAGGTTGGGGTTTTTTGCAATGACCACGTCTCCGTCACTGATCTCCTTCAGGTTACGCAGCCCCAGGTGGGTGATGGTTAACTGGGTTATGGCCAAGCTCAACAGAACACTGAGAACAGAGAGAGGGGAGGGGAGAGGGAGAGAGAGAGGAGTTAAAGGGATATTGAATGAGTCACATCAACTCATTCACGGTCAGTGGCACCCTGTAGTAGAGGCTGAGGTTTAGAGAGAGGCCAGGAACAGTGATCTTACCGCTTGGTCCGTCCACGGATGATCTCCAGGTTCTCAAATGGACTGAGGGACGTCATGTTCTCAGGCCAGTTCTGAATCAGCAAGTACCCTAGAAGATGAATAGATGTTTTTGTAATAATCGTGAAAAGTGCATTTTTGTCTGATTTGAACTGCCATGGCTCTATTCTTACCGGTAATTTCTCTAACTGTCTTGAAAACTTCTAGCCTGGCCGGATCCATCTTAGGTGCTTTGGTGAACGTGTCCCTGTGAATAGCAATAACAACTGTGACATGCATCTGTCATATTTGTGAATTTCACAATACAAAGGTTAGAAATGATCTATGATGTTTCTACAATTTCAAAAGACCTTAATGCGCTCACTACTTACCCATGGATAGATGTGTAGATAATAGCAATGTTCCCATTGATTTTGGTACAGTTTTTAAATGTGTCAATGTTGGTGGCATTAATTGACAGAATATTGGCAAGTTTTCCCATTCCAAGTCCATTGCAAACTGAAAATTAGTAACATATTAATAAAAACAAACATGGCTACTAATTTCTTGCCACACAGAAAAGTTAGTTTGAGAAATCACAAGCCCCCCAAAAAACAGAAGACTAGTGCAGTACATCAGGTTAAAATACATTTTTATTCAATAAGTAAAATTCAAAAATCGGAAAATCCTCCATTGGAAATAAAATGTTATTGAACACAACCCTGCAGTGCATCTTTGGGGAATAACACTGGGGTGAACTTGACATGTTATAGAGAGGCACGTGAATGCTATAATCCCTGCCATCAGAATATATAGTAGGAGCTGTAGCAGTATTAACTACCTTTGGGGCACAGTCCATCACACTTCTTGCACTTCCTGACCCCTCCCTCGTCCACCTCGTATGTGTCACCACTGCATGTCCGAACGCACGCTCCATGGTCCGTCACCACATAGTTATCTGAGGAGGGGAAAAAAAATTAAAAATGATTATATTCTAAGAGTACACAATCAGCACTCATTAATCATATACATATGGTTCTAAAATAAAGTCAAATTAAAAACAATTTTAAAAAAAAATCTAATTTCTTCAAAGGAATAAAACTATGAAAATATATAATAAACCTATATAATGCAATACTACAGGACAGTATTTTAGGCATGCCAGAGGTTGAGTGCTGATTCTAACAGAAAGTGGAGGCTGCTGCATTAGCACACCCTAAAACTACAACATTTTCTTTCCTCGCTTATGCAGTTTATGATTAAACTCAGTCTGACACAGACTGACTGACACGAACACCAGGCTAGAGGGACCATGTGACCACCCATTTCCTTGATGACAGCTTTGCACACTCTTGGCATTCTCTCAGCCAGCTTCATTTGGACTGCTTTTCCAACAGTCTTGAAGGAGTTCCCACATATGCTGAGCACATGTTGGCTGCTTTTCCTGACAGTGTCACCAGCAAAGCACCCCCACACCATCACACATCCTCCTCCATGCTTCACAGTGGGAACCACACACGCAGAGATCATCCGTTCACCTACTCGGCGTCTCACAAAGACACGGTGGTTGGAAGCAAAAATCTCTAATTTGGACTCATCAGACCAAAGGACAGATTTCCACCAGTCTAATGTCCATTGCTCGTGTTTCTTGGCCCAAGCAAGTCTCTTTTTCTTATTGGTGTCCTTTAGCAGTGGTTTCTTTGCAGCAATTCAACCATGAAGGCCTGATTTACGCAGTCTCCTCTGAACAGTTGGTGTTGAGATGTGTCTGAGATGTGCATTTATTTGGCCTGCAATTTCTGAGGCTGGTAACTCAAATGAATTCTGGGTCTTCCTTTCCTGTGGGGTTCTCATGAGAGCCAGTTTCATCATAGCGCTTAATGGGTTTTGACAGTGGTGTAAAGTACTTCAATAAAAATACTTTAAAGTACTACTTTAGTAGTTTTTGGGGGGGTCTGTACTATTTATATTTTGACTACTTTTACTTCACTACATTCCTAAAGAAAATTATGTACTTTTTACTCCATACATTTTCCCATACAGACACCCAAAAGTACTTGTTACATTTCGAATGCTTAGCAGGACAGAAAATGGTCCAATTGCCACACTTATCAAGAGAACATCCCTGGTCATCCCTACTGCCTCTGATCTGGCGGACTCACTAAACACAAATGCTTTGTTTTTAAATTATGTCTGAGTGTTGGAGTGTGACCCTGGCTATTCATTAATAAGGATTTTTTTAAATTCTTACTTTTACTTTTTATACTTACAGTTGAAGTCGGAAGTTTACATTCACCTTTGCCAAATACATTTAAACTCAGTTTTTCACAATTCCTGACATTTAATCCTAGTAAGAATTCCCTGTCTTAGGTCAGTTAGGATCACCACTTTATTTTAAGAATGTGAAATGTCAGAATAATGGTTGAGAGAATGATTTATTTCAGCTTTCATTTATTTTATCACATTCCCAGTGGGTCAGAAGTTTACCATACACTCAATTAGCATTTGGTAGCATTGCCTTTAAAATGGTTTAACTTGGGTCAAATGTTTCAGGTTGCCTTCCACAAGTTTCCCACAATAAGTGGGGTGAATTTTGGCCCATTCCTCCTGACAGAGCTGGTGTAACTGTCAGGTGTGTAGGCCTCCTTGCTCGCACATGCTTTTTCAGAAGCCATTTTTCTACAACTATGGAAGTATGCTTGGGGTCATTGTCCATTTGGAAGACCCATTTGCGACCAAGCTTTAACTGATGTCTTGAGATGTTGCTTCAATATATCCACATAATTTTCCTTCCTCATGATGCCAAACAGTCCTATTTTTGTTTCATCAGACTAAAAGTACGATCTTTGTCCCCATTTGCAGTTGCAAACCGTAGTCTGGCTTTTTTATGGCGGTTTTGGAGAAGTGGCTTCTTCCTTGCTGAGCGTCCTTTCAGGTTATGTCGATATAGGACTCTTTTTACTGTGGATATAGATACTTTTGTACCTGTTTCCTCCAGCATCTTCACAAGGTCCTTTGCTGTTGTTCTGAGATTGATTTGCACTTTTCGCACCAAAGTATGTTCATCACTAGGAGACAGACCACTTCTCCTTCCTGAGCGGTATGACGGCTGCGTGGTCCCATGGTGTTTATACTTGCGTACTATTGTTTGTACAGATGAACGTGGTACCTTCAGGCATTTGGAAATTGCTCCCAATGATGAACCAGACTTGTAGAGGTCTACAACTTTTTTTCGCTGAGGTCTTTGCTAATTTCTTTTGATTTTCCCATGATGAAATACATCCACAGGTACACCTCCAATTGACACAAATGATGTCAATTAGCCTATCAGAAGCTGCTAAAGCCATGACATCATTTCTGTAATTTTCCAAGCTGTTTAAAGGCAGTCAGCTTAGTGCATGTAAACTTCAGACCCACTGGAATTGTGATACAGTGAATGATACGTGAAATAATCTGTCTGTAAACAATTGTTGGAAAAATTACTTGTGTCATGCACAAAGTAGATGTCCTAACTGACTTGCCAAAACTTTAGTTTGTTAGCAAGAAATTTGTGGAGTGGTTGAAAAACAAGTTTTAATGACTCCAACCTAAGTGTATGTAAACTACCGACTTCAACTGTAAGTATATTTTAGCAACTACATTTACTTTTGATACTGAAGTATATTTAAAACCAAATACTTTTAGACTTTTACTCAAGTAGTATTTTACTGGGTGACTTTCACTTGAGTCATTTTCTATGCAGATATCTTTACATGTACTCAAGTATGAGATTTGAGTACTTTTTCCACCACTGTTTTTTTCTTCAACTGCACTTGAAGAAACGTTCAAAGTTCTAGAAATGTTCCAGATTGACTGACCTTCATTTCTTAAAATAATGATGGACTGTCATTTTTCTTTGCTTATTTGAGCTGTTCTTGCCATAATAAGGACTTGTACCAAATAGGGCTATCTTCTGTATACCACCCATACCTTGTCACAACATAACTGATTGGCTCAAATGCATTAAGAAGGACAGAAATTCCACAAAGGTTTAAATAAGGCCCACCTGTTGTCTGAAATGGATTCATGAAGCTGGTTGAGAGAATGCCATGAGTGTGCAAAGCTGTCATCAAGGCAAAGGGTAGATACTTTGAAGAATCGCAAATATAAAATATATTTGGATTTGTTTAACACTGTTTTGGTTACTACATGATTCCAAATGTGTTATTTCATAGTTTTGATGTCATCACTATTATTCTATAATGTAGAAAATAGTAAAAAAAGAAAGAAAAACCCTTGTGTCCAAACTTTTGACTGGTACTGTATGTGTTGTCTGTAGACCTGGTTGAAGCCCCCTCTGTGTACAGTTTATAAACCAGGGCTTCCCAGTCCTGGAGGGCCAAAACACGTCTGGTTTTCGTTTCTACCTGGTAGTTAATTGCACTAATTGAGTAACTCAAGTTGAAGACATACCGGGTACTGCAGGCTGCCATTAGTAACTAAATGATGATCCGTATAACTTATTTTGTGTGTAATTGTAAAGCTCAAGGAGACACATCTGGTGTATTAGAAGAAGTTATTGGTACCATGATTGTCTTCTAATATTTTATTTATTTACATGAAGATTGCCAATTTTCCATTCACTATAATGTGGATCCTGTTTTCTGCTAACAATGCCTGCTGTACCACAGTCAGCTTTGAACTTCTGTGGCTTCAATGAGACGGGGGAGTCGTTCTCCCCTGGTCCCAGGTCTGAATTAGTCCGTGATTAGGAGAGGATGAAAACCAGAAGTGTTTCGGCCCTCCAGTACCAGGATGGGGCAGCCATGTTCTAAACTATCCTTATATCATTTATCCTATACTGCGGCCTCGGAGGAGGTAATGGGGGGACATGGAGGGGACACGGAGGGCCATGGGGGTTTTCTTACGAGGACAAGTCTTGACGCAGGTGGCCCCAAAGTTGTACTTCCCGTCTGGGTTGTTGACCAATTGGTGAAGGTTGCGGTCGTAGAGCAGGAGGCGGGGACACGAGTCTTTACACATCCCATCATCCTGAAAGTCACGGCAGGCCTACGACATCAAAGAGGGTTGTGTTTATTAGGCACCAAACGGAAGAAAACAGACTGACACCGGGAGGGACAACCTGAACTTGTCCAATAGGAAATGCTTGTTTTCACTTTCCATTGCAAAATGTTTTAAATGGCCTAATCACAGTGCTTGACTTGGACAATAAGTTTGGGTACTCATTTTGGGTGCCGGTACTGTTTATATTTAGGTGCAGGAACTCCGCAATACTTTTGAGCTAATATTCTACGAAGAGGAAAAGGAGCTCAAACAGTAGAACATTTGAGGTGCCGGTACTCAGCTCCTGTGAGCTCCTACCCAAGTCAAGTACTGCCTAATCATCAATTCAACCCAGCCAACCCAGAGAGCACGAGGACCATATAACAGAGCAATATATACTCAGATGATAACACCAGCCTGAACCCAGCCTGATTCTCATGGCACTGTCAAAAAGCAGCGTTTAACCAGTGGTCACTGGATGCAAGAGCAACACAATTTGCAACACAATTTGGTTTCAATCATAAAGTGGATAGAAAACACTCACCCGGTGTATGGTTGGTCGTGAGCCAGTAAGTCACAAGGGAGCCTCATAAGAGAGAAATAATTATGTGTGAAATGCAATGTGGGTCTGTTTCCTCAAACCCTTGACTCTTGAGTGACGACACTGTTATTGGGTTAAGAAATAGCTTGAAATAATACATAATAGCTTGTGAGAGATGCAAGTGTCCTCCCTTATGGAGCCACTCATGGCCTCTCTCCCTATAACCTCTGACCCCAGTAATATGTGAAGGTGGCTTCAGTCTCTCTCTTCCTGGTAAAATCACATGACATGGTGAGGTAATAATCCTGACCCCAGTACAGTGTGTGAAGTTGGTGTTTCTGTCAGTCTCTCACCAGACAGTCTGGGTCCAGTACAGTGTGTGAAGTTGGTGTTTCTGCCAGTCTCTCACCAGACAGTCTGGGTCCAGTACAGTGTGAAGGTGGGTTATGGTTAGGGTCTCTCACCAGACAGTCTGGGTCCAGTACAGTGTGAAGGTGGGTTATGGTTAGGGTCTCTCACCAGACAGTCTGGGTCCAGTACAGTGTGAAGGTGGGTTATGGTTAGGGTCTCTCACCAGACAGTCTGTAGGTCTGAGTCCAGTACAGTGTGAAGGTGGGTTATGGTTAGGATCTCTCACCAGACAGTCTGGGTCCAGTACAGTGTGAAGGTGGGTTCTGGGTCCAGTACAGTGTGAAGATGGGTTATGGTTAGGGTCTCTCACCAGACAGTCTGTAGGTCTGAGTCCAGTACAGTGTGAAGGTGGGTTATGGTTAGGATCTCTCACCAGACAGTCTTAGTCCAGTACAGTGTGAAGGTGGGTTATGGTTAGGGTCTCTCACCAGACAGTCTTAGTCCAGTACAGTGTGAAGGTGGGTTATGGTTAGGGTCTCTCACCAGACAGTCTGTAGGTCTGAGTCCAGTACAGTGTGAAGGTGGGTTATGGTTAGGATCTCTCACCAGACAGTCTTAGTCCAGTACAGTGTGAAGGTGGGTTATGGTTAGGGTCTCTCACCAGACAGTCTGTAGGTCTGGGTCCAGTGCAGCCTGCAGCACAGTGTTCGTTGCAGCAGTCGATGGGGGACGGACCCTTACACCTCTTAGAGCACTGCTGGGCACAGTTCAGCTTCGTCACTATAAAGGGATTAGAAATTCCAAATCAAATTTGATTTGTCACATGCTTGGTAAACAACAGGTGTAGACTAACAGTGAAATGCTGAGTTACGGCCCTTCCAAACAATGCAAAGAGAAAGAAAATAGAAAAATAATAGAAAAGTAAAACACATAATAATTCTGTAAAAATAATAATAAATACACAATGAAAAATGATAACTTTGCTACAAACACGAGGTACCAGTCCCGAGTCAATGTGCCGGAGTAAGAGGTAATTGAGATAAATATGTACATATACAGTAACTAGGAATTAAGTAACTAGGCAACAGGATAGATAATAAACAGTAGCAGAAGCATTTGTTATTGATCAAAAGATTTCTGGTTTGAATCCCCGAGCCAACTAGGTAAAACGTCTGTCAATGTGCCCTTGAGCAAGGCATTTAACCCTAATTGCTCCTGTAAGTCACTCTGGATAAGAGCGCCTGCAAAACAACTCAAATGTAAAATAGTCTGGGTAGGTATTTAGTTAATTATTTAACTAAACTATTTTGGGGTTAGCAGCTGTTGGTTCCTTAGTTCGTGCATCGGTACTGCTTGCCGTGCGGTAGCTGAGAGAACAGTCTATGACTTGAGTGGCTGGAGTCTTTGAAAATGTTTCTGGCCTTCCTCTGACACCGCCTGGTATAGAGGTCCTGGATGGCAGGGAGCTCAGCCCCAGTGATGTAATGGGCCGTATGCACTACCCTCTGTAGCACCTTGCAGTTGTGTATGGTTTAAACTTGAAAGACTTACACGTCTGGCAGTGTTCTGGGCCGGGCGCCCAACAGGAACCATTGAAGCATCCAGGATCACATCTTTTACCTACAAAAACATAGACACAAATAAAAGTTTAGCAAAAGCTTAACTTCCAAACCATTACTTTAATGTTTAATCAAATAAAGTTGGAATATTTGACAGTTGAAAGTGAAACATTACGAAACTGTTGGCCAAACTTGTTGAAGCAGCTTCCTGTTAATATCTTACAACATGAACCAGTCTAGCCTCAAGGGTGTATAAAAACACAAAACCTTGAATGGGATTATGGTAGGTACATTTATGTGACGCAATGTTTGTGTTCTAACAGGAGCTTCTTACAGAGCCGATTGTTGCTGGGTTCAGGTAACTGCATGTTGGGTTTGCTGTTACTGTTTACAATGTCCAACCACTGGATGGTCTCCACGTTACACAGCTGGTTGTCTGAGAACTTCACTCCTCCTTTCAGGATCTCTAGAAATTGGAGAGAGACTTGTTTATTTTCAGGTGGAAGCTAAATATTGGTGTGAATTAATCATTGTAATAAAGCTGTGTAGATGAAATACAACAAACTACTGAATCTTCAGATTCTGATGCAAGCCTAACTTCAACCCTAACCTCAAGCCTAACCTCAGCTTCATGTCCACATCCTGGTTCAACCCTCATGTCCACATCCTGGTTCAACCCTAATCCTAGCTTCATATCCATATCCTGGTTCAACCCTAACCCCAGCTTCATATCCATATCCTGGTTCAACCCTAACCCCAGCTTCATATCCTGGTTCAACCCTAACCCCAGCTTCATCCATATCCTGGTTCAACCCTAACCCCAGCTTCATATCCATATCCTGGTTCAATCCTAACTCTAGCTTCATGTCCGTATCCTCGTTCAACCCTAACCCCAGCTTCATATCCATATCCTGGTTCAACCCTAACCCCAGCTTCATATCCATATCCTGGTTCAACCCTAACCCCAGCTTCATATCCATATCCTGGTTCAACCCTAACCCCAGCTTCATATCCATATCCTGGTTCAACCCTAACCCCAGCTTCATATCCATATCCTGGTTCAACCCTAACCCCAGCTTCATATCCATATCCTGGTTCAACCCTAACCCCAGCTTCATATCCATATCCTGGTTCAACCCTAACCATAGCTTTGTGTCCACATCCCAGGTTAACCCTAATCCTCAACCCTATTTTATAGCTTATAACTAGGGCTTAGAGTTTCCCTGGTTTGGCCCTAGTATGTGAGAATTCCCACAGTGACTAGTCATTATGAGGCTGGGTATAGACCTGCCTGGACAGAGCAGGGACAGGCCTATAGACTGACCTGTGAGGCTGGTCAGAGGCAGCTCAGTGGTGCCTGCTCGCATGGACTTGTTATAGTTCAGCACCACAGCCAGGGCAAAGCCACTGTCATAGAGAGTGTGGCCTCGGATGATGCGCAGGTTGTCCAGGGGAATCCTGTTGGCTGTGTTGAGGGCGATCAGAACGTAGCCACCCACCTCCTGGATGGACTGGAGGCAAACAAGGAAGGTTTAACTGGAATTCACACGCTATGCCAGTGGTGAACAACTCCACACCTACAGGGTCCAGCTTCAGTCCTGCTGGTTTTCACATCAGCCTGTCTATATCCTCATAGCTAGATATATCCTGCATACCTAAATAACATAGGTAATGTAATGTAATGACGCCACATAAAATGTTGCGCTACACAGCATTCCTAAACTAGCCCACAATGTCTGCTGTGTGGATCGAGCAGTCATTTGAAAGAGTAACAACATTTCAGCAAGACAACTTAAAGGCGAAGTCCATTAGTGGCAAGATATTAGTGCCGTTCTCTGTCGTCGGTGATGTTGGCTTTCGCCGACTGGTTGAGCACCGGTACACACTGCCAAGTGCGCTATTTTTCAGATGTTGCCCTACCGGAGTTACACAGTAATAGTGTCACTGCTATTAGCTTCACGACTGACATTTGGACCAGCGATGTCAGCCCCATGAGCATGCTGAGTCTGACAGCACAGTGGGTTGACGAGGACTTCCTACTGAGGAAAGCTGTATTGCATGCTCATGAATGTGCTGGTTGTCATACAGCTGCTGACATTTCAATGGCATTTGACAACATGTTTGAACCATGAACACATTAGCTAGCTCCATTCAAACAACTGACTGGAGAAATAAGCTCATCAACTGCACCTGCAGCAGACGTTTTTCCCTCTGTCATGGCATTGAAACGCCTGTCAACAAAACTGCCGACACAGACCGTGAGGTTAAAACTTACAAAAGTACTTGAGGCTTGTGAACAAGCGAATGATTCGGTGGCACTCTATCTGAGCCTCTCTCCTGTGTCGCCACCATGCTCGATGCTATGTACAAGGACCGCTACTTCGATGCAGACAAGAAACAGGGTTTACATGAAATGTTACATACACAGCTGGACAAGATGGAAACAGACACAGTGACAGTGCACACTGAGGAAAAGAAGCCATGGACAGACAGCTGAAACTTCACTGCTTGACATGTATGATGAAATCCTGGTTGAGAATGAAACGAACAAATGAACAATGAAACAGCACAGCAAGTAAGTGAAAGAAATAGGTTTTGATTATGTTTTACTGGTAATGGGGACGTACGTAAATGGCAACAAAATAACTTTTTGGTCAGTGTGTGTGTGTGTAACCTTTAACTATGCAAGTTATTTATAATGACGACCTACTCCAGCCAAACCCGGACGACGCTGGGCAAAGTGTGTACCGCCCTATGGGACTCCCAGTCACGGCCAATGTGATACAGCCTGGATTCGAACCAGGGACTGCAGTGACGCCTCTTGCACTGAGATGCAGTGCCTTAGACCGCTGTGTCCATGTGTGTGTGTGTGTATTAACTATTTAACTGTACTAGAATGCTTAAAAGGCCGCAAAAATGTTTAATATCGGTTATCAGTTTCGTTTTATTTATTTATTGGCAAGGAAAATATCGGATATCGGTATCAGCCAAAAATGAAATATCGGTGCATCACTAATGTCTGTAGGTTAAAGCAAGCTTGTAAGGTGTTTTAAGCAGCTGTTATGTACATGTTTTTATCATCCAGTATTGCTTTCTCCAGACAAATGTGTTCCTGACCTGTAGCCTGGTATCTCTTATGGTCATTGTCAATAGGACTTGACAAGACCGCACAAACAGATCTGGTACCAGGCTAGCATTCCTTCATCTTACCCTGAGGAAAGACAGATCATGGTCGTCCTCCATGTATGTGACCTCCAGGTTCTCCAGGACCACGGTGCAGTTGCTGTAGGTCTTGACCATGTTCAGGTAGTGGTCCTCTTTTGACCCAAGCAGGCTGAACCGGTTAGTGACGCCCTGGCACACTGTGGATGAAGAGTGAGGAGATGATGATCCAGGAAAGTAGACGAGAGCATCAGAGCGTCAACTTGAATTTCACAAGGAACATTTAGAGTTAGTAGGCCCACTCATATAAAAGAAAAAGTTGGTGAGGTGGCCAGAACAAATATGCCCGTTGTCAAAATATTGCTGCCTTGATCTACACAGAGTGTACAAAACATTAGGAATTCCATGACAGACTGACCAGGTGAATCCAGGTGAAAGCTATGATCCCTTATTGATGTCACTTGTTAAATCCACTTAAAATCAGTGATGGGAAGAAGACGGGTTAAAGAAGGATTTTTAAGCCGTGAGACAATTGAGACATGGATTGTGTATGTGTGCCATTCAGAGGCTAAATGGGAAAGACAAAATATTTAAGTGCCTTTGAACAGGGTATGGTAGTAGGTGTCAGGTGTACCAGTTTGAGTGTGTCAAGAACTGAAACGCTGCTGGGTTTTTCACGCTCAACAGTTTTCCGTGTGTTTCAAGAATGGTCTACCACCCAAAGGACATCCAGCCAACTTGAAAACTGTGGAAGCATTAGAGTCAACATGGGCCAGCATCCCTGTGGAACGTTTGACACCTTGTAGAGTCCATGCCCCGGCGAACTGAGGCTGTTCTGAGGGCAAAAGGGGTGCAACCCAATATTAGGAAAGTGTTCCTAATGTTTTGTACACTCAGTGTAGACAGGAAAAATCTAAGCTACCAATCCCACATACATGGCTAGTGCTAATCATCATGCAGTCTCTGCTCAAATTCATATTGGCATACCCAACACAACGAAGGACTCCCACTCTGTTTCTCTTTGGCTTCTCTTAGGTATCACACATGTTTAGTATATTTGTTTGTAAGTGTGCACAGTCATCATTTGGCTCATTCACATGCATTAAATAGCTGATCTGGATTCAATCTACAATGGGAACTCGATCCCTACAATGCTAGTGCTTACTCATGAGTCGCAGTGAGCTCTGAGCTGGCTGCCGTATTTATCTTGGCTCAGACTCTTTCCACTGCTATTCAGGCTAGTTAAACAAAGCCTAGCGACTCTGTGCCATGTCATCTCTGCAGAAATGTTGGAGTTAATATTCACACACACACGTTATTCATGGGGTCTATTATCTATTCCACTCATCTCCCTGTCACTAGGAAGAATAGTGGCAGCATTAATGTTAATTGATCCATAAATCTGCATCTTCTGAAGTTTAGACAGGTTTTCCAGTTAGATAACAAGGATTATTTAAGGAATTCCTGGAAATGAAAGCCGGAGCCATTTTGCATGATAACTCCCATTCTTGGCACGAATCAACAAACTTCTCAGGATCCTCCAAGTGTTGTTGATGCATGTGTGTATGCAACAACAGCTATTAAGCCTTTCCGCGAGCTACTCCAACAAACACCTACGATAAAAGGATTATAATGCTCTAATCCAGGGGTTTTCAAACTGGGGTACTGCAGTTGGTCCGCAAATTATTATTATTATTATTATTTTTTTTTTAAATTACTTTTCATGTGAACAACAATTATTTGAGGAATATCACTAGCTGCAACAGAATAGTATCGTGGGTACCATTTTCATGTCTCTGCATCCAGTAAGAAGGAAGTTTGAGGTAGTTTCAAAAGCCAAAACTAACTAGCGTCAGTGCAATGACTGGAAGTTTACAGGAACATTTAGCATGCTAGCTGTTCCGGTTCATCTGACTCTGGGGAAGTAGATAAATGGCTTCATGGCCAAAATCTCGAACTATACCTTTTAATATGGAAGAAATTACAGTCATTGGAGCTAATTACAGGGTTTGTTTTCTGTATAGGCGGGATGGAAAAACTGTTTCAGTCTCAACTTAAATGACCAAAACCAGATAGAGAGCATGCAGAAAGGATATTGAACAATATATATTTTTTTATAAGCTTTACAACAGCAACATTTTCTCTACACTGCCAAGATAGCCTATAAGCTAAAAGGTATGTTAGAGTTTACACTTCCTCTTCCAATGAACTGTTGGCAGTTCAAAATAATTAAAATCTATCTACAAAATCTATTAATTTTAAAATGTTGACTACTTCTACTTGCCATTATCATTCACCTGATAAGACGAGATGTGATAAATATTATTTTTTGCTAACATATGATGGGAGTGCCAGGTTTTCCTGAGCAGGCGTCACTGGGCAAGAAAAGTTTGAAAAACCCCTGCTCTAATCTACGATTACAAAAACGTGTTTGACTAAGCCAATGCATTGAGACACTATTGAAGATACAGAGGAAGACGAGAGGATCCTTTACAGAGTAGTAGAAGCTGACTGAGGCGATCTGGAGGAAACAGGTTCAGTCTGTCTGTCCCTTGAGCTGGTCTGACAGGTTGTTGTGACTGACAATGTGAACCAGGGGAACATAAAATTTTATTTGTCACATGCTTCGTAAACAACAGGTGTAGACTAACAGTGAAATGCTTACTTAGAGGTCCTTTTCCAACAATGCAGAATTAAATATTTAGAAGATGTTTTTCAAATAGAAATTGTGGCACAAATAAATACACAGTGAAAAACGAATAACACTAAAGAGTAAAAATAACATGGCTATATACAGGGAGTAACAATACCGAGTCGATGTGCAGGGGTACGAGGTAACTGAGGTAGTTATGTAAAGTCACTAGGTAACAGGGGTGGCAGGTAGCCTAGTGGTTAGAGCATCGGGACAGTAACCGAAAGGTTTCTGGATCGAATCCCCAAGCTGACAAGGTAAAAAGCTGTCCTTCTGCTCCTGAACAAGGCAGGAACATGACATTTTATTTGTCACATGCTTTGTCACTGTTCTACGGTGGGTCGTCATTGTAAATAAGAATTTGTTCTTAACTGACTTGTCCAGTTAAATAAAGTTTAAGTTAAAAATATAAAAACAGAATAGACGCATGACGTCTGGTTTCCCAAGCACCATCCATCACACACTAAAGACCACAAAGGGATCGTATAAAGCAGAGTTAAATGTGTGAACACATTCTATTTACTTTACTTTGGGCTCGAACCAGGGACCCTCTGCACAACAACTAGTCTCTCAGGGACAGGTGAAACATGGAGATTTGGTTCTGCGTTGCTGAGATTACACAACAACACTCACTAAAAGCAGCATATACAGTGGGGAGAACAAGTATTTGCTAACCTGCAAAATCGGTCCCAGCTCTCGTCAGGTCATTGACCTGGTCCTGCCGTGTAGTTCTGGGCTGATCCCTCACCTTCCTCATGATCATTAATGCCCCACGAGGTGAGATCTTGCATGGAGCCCCAGACTGAGGGTGATTGACCATCATATTGAACTTCTTCCATTTTCTAACAATTGCGCCAACAGTTGTTGCCTTCTCACCAAGCTGCTTGCCTATTGTCCTGTAGCCCATCCCAGCCTTGTGCAGGTCTACAATTTAATTCTGATATCCTTACACAGCTCTCTGGTCTTGGCCATTGTGGAGAGGTTGGAGTCTGTTTGATTGAGTGTGTGGACAGGTGTATTTTATACAGGTAACGAGTTCAAACATGTGCAGTTAATACAGGTAATGAGTGGAGAACAGGAGGGCTTCTTAAATAAAAAACTAAGAGGTCTGTGAGAGCCAGAATTCTAACTGGTTGGTAGGTGATCAAATACTTATGTCATGCAATAAAATGCAAATTAATTACTTAAAACTCATACAATGTGATTTTCTGGATTTTTGTTTTAGATTCCGTCTCTCACAGTTGAAGTGTACCTATGATAAAAAGTACAGACCTCTACATGCTTTGTAAGTAGGAAAACCTGCAAAATCGGCAGTGTATCAAATACTTGTTCTCCCCACTGTATGAAGCCTTAGAAATAAGGGTCATGAAATCAATAACTTGCTAACATCAGATAACATTCATATATTAGCCATGTCTGAGACTCACTTAGATAATTAATTTGATGATACATCAGTAGAAATACAAGGATATAACATTTATAGAAGAGACAGAAATGCTTATGGGGGAGGAGTTGCTGTATATATTCAGAGCCATATCCCTGTAATGCTTAGAGAAGATCTTATGTCAAGTGTTATTGAAGTGTTGTGGTTGCTGGTTCACCTGGCACATCTAAAGCCTTTTCTTTTGGGGTGTTGCTATAGGCCACCAAGTGCTAACAGTCAGTATCTAAATAATATGTGTGAAATGCTTGATAGTGTATGTGATGTAAACAGAGAGGTCTACTTTCGCGGGGAACTAAATATTGACTGGTTTTCATCAAGCTCTCCGCTTCTTACTGTAACCAGTGCCTGTAATCTGGTTCAGGTTATTAATCAAACTACCAGGGTGTTTACAAACACTACAGGAACAAGATCATCCACATGTATCGATCACATTTTTACTAATACTGTAAAACTTTGTTCTAAAGCTATAACCTTGCCCATTGGATGCAGTGATCACAATATAGTGGCTATATCCAGGAAAGCCAAAGTTCCAACATCTGGGCCTAAAATAGTATATAAGAGATCATACAAAAGATTTTGCTATGACTCTTATGTGGATAATGTTAAAAATATTTGTTGGTCTGATGTGATTAAAGAGGAGCATCCAGACGCTGCACTTGATGAATTTATGAAATTGCTTCTTCCCAATTATTGATAAACATGCACCTGTTAAGAAACCGACTGTTGGAACTGTTAAGGCGCCATGGATTGATGAGGAATTGAAAAACTATGGTTGAAGGAGATGGGGCAAAAAGAGTGGCTAATAAGTCTGGCTGCACATCTGACTGGCTTACTTACTGCAAATTGAGAAATTATGTGACTAAACTCAACAAAAAGAAGAAGAAACTTTATTATGAAGCCAAGATCAATGATATAAAGAATGATGGGGAAAAAACTTGAGTGATTTAAATGAAATTATGGGTAGAAAGACAAATTCAACTCCATCTTTCATCGAATCAGATGGCTTCTTCATCACAAAACCATTTGATGTTGCCAATTATTTTAATTATTATTTCATTGGCAAAGTGGGCAAACTTAGGCAGGAAATGCCCATGACAAACAGCGAGCAAATATATTCATGCATAAAAAAAAATATGAAAGAAAAGCAGTGCAAGTTTGAATTTTGTTAAGTTAGTGTGGAAGAGGTGGATTCTTTTTTGTTAACGATCCATAATGACAAACCTGGCATTGAAACTTAGAAGGAAAGCAACTGAGGATGGTAGCTGACTCTATAGTCACTCCTATCTGTCATATTTTTAATCTGAGCCTAGAGGAAAGTCTTTGTCCTCAGGCCTGGAGGGAAGCCAAAGTAATTCCGCTACCCAAGAGTGATAAAGCGGCCTTCACTGTTTCTAACAGCAGACCTATAAGCTTGATGCCAGCTCTTAGCAAATGGTTGGAAAAAATTGTGCACTGCTATTTCTCTGTAAACAAATTAACAACATACTTTCAGCATGCTTATAGAGAAGGGCACTCAACATGTACTGCACTGACACAGATGACTGATGATTGGTTGAAAGAAACTGATAAGAAGATTGTGGGAGCTGTACTGTTAGATTTCAGTGCAGCCCTTGATATTATCGACCATAACCTGTTGTTGAAAATACTTAAGTGCTATGGCTTTCAACCTCTGAATCCACAATATGGCAATCTGTCTAATAGAACTCAAAGGGTTTTCTTTAATGGAAGCGTCTCTAATGTCAAAAATGTAAAGTGTGGTGTACCGCAGGGCAGATCTCTAGGCCCTCTCCTCTTTTCTATTTTTACCAATGACCTGCCACGGGCATTAAACAAAGCATGTGTGTCCATGTATGCTGATGATACAACCACATACTCAACAGCAACCACAGTTAATGAAGTCACTGAAACCCTTAACAAAGAGTTGCAGTCTGTTTTTCGAACGGGTGGCCAGTAATAAACTGGTCCTGAACATCTCTAAAACTAAGAGCATTGTATTTGGTACAAATCACTCCTTAATTGCTATACCTCAGTTGAATCTGGTAATGAATGGTGTGGCTGTTGAACAAGTTGAGGAGACTAAATTACTTGGCGTTACCTTAGATAGTAAACTGTCATGGTCAAAACATATACAGTTGAAGTCAGAATTTTACATACACCTTAGCCAAATACATTGAAACTCAGTTTTTCACAATTCCTGACATTTCATCCTAGTAAACATTTCCTTCTTAGGTCAGTTAGGATCACCACTTAATTTTAAGAATGTGAAATGTCAGAATAATAGTAGAGAATTATTTATTTCAGCTTTGTATGTGTGTGTGTATATGTATGAAAATCAAAAGAAATTAGCAAAGACCTCAGAGAAAAAAAGTTGTAGACCTCCACAAGTCTGGTTCATGCTTGGGAGCAATTTCCAAATGACTGAAGGTACCACGTTCATCTGCAAACAATAGTACGCAAGTATAAACACCAATGGACCACGCAGCCGTCATACCGCTCAGGAAAGAGACACATTCGGTCTCCTAAAGATGAACGTACTTTGGTGCGAAAAGTGCAAATCAATCCCAGAACAACAGCAAAGGACCTTGTGAAGATGTTGGAGGAAACGGGTACAAAAATATCTATATCCACAGTAAAACGAGTCTTTTATAACCTAACCTGAAAGGCCGCTCAGCAAGGAAGAAGGCACTGCTCCAAAACCGCCATTAAATAGCCAGACTACGGTTTGCAACTGCACATGGGGACAAAAATCATACTTTTTGGAGAAATGTCCTCTGGTCTGATGAAACAAAAATAGAACTGTTTGGCATCATGAGGAGGAAAAGTATGTGGATATATATATTTTTTTATTTCACCTTTATTTAACCAGGTAGGCTAGTTGAGAACAAGTTCTCATTTCCAACTGCGACCTGGCTAAGCTAAAGCGTAGCAATTCGACACATACAACACAGAGTTACACATGGAATATCGACAGCGTACAGGTCGCAATGGTGGGTAGTGTATGGGGCTTTGGTGACAAAACGGGTGGCACTGTTTGAAGCAACATCTCAAGACATCAGTCAGGAAGTTCAAGCTTGGTCACAAATGGGTCTTCCAAATGGACAACGACCCCAAGCATACTTCCATAGTTGTAGAAAAATGGCTTCTGAAAAAGCATATGCGAGCAAGGAGGCCTACAAACCTGACAGTTACACCAGCTCTGTCAGGAGGAATGGGCCAAAATTCACCCAACTTATTGTGGGAAACTTGTGGAAGGCAACCTGAAACGTTTGACCCAAGTTAAACAATTTTAAAGGCATTGCTACCAAATGCTAATTGAGTGTATGTAATCTTCTGACCCATTGGGAATGTGATAAAATAAATAAAAGCTGAAATTAAATCATTCTCTCAACCATTATTCTGACATTTCACATTCTTAAAATAATGTGGTGATCCTAACTGACCTAAGACAGGGGATTTTAACTAGGATTAAATGTCAGGAATTGTAAAAAACTGAGTTTAAATGTATTTGGCTAAGGTGAATGTAAACTTACGACTTCAACTAAGTATAAAAAGTCAAAGTAAGAATTTTAAAAAAAATCCTTATTAATGAATAGCCAGGGTCACACTCCAACACACATAATTTAAAAACAAAGCATTTGTGTTTAGTGAGTCCGCCAGATCAGAGGCAGTAGGGATGACCAGGGATGTTCTCTTGATACTGTAAGTGTGGCAATTAGACCATTTTCTGTCCTACTAAGCATTCAAAATGTAACAAGTACTTTTGAGTGTCAGGGAAAATGTATGGAGTAAAAGGTTTTCTTTAGGAATGTAGTGAAGTAAAAGTAGTCAAAATATAAATAGTACAGACCCCCCCAAAAACTACTAAAGTAGTACTTTAAAGTATTTTTATTTAAGTACTTTACACCACTGGCAAAACCCATTAAGCGCTATGATGAAACTGGCTCTCATGAGAACCCCACAGGAAAGGAAGACCCAGAATTCATTTGAGTTACCAGCCTCAGAAATTGCAGGCCAAATAAATGCACATCTCAGACACATCTCAACACCAACTGTTCAGAGGAGACTGCGTAAATCAGGCCTTCATGGTTGAATTGCTGCAAAGAAACCTCTGCTAAAGGACAGCAATAAGAAGAAGAGACTTGCTTGGGCCAAGAAACACGAGCAATGGACATTAGACTGGTGGAAATCTGTCCTTTGGTCTGATGAGTCCAAATTAGAGATTTTTGTTTCCAACCGGCGTGTCTTTGTGAGACGCAGAGTAGGTGAACGGATGATCTCCGCATGTGTGGTTTCCACTGTGAAGCATGGAGTAGGAGGTGTGATGGTGTGGGGGTGCTTTGCTGGTGACACTGTCAATGATTTATTTAGAATTCAAGGCACACTTGACCAGCATGGCTACCACAGCATTCTGCAGCGATACGCCATCCTATCTGGTTTGCGCTTAGTGGGACTTAAGAGGGCTGATATAAATACTATACATGCCAGTCTCTCTTGGCTAAGAGTTGAGGAGAAACTGACTGCATCACTTCTTTTTATAAAAAACAATGTGTTGAAAATCCCAAATTGTTTGCATAGTTGACACACACACTTATCCCACCAGACATGCCACCAGGGTCTTTTCATAGTCCCCAAATCCAAAACAAATTCAAGAAAACGTACAATATTATATAGATTCCTTATTGCATGGAACTTCCTTCCATCTCATATTGCTGAAATAAACAGCAAACCTGGTTTCAAAAAATAAAGCAACACCTCGCGGCACAACGCCTCTCCCCTATTTGACCTAGATAGTTTGTGTGTACGTGTGCCTTTAAAAAATGTATGTAGTTCTGTCCTTGAGCTGCTCTTGTCTATTGATGTTCTGTATTATGTCATTCTGTATTAGGTTTCATGTTTTGTGTAGACCCCAGGAAGAGTAGCTGCTGCTTTTGCAATGGGGATTCTAATAAAATACCTAACAAATCGCTCTGCCAAAACTATGGTCTTTATTGAGCAACAGTGACACTGACTCACTTTAAATTCTGGTGATTTTGTCCCTGGTGTCAGAATATGAGCTTTGGGACAAAGAGGGGATTTATTTTCTTCCTATTTCAGTCGGTCTTGTTGTTGTAATTTTCCTAGGAATACAGTACATTCCTAAACATGCCTGGTCTAGACAGCAAAGCCAGAACAGCTCCACAACTCAAGCAGTAGCCTCAGCATAAAACACATCTTACTAGCACAACAGTTTGCTGTCGTACACTGACATTTTCATTTCCAAGAATGGAAGAAATAAACATATCATCAGGATTATTTTCTTAACGCCTGTCCTCTTTCCAATTAAATGTTTATGTCATTTTTTTGGTGGTCTTTGTTTTTTTAATTTAACAATAAAACAAAATAAGTGATGAAATAAATGAAACAAATAAGTGAAAGTAGATTTTATACTGTTAAGACTGACAATATTCTGGGTATGATGCCATTGAACTTGATAATGAAACTGGAAACACAAATGTCAAAGTACAATCAAAGTCTGCTTATTTATGGTACACCTCACTTGTTTGTTATTGCTCCCTGTAGATTGCTCCCTGTCGATCAGTTGAGATGGGTTAGCCTGGACCCAGATCTGTTTATGCTGTCCTGCCAATTAATCTGGTCATTGTCTCACCAAAAACATAAGCGCTGGCAAGACAGCACAAACAGATCTTGGCTAGAGATGGGCCCAATCAGAGAAAGTGTATAGGACATGAACAGCTGTGTTCTTCTGTGAAGACATTAAGTTCTAGTTCTCATTAACATGTCCCTGAAGGGACACCCTGAAATGTACCCTTACCATCCACGCCACTGGCCTGGCTAAGGATGCCACCCAAAATGCACCCTATTCCCTTTATAGTGCACTAAGCTGGTCAAAAGTAGTGCACTAAATAAAGGGAATAGGTTGTAATTTGGTACGCACACTAATTAACACCCTGACACCGTGGCAACAGAGGCAGAACCTAAACACCCTAACGCCTAGCAACAGAGGCCGACTTACAATGCTACTGCAGCAAGCTCTTCTTTTATAATTAGGAGAGGCATGATGTGAGATTTAATTAATTTAATTAACTCAATTAAGACTGACTTAAAGGCTGAAAAGGAATAAACAAAAGATGTCATCACAACCTGTCTATACACAGTAAGAGGAAATTGTATAAACATATTATCTTGACATCATATATCGTCATAAGGAGAGATAACATATTGATCCCAGTCACGTGGCATAAGCAGTATTTACAATATCAGACTAAGCATTCAGCTACAATCAGGCCTAAAACATGACCCCGTGACTTATCAATGTAACCTTTCTTTCAGTGAGAGATCATCTATTGAAGAATTCAAATGAAATATGAGCAAAGGTCAAAAGTTATTGTTTACAATAAAAACACCTGAGGCCTGGTTGGCTGTAAAGTGGCACATTCAGTCTGAAGAAAACACTACACAAGGCAGTTGCACAATAAGCCATGTTAAACATTGTACTGTATCTGCTTGTGCGTGTGTTGTGTGTGTGTATAATATTACACAGTGCCTTCGGAAAAGTATTCAGACCCCTTGACTTTTTCCACATTTTGTTATGTTACAGTCTTATTCTAAAATTGATTAAAAAAAATAAAAATCCTCAGCAAACATATTAAAAATAAATAACAGATACCTTATTTACATAAGTAATGAGACCCTTTGCTATGAGACTTGAAGTTGAGCTCAGGTGCATCCTGTTTCCATTGATCATCCTTGATGTTTCTACAACTTGATTGGAGTCCACCTGTGGTAAATTCAATTGATTGGACATGATTTGGAAAGGCACACATGTCTATACAGTGCCTTGCAAAAGTATTCGGCCCCCTTGAACTTTGCGACCTTTTGCCACATTTCAGGCTTCAAACATAAAGATATAAAACTGTATTTTTTTGTGAAGAATCAACAACAAGTGGGACACAATCATGAAGTGGAACGACATTTATTGGATATTTCAAACTTTTTTAACAAATCAAAAACTGAAAAATTGGGCGTGCAAAATTATTCAGCCCCCTTAAGTTAATACTTTGTAGCGCCACCTTTTGCTGCGATTACAGCTGTAAGTCACTTGGGGTATGTCTCTATCAGTTTTGCACATCGAGGGACTGAATTTTTTTCCCATTCCTCCTTGCAAAACAGCTCGAGCTCAGTGAGGTTGGATGGAGAGCATTTGTGAACAGCAGTTTTCAGTTCTTTCCACAGATTCTCGATTGGATTATATAAAAAGGTCCCACAGTTGACAGAGCATGTCAGAGCAAAAACCAAGCCATGAGGTTGAAGGAATTGTCCGTAGAGTTCCGAGACAGGATGGTGTCGCGGCACAGATCTGGGGAAGGGTAACAAAACATTTATGCACCATTGAAGGTCCCCAAGAACACAGTGGCCTCAATCATTCTTAAATTGCAGAATTTTGGAACTACCAAGACTCTTCCTAGAGCTGGCTGCTCAGCCAAACTGAGCAATCGGGGGAGAAGGGCCTTGGTCAGGGAGGTGACCATGAACCCAATGGTCACTCTGACAGAGGTCCAGAGTTCCTCTGTGGAGAACCTTCCAGAAGGACAACCATCTCTGCAGCACTCCACCAATCGGGCCTTTATGGTGAAGTGTCCAGACGGAAACCACTCCTTAGTAAAAGGCGCTTAGAGTTTGCCAAAAGGCAAAGAAACATGATTCTCTGGTCTGATGAAACTAAGATAGAACTCTTCGGCCTGAATGCCAAGCGTCACATCTGGAGGAAACCTGGCACCATCCAGTGAAGCATGGTGGTGGCAGCATCATGCTGTGGGGATGTTTTTCAGTGGCAGGGACTGGGAGACTTGTCAGGATCGAGGAAAATATTAGCGGAGCAAAGTACAGAGAGATCCCGATCAAACATCTCTGGATAGACCTGAAAATAGCTGTGTGGCGACGCTCCCCATCCAACCTGACAGAGCTTGAGAGGATCTGCAGAGAAGAATGGGAGAAACTCCCCAAATACAGGTGTGCCAAGCTTGTAGCGTCATACCCAAGAAGACGTGAGGCTGTAATCGCTGTCAAAGGTACTTCAACAAAGTACTGAGTAAAGGGTCTGAATACTTATGTAAATGTTTTGCCTTGTCATGATGGGGTATTGTGTTTAGATTGAGGTAAAAAAGCTATTGAAACAATTGTAGAATGAGGCTGTAATCTATATATGTATGCATGAGTATATGTGTGTGTGTGTGTGTGTAAGCCATTGTAAACATTGCACTGTATTTAATTTAAATCAACAGTTTTATGGCAGTCAGACCCAGGGCTCAGCGGTGCTCTAAAAGACCTGATATGACACTGTGCCACGACAAGGAGAAACAAAAACTAAGGTGCGTCTGAAATGGCACCATATCCCCTATATAGAGCACTTCCTTTGACCAGGGTCTACAGGGTTCTGGTCAAAAGTAGGAAAGCTGAAATATAATGCCCTTTCAGACGTAGCCTTAGTCCTTTTAATGGCCTGGCTGCTGAGGTTAGAATAACAGCAAAACCGAACCGGCATGCACACACTCATATTTAACAGCGTTCCAACCATTTATAATGAATAACAGATCCTTCATTGAAAAATTGGTTTTGTGCAAGTGCTTTTTGTACACGCATCTGAGAAGCATTCAAATCCCTTAGACACAGCCCTAGTTAGATATTATTCCATTAAAATCCCTTGGACACAGCCCTAGTTAGATATTATTCCATTACAATCCCTTAGACACAGCCCTAGTTAGATATTATTGTTACGGTTTTCTAGGTGTGAAGGATAGTCGGACCAAAATGCAGCGTGTAGATTGCGATCCATGTTTAATGAACAACGTGAAACACGAATAAACACAAAACACTACAAAACAAAGAACGTAACGAAAACCGAAACAGCCTATACTTGTGTAAATAAATAAAGGGATAGGAACAACGACACTAAGGACAATCACCCACGACAAACTCAAAGAATATGGCTGCCTAAATATGGTTCCCAATCAGAGACAACGATAAACACCTGCCTCTGATTGAGAACCACTCCAGACAGCCATAGACTTTGCTAGATAGCCCCACTAGCTACAATCCCAATACATACACACCAAAACAAAACACACCACAATACAAAAACCCCATGCCACACCCTGGCCTGACCCAATACATGAAGAAAAACACAAAATACTTAGACCAGGGCGTGACAGAACCCCCCCTAAGGTGCGGACTCCCGAACGCACCTCAAAACAATAGGGAGGGTCCGGGTGGGCGTCTGTCCATGGTGGCGGCTCCGGCGCGGGACGTGGAACCCACTCAGTCAATGTCTTAGTCCCCTCTCCTCGCGTCCCTGGATAGTCCACCCTTGCCGCCGACCATGGCCTAGTAGTCCTCACCCCGAAACCCACTGGACTGAGGAGCAGATCGGGACTGAAGGACAGCTCGGGACTGAGGCAACTCGGGACTGAGGGGAAGCTCGGGAGTGAGAGAAGGCTCGGGAGTGAGAGAAGGCTCGGGAGTGAGAGAAAGCTCGGGAGTGAGAGAAAGCTCAGGCAGGTAGATAGATCTACCAGATCCTGGCTGGCTGGTGGTTTCAGCAGATCCTGGCTGACTGGCAGATCCCGGCCGACTGGCGGATCCCGGCCGACTGGCGGATCCCGGCCGACTGGCGGATCCCGGCCGACTGGCAGATCTGGCAGATCCCGGCCGACTGGCGGATCTGGCAGATCCCGGCCGACTGGCGGATCTGGAAGAGTCCGGCCGACTGGCGGATCTGGAAGAGTCCGGCCGACTGGCGGATCTGGAAGAGTCCGGCCGACTGGCGGATCTGGAAGAGTCCGGCCGACTGGCGGATCTGGAAGAGTCTGGCCGACTGGCGGATCCTGGCAGACTGAAAGATCTGGCTGCTCCATTATTCCATTACAATCCCTTAGACACAGCCCTAGTTAGATATTATTCCATTAAAATCCCTTAGACACAGCCCTAGTTAGATATTATTCCATTAAAATCCCTTAGACACAGCCCTAGTTAGATATTATTCCACTAAAATCGCTTGGACACAGCCCTAGTTAGATATTATTCCACTAAAATCCCTTAGACACAGCCCTAGTTAGATATTATTCCATTAAAATCCCTTAGACACAGCCCTAGTTAGATATTATTCCATTAAAATCCCTTGGACACAGCCCTAGTTAGATATTATTCCACTAAAATCCCTTAGACACAGCCCTAGTTAGATATTATTCCATTAAAATCCCTTAGACACAGCTCTAGTTAGATAATTTATTCCATTACAATCCCTTGGACACAGCCCTAGTTAGATATTATTCCATTACAATCCTTCATGAGAACTGATTGACAAAATAGCTTATCAAGAATCTACAAGTAGCAATGAGGTTCACCTTAAAAGAAACCTGAAGGGAAATGTCAACGAAACTACAAGTCAAACCTGATAGTCCATGTCTTCAGTCACACCTGCTGTCATCAAGAACGACAGTACTGTCACTCTACATAAGGTGCCCCTGGAGTGGTTGATGAGTAAGTCAATGGGACGCGTGAGGAGAGTTTGTGAGATTGTTAAAACGCTTCAGTGATTGCTTCACTTCCTCTCTCCCAGCTGTGGTGGTGTCACTAAGTATGTACAGAAGCCAAGGAGAAGCATACAGGGTGTGGCGGCTCTGGCAAGTCTCCACAACCTCTACCTTTTTGTTTGCGTGTGTGTGTGTGTGTGTGTGTGTATGTGTGTGTGTGAGAGAGAGAGATATAATGAGGTAGGTAAACACCCTGTTTCATAGACCCAGGTGTACAGAACATTCCCTGGAGCGCCCTGTATTGCAATGAATGCGGGTGCATGCCTGCACACACACACACACACACACACACACACACACACACACACACACACACACACACACACACCTGGTAATTAGTCACCTGAGCTTCTTACAATGTGCAGTCAGAAATGTGGCTTTTGATGTTTGCTCACTGGACAAGTGTTAGAACTCAAGGGTGTGAGAACAGGTTTCTGTTTCTGGAGGCATCAGATCTTTAAGCTGCAGGAAATTGAATGAGGTCCCTACTTCATCTCCAAAAGTTAGCGTATATATCACATTGTCATTAAAAGCAGTTACTAGTGTGTTTGCAGGGAACCTCTGTATGCCTGTCAGGGTGAGGGATTTGTCCACGTTTAATTTTGTATCAATAATTGCTCTCATTTTACCAAAGCAAACTGTAAACAATATTCATATTCTGCCAACTGATTTGTACTAATGTATCTATAACCTATCTTCATTAAAGGTCATGATGATTGAAAGCCCATTCTACTGGGGACAATAGAAATGATCCAACAACCTTGTTCCCTTCCCCTCATTTACTACCTGCAATTCAATTACACTGCAGCCAGAGTCTGATAATTATATTAGTTAAGTTTTACTCATCATTAAAGGGGAGTGGCAATGTGAATTGATACTCTTGTTTATATTCCTCCATGAAGAAAGAATCCCAGCAAGGCATTTTGTATAACCCAACCACCATCGTCTTCCTCTCTTCATTACAAATCACTGCCAAACTAATGTCCTTAGTATCAGCTCCTTTCGGGTGCAGTATCAGCTCCTTGCGGGTGCAGTATCAGCTCCTTGCGGGTGCAGTATCAGCTCCTTGCGGGTGCAGTATCAGCTCCTTGCGGGTGCAGTATCAGCTCCTTGCGGGTGCAGTATCAGCTCCTTGCGGGTGCAGTATCAGCTCCTTGTGGGTGCAGTATCGGCTCCTTGCGGGTGCAGTATCGGCTCCTTGCGGGTGCAGTGCACTGCCTCAGGTTTCCATCCAGATCCCCAGATTCAATGGAAGCATAATCACAAAGGCCCCCTATCAGAGAGGGAGGAAAAAAATAAAGCACTTCCTCCATATTTCCTGTGCATTGAGCACACACTTCCTCCTCTCCTCCTTTCTGATTGGCTGATGTTGACGAGGGGGTGAGAGATAAGTCCCAATATGATTCTAAAAGATAATACTTTGGTTTGCCAGTTACCAATGCAGTTGTGGGATCATCATTTAAAACATTCATTCTGAGAAGTACCCTACGCAGGCCTACTGTGCATGAGTAAAGACAGTTGGAGAAACCCTCCTCCTAACCTCCTGTTCTTTTTACTGTGAGGCCAGAGCTACACGCCATTTTCCTCTACGTGAGAAATGCATGCAGCATCAATTCCTTTGAGAAAACAACTTCTCTCAGAAGAAAAGGGCCCACAAGGGGAGTGGAGGGGGGCGGATATCCCTCCTCCATACACACGCAAGCACTCCCACACGCGTGCGTGCGTGCATACCCCCCCACCCCCCCACCCCCCACACACACACAATGGATGGCTGCAACTACACAGCAGGACCCTCTGAATTTTCTCAGGAAATGTCATCTTTGCATGGGGTCAGTCCCGTCAGAGAGAGCTATGCTGAGATATGAGCTACAATACTACGCTAACCCAGATGCTGCCTGGGTTGTTGTCTCAAGGGGGCCAGGAGAATGTTCTAGATCTGAGCTATAGAGAAAGGAAGGTGATTTAACCAACCCAGCCAGATGTTGAAGAGCCACTGAGCCTGAAGCTGTGTTGCATACTATAATGAGAGAGCGGGATATCTGCCTGTATCCCTCAGGGTTGCACAGAGGACAAAACACCAGCCCAGCTGTGGAGCACAAGACAAGCAAACACCAGTGATTGCTGTGAATGACCGATAATCCTTCCAAACTGTGTTCACTTTAAATGACGCACGTCTATCTGGAGAGCAGATGGAGTCCTCTGTTAGAACACAACTCCATGACTTCTCACCGGGAGAGCTCTTAACAGTTTGAGCTGAAAGTAAACGCCTTTGAAAATGGAGTCTTCTTAGTGGCCTGGTCCTTTAGAAGCTGAAAGAAAAGAGACCAAATAAAGGCCAAAAGGCTCATGTTTATCCCAGTTGGAGAGGGTTTCTGTGCTAACAGAGTGTTCTCTAACATAACTGAGACACTCCAGATATCTGCAGCAAAAAGGGTCAGTCGTGTGTTTATTCTGTGACCTTGTGGTGGAATGCTGGATGTAAGTTCCTTACAAACACACAGGAATAGACCCAGTCACTCTGCACTCCAGCACACAGCACACACAACGTTGCTCGTAAGTCGCAACCCTAACCAAGGGGCTCCTGATATTGTATATCTACACCACTCCCCACAAACATTCTCCCAACGATGCCACATCAGATAGTTTCAGTCATGTCAGTGCCTCTCTTGGCTATGACTTAACTGGGGAAGCTTGCCAATAGACATGTAGGTTTGGCTTATACAGAGCTGCAGGTTGATATTGAATAAGCATGTATCAATCATGTAACGACTGAACATACAAGAAACTCTTTTCATGGCAGTCAAGTCGGTGATCCCTTGAATTGCCACAGTGAACCCTGGTCACACAACAGACACTTGTTATTCATTTATTTGAACTATCAATGGTGCATCCACTGCTCCTAGTGATGCCCTTTTGTGGTCACAGAAAGAGGTATTATAGATCTGAAAATAATCAAGTAAAAGTGTCAATTTAACACCGAAACAATGTCTTTTGGCTTTCTTCCATACATATCTGCACCAGTGTCACTCCACACAGCTGTCCCATATACAGTAGAACAGCACTATTGAAACCTTATAATCATTAAACACACCAGTCATAAACAAAACTATACTTGGCACTATCTGTTGACCGTTTTTAAAATCTCAATACATCCCACCAGTCACCCAACACTCAAAACTCCTATTTCCCAACCTCCTATCCTCTGTCCCCTTTAACGTCCAATAATCTACCCACCAGCCTCCTTAAACATTCAACAGTCTGCCCACTTCCTCCTTTACTTCTTTCACTCCAGACATTCTCCCCATTGTCCCACTTTAAACTCAAGACATTTTACCCCGTCTCCCCCCTACTCTCCCCCATCCACTGCTAACACTAGCCTCCTCTTCAGCAATCCCAAAGGAAGTCAGTTAGAGGAAGACTGGAGAGAGAGTGGGCGGGTCGGCTGGCAGAGAGGCCGGCAAGACAAACACACGGCTGCCTGCTAACTCACTGACACGCACACACACACACACACACACACACACACACACACACACACACACACACACACACACACACACACACACACACACACACACACACACACACACACACACACACACACACACACACGCACAGGCACACACACAGGCAGTAAAAACTACCCATTTACCACATCATTCCAGCAGGAAAAAGGCACAGTAATTCAGGATTCCCCTTCTGACACCCTATAGGTTGGCCTGAGTAGCCTTCCCAAAGCCGTCCCGGCTCAGAGTGGAGCAGTACACAGCACAGAGAAGGAGGCGGAGCTCTTCCTCAACATAATCTGAGGATACAGGAGATAAAGACATTGGTTGCCACTTATCAAACCTACACTGAAAGCTACAGTTAAGTCAAGGTAGTCAGTCAGTGCTACAGGTGTAGGATCTTAATTTGAGCCAGTTTGCTACAGCAGGAAAACAATCTTGCAGCAACAGGAAATGTTAATTATTATGTGGATTGTAATTAAAAATGTACAGTTTTGTAGGGGTTGATACATTTTGCGAAAGGGAAGATCAAGTCTGAAATTTCAAAGTGGAAATTACAAACTTTTGAAGCCGTTTTAAACCTCAAATACACTAGAGGTTTTAAAATGTCCTGCATTGCAGGAAAGGTCTCCTGCAACAGGGTGATCAAATGAAGATCCTACATCATCTGTAGTGAGTAGAACCTAAACTTTCTCAACTTTTAAATGGGACAGAGTAGTATGAAAACAGTCTATACTAGGGATGCTTGGAGGGAGGCGATATCAGGGATCCCACTGCATTTCTCCCAGTACTGCTCCTGTGTGATTCCAACCACTTCCCAGCTACTGCCTTAGTAATTTCCCTATTAACTCACCCTATGTCGATCTGGACTCACACATCAGTCAGTTGCCCTACAAGGGTTCCCATAAAAAGACATAGGCCTTTTCTAAAAGAGACTGAGGTTTTAGTTCTTAAGTAGCATTGTGTTGCTCAGCTCTTACTCACTGTCAGTTTCCCCTGGTTAAGGCATTAGGCAGACTGAGGGCTTCTCCTATAACCTCCTGCTGGGGGGGGGAGTATTCAGCTTGAATACAAGAGTATTCAGCTTGTTAATATTCCTTAAGAGTATTTAGAAAACAATCCCCTCTCTGGAAATGATGTGGGCAATATAACATGAAACCTGACTGACATTAAACGTCGTAACACTTCCTTAATGTGAAAAGCCGCTCTACAGAAACGGCAGCTCGTATGTCTTCTAATGTTAGATCCGGTGGCGTGTGATGATCATCTGTGTGACAAAAAGACATATCACACATGGATGGTAACGGAAGCCAAAACGATGCCATTGGCTGTTTGAAGTGATCATGGCAGCGGAGCTGGGGACAGTTTATTCAAAGCCGACCCCTCATCTCACTGGATACAAAGCAGTGCTATTGGCAGGCACCTCAGGACCGCAGTGATGAGCACTGGCTGTCTTGCGTCAGTCAAAGGGTCTGGGGCTTGGTGGCCAGGGAATCCTTCTCCTATCAGGGTGCACTGCCCTCACTTCTGAGCACTAGGGCCCTGGCTCACAGTCAGAATGGGTGAGACATGCTCTATACTACAGATATACACACAGACCAATTATAAGAGTGGGTAGCTAGGGAGAAGATATGAGGAACTTGGTCCGATGTCACAATTGTTTGGCTAAAATGGCTAACACGCATCCAACCAATAGCATCACAGCATTCTTATTGAAAGATGGGAGTATTGGATCTAACTCCTCTCAGCAGATGCAATGATGTTTCTTGTTAAAAATGTTGGATGTCTAACTTTCCATGTTTTTTCCAGTTTGAGGTATTGTTGGTGCCAAAACTTCACAACACAGAACAAGGGGTAATTTGACATGGGAGAACATCGCATCCTTTCGCTAAATGCCTGTGATCTAAAGACTATCCATTGCTTGCAAAACAACAAACGTTAGTGTTTGCCTCAGAGTTGAAAACGAAACAGGGAAAAATGACTCACATACTCCCATGACCCAACAGAGTGTTCTCCCTTCGCTGCCAACTGAGAATGCTGCTTGGCTTTCTTCACATGCCTCATGCTTGACTATTTGAAAGCAATCTAACTTGCTGTGTTGCTCTTTGACCCC
Organism: Oncorhynchus tshawytscha; assembly: GCF_018296145.1. Classification (NCBI taxonomy): domain Eukaryota; kingdom Metazoa; phylum Chordata; class Actinopteri; order Salmoniformes; family Salmonidae; genus Oncorhynchus; species Oncorhynchus tshawytscha. Next base: position 65,471,339 of record NC_056438.1, read on the forward strand.
TTAAACCAATTTAAGCTTATTCTAATCTTTGGGGCAATATTCTGCATGGGTGATTATTACTGTGTATGCCCACGGTGGATAATACCTTAATAATACCCAGCGTGACAAGTACATTCATATTAAAAATTCAGAGACTCTCAAGCATAATCAGTTCAGAGTGAGACAGTCGGTACAGTGAACAGAAGTCTACTGGGCTCATCCTATTGGAATCAGTCCAACTTGCACTCTGGGGTATTTCCATCTATCATTGAAACCACCATAAACCTAGAACGAATCGTTTCTACTAGACCGAGAGCAGATTTTTCAATAATATTTCAACAATACCTCTGCTCTAGAGGACTCATTATGCTATAACGTCATGCAATGTATGGGATGAAATACACATGGCCTAATATGCTAATGTAAACCAGGTCTCTCTCAAATAGATTTGATCATCTCAACAAAAATAACCTGGATAAATAAAAGTTTAATTGGAAGTAGCCTAGCATTGTACGGTCAAGGAATGAGAAAATTAATCATGCCCTACTCTACAGATGATATCTATTGACACTGACCGGTATCTATTCTCTAACATCAAGTTAGAGACATCAAGAGATAAACTTCACCATGCTATTGATAGTTAATGCAATACCAGTATCTCAAGTTAAACAAACAAATAACAGATCATCTCTATGCTACTGATAGTGAACGATGATAACCACTAAATATCAACAAGCAGATCCTCCCTGTAGTAAACAACTGTGGAAGATAAAACATTGTTCCATAGACGAGATGCCTCCCCACTGGGCGCACACGTCAATACAACACCTATTCCCTGTTAGTTAATTGGAATGATGTGGAAACAACATTGATGTGAGCTTGTAAAGGCTCAACTGGAGGTTGCCTAAACAGCAAACTGTTACCATGGTTACCCCATGGAAGTGTTGTTTTATATTTTCCCAAAATTATGAGTTCTCAGTTTTATTTTTCCTTGTTTACGATTTTTGAGGGTTTTTCATTCTCAAAATTACAACTGTTCATAGAGAAACAACGAAATTAGACGTTCTGAATTGGTCTGGAAGATTGATTTTTTTGTGTAATTCCCCTTTAATTGCGCATCTGGCCTATTAATTGTGCTTGTAGTGTGCCGTCTAATGTGCCGGTCTAGAGATGGTTCTGCATTGCTGCTGCTCTTTTCATGGCAAAGTTTGAAATAACAAATAATATACTTACTTATGATATACTTCTGCCTGGTAAGCCTACTTTGCAGTAACATTTAATTGTGAAGGTTTTGGGGAAAGCATTCCTGTCAACCCACAAGACGGTTATCACATCAACTGGCTACTAGTGATGGGCATTTCCGCGTCTTTTCTGTGAGCCGGATCATTTTGCTCCGTTCACCTAAAAAAGCCTTTCATTTGGCCCCCAAACAGCTCTTTGCTTGGTAATGCTTCGAAATTGACCTAAAAGCATGAAAAAATGTAAAGCCTAAAATGTTGCCTATGTCAGATCGTAAAATGTGAGTTGAAATACATTTTTACCTGACCAAATTATTAGATAGCCTGCAAAAAAAGAAGACTGAATGAGGCTCTCTCCTCACTATATTGTTCCTGCACATCTTCAGACAATGTTTTTATAACTTATCTCCAGATAATCGATGTCTAGAGCTCATAAAGCACTAGTAAAAGCATGACAATCAGGGAGCCAAATGAACGGCTCCTTCACATATGCGATTCGGTTCCCGACTGTCACCAAAAAGAGCCTTTCAAAAAGAGCTGTTCGTTCACAAACAACCTATCACTACTGGCTAACCAGGGGTGGGATAATGGCAATGTTGCGTTTGCTAAATAGTAGCTGGGAACTTGCAGTGTCTGATACTTAAGAGATTTGTTTATGACAGTTTGCGGTGGAACACTTGAAAATTACATGTACATTCAGAATTGTTTGGCGAGCTATTCATTGGTGGTCTGTGAGCTAATGGTAACTCCCGATCGACCTTCGACCTGTTGGAGTCCCCTGCTCTACAGGCCAGAATGATATTTAGACGTACTTCACCGGGTGTCTGTGCTGTCGGTCCGTTGGATGGTAGGAGGTGGAGATGGGTAAACAACACTTTCCTGTGGATACCGTTACTTTTTGCGGCGTCGGTCATTTCTGTCACTTGTATTTTCAATGTCCTGAAGCATTGTACGTGATGCAAAATATTTCAACAATAGCCGAATGTATCTGAACGTAGTCGACTGAAGCATGTTTCCTCACTATCAGCTAGAAGTGTTTGTGAAATTTGCCAGCTGATTCCCTGGGACAATGTTCAGTTTGTGGTTCAGTTAGGCTTGGCCATATTGTGCAAGTGTTTGACGCGGCGAAAAAAAACGATATACTGAAGGTCGGGTTATAACACTTCCCTGTGAATATTTTGTCTCAGATTACTACCTCCGACATAAGGACAAAAACAGGGAAAGTACGTTGAAATTTAAAAAATTCAACATTCTGTAATGGGAATATTCGGGAATGCTAAGCCAACATGTTAGAGACAAGAGTGTAAGTATTTCACTGTCAGATTATAAGGCTAGACTGGAGGGTGAGACAGCGAGGGCTGAAAAGCTCGTCTGTCCGGCCTGGCTATGACGTCCTGCTAGCCTGCCTAGTGTTGCCTGCTACCCTACAATCATGTCTGTAACTCATACAGGGCTAGGCACTATGTCATCAGGTGCAATGTCTGTAATTTCCTCCCCAGTAACATACAGTAGACCTAAGTAAGGGTTTACCAGTTCCCTCCAACAAATGTTGTACTCATATTGTAGTTTTAACATCATGTATGTGCACATTAGTTAGTATTTATATAGTAGTTACAGTGTAGGGTGTTAATACAAAGCTTTAGTGACACTATGTAATTGTAACAGCTCTCTATCTCCTCCTCTAACGAAGAGGTAGAACAAGGATCGGACCAAAATGCAGCGTGATGATGATTCATAATATATTTTAATGAAGGAAAACCTATACATACAGAAACTACAAAACTAACTAACGAAAAGAAATAATGAAAACCGAAACAGCCTATCTGGTGAAATACAAAACACTAAGACAGGAACAATCACCCACCAACACACAGTGAAACCCAGGCTACCTAAATATGGTTCCCAATCAGAGACAACGAGAATCACCTGACTCTGATTGAGAACCTCAGGCAGCCATAGACTATGCTAGACACCCCTACTCAGCCACAATCCCAATACCTACTAAAACCCCCAATACCACAACACAACACAAAATAACCCCATGTCACACCCTGGCCTGACCAAATAATTATATAAACACAAAATACTAAGACCAGGGCGTGACAGTAATGTTGCTTGCTTTATGCCGAAATGTTTTATCAGACAGGTACATCAGGTAAAATCGGGATATTTCAGCCATATTATCTGAAACATTGACCCATCTAAGTGCATTCTCTAGTGTCCATAAATATCAGTTAAGGAACTGGCCTTTCTCCCCTGTTGTCATAGGGCTAAATCCCAGTGTCTAAAAGTGATGTCTACATAGCCCATGAACACCCCAGAAGATATACAAGCCAGTGTCGCAGCAGACACCAAAGCGGTGGAGAAAGAACCTTTTAACGGGGTTGTGCTTCCCACAGAGATGGAGCTATACATTCAGGGTCTGTCTGTGTTTATGGATCAGAGGCTAGATGCATTTAGCTTCCCTCTCTTTCCTCCCCCTTCTCTCTATCTCCCGCTCTCTTACTCTCTGCACTCACTCTCTCACTAAATTGCTCCCTCTCCCTCTAGCATATAATAAGTGCATTGGAACTTGTAACAAACAAACAAGACAGCATTCTGTAGATGTCTGTAGTCTGTAGATGTTACAGACTGACCAGCCGGCCCGTTGAGTAAAGCTTGTAGATGTTACAGACAGACCAGCTGGCCCGTTGAGTAAAGCTTGTAGATGTTACAGACAGACCAGCCGGCCCGTTGAGTAAAGATTGTAGATGTTACAGGCTGACCAGCTGGCCCGTTGAGTAAAGATTGTAGATGTTACAGACAGACCAGCCGGCCCATTGGGTAAAGCTTGTAGATGTTACAGACAGACCAGCCGGCCCATTGAGTAAAGCTCCTGTTGAGTAAAGCTCTTGGTACCTTGTGTGTGTTTAGTGAATCCAGCCCACAGAATGAGTCTTGTCAAAAGAGGCTGTTGATCAGGTGCCAGGGGCATAACACACATAGCCTACACACACACAAATCGGCATTGCTCTGTCTGTAGGCCTAAAGCATGCATGACTTCACAATGTAGTCAAAGGCCCATGTTTTTCAGATTTTTGTGTTAAATGCTCTACAACAACTGTCACGCTCTGACCTTTATTTCCTTTGTTTTGTATTTATTTAGTATGGTCAGGGCGTGAGTTGGGGTGGGCAGTCTATGTTTGTTTTTCTATGATTTGGGGATTTCTATGTTTCGGCCTAGTATGGTTCTCAATCAGAGGCAGGTGTCATTAGTTGTCTCTGATTGAGAATCATACTTAGGTAGCCTGGGTTTCACTGTGTGTTTGTGGGTGTTTGTTTCCGTGTCTGTGTTTTTTCACCACACGGTACTGTTTTGTTCATTCCACGTTTATTGTTTTTGTATTCAGTTGTTCATGTGTACTATTTCTTATTAAAAGAACCATGGACACTTATCACGCCGCATATTGGTCCTCCGATCCTTTTTGCCTCTCCTCTTCGGAAGAAGAGGAGGAAATCCCTTACAACAACGTTTGTGTCCAACAAGCTTTCTCTATCAAATCAAATCAAATCAAATTTTATTTGTCACATACACATGGTTAGCAGATGTTAATGCGAGTGTAGCGAAATGCTTGTGCTTCTAGTTCCGACAATGCAGTAATAACGAGCAAGTAATCTAACTAACAATTCCAAAAAAACTACTGTCTTATACACAGTGTAAGGGGATAAAGAATATGTACATAAGGATATATGAATGAGTGATGGTACAGAGCAGCATAGGCAAGATACAGTAGATGATATCGAGTACAGTATATACATATGAGATAAGTATGTAAACCAAGTGGCATAGTTAAAGTGGCTAGTGATACATGTATTACATAAGGATGCAGTCGATGATATAGAGTACAGTATCAACGTATGCATATGAGATGAACAATGTAGGGTAAGTAACATTATATAAGGTAGCATTGTTTAAAGTGGCTAGTGATATATTTACATCATTTCCCATCAATTCCCATGATTAAAGTGGCTGGAGTAGAGTCAGTGTCATTGACAGTGTGTTGGCAGTAGCCACTCAATGTTAGTGGTGGCTGTTTAACAGTCTGATGGCCTTGAGATAGAAGCTGTTTTTCAGTCTCTCGGTCCCAGCTTTGATGCACCTGTACTGACCTCGCCTTCTGGATGACAGCGGGGTGAACAGGCAGTGGCTCGGGTGGTTGATGTCCTTGATGATCTTTATGGCCTTCCTGTAGCATCGGGTGGTGTAGGTGTCCTGGAGGGCAGGTAGTTTGCCCCCGGTGATGCGTTGTGCAGACCTCACTACCCTCTGGAGAGCCTTACGGTTGAGGGCGGTGCAGTTGCCATACCAGGCGGTGATACAGCCCGCCAGGATGCTCTCGATTGTGCATCTGTAGAAGTTTGTGAGTGCTTTTTTTTTTTTTTACCCTTAACCTTGTTCTGAACACATCCAAAACAAAGGTAATGTGGTTTGGTAAGAAGAATGCCCCTCTCCCCACAGGTGTGGTCACCTCATACAAGTACTTGGGAGTATGGCTAGACGGTACTGTCCTTCTCTTAGCACACAAGCTGCAGGCTAAAGCTAAATCTGGACTTGGTTTCCTCTATCGTAATCACTCCTTTTTCACTCCACCTGCCAAACCAAACCTGATTCAGATGACCATCCTACCCAACCTAGATTACGGAGACATAATTTATAGATCGGCAGGTAAGGGTGCTCTCGAGCGGCTAGATGTTTTTTACCATTCGGCCATCAGATTTGCCACCAATGCTCCTTATAGGACATATCACTGCACTCTATACTCCTCATCTCTGTATACCCGTCGCAAGACCCACTGGTTGATGCTTATTTATAAAACCCTCTTAGGCCTCACTCCCCCCTATCTGAGATATCTACTGCAGCCCTCACCCTCCACATACTCTGCCAGTCACATTCTGATAAAGGTCCCCAAAGCACACACATCCCTGGGTCGCTCCTCTTTTCAGTTCGCTGCAGCTAGCGACCTGAACGATCATGGACACTCTAACTGACAGTTGTGGCTGCTTTGCATGATGTATTGTTGTCTCTACCTTCTTGCCCTTTGTGCTGTGGTCTGTGACCAATAATGTTTGTACCATGTTTTGTGCTGCTACCATGTTGTGTTGCTACCATGCTGTGTTGTCATGTGTTGCTACCATGCTGTGTTGTCATGCGTTGCTGCCTTGCTATGTTGTTGTCTTAGGTTTCTCTTCATGTAGTGTTGTCTAAGATTGTCGTGATGTGGGTTTGTCCTATATTTATTAGAGGTTGACTGATTTATCGGAATGGCCAAATAATTAGTGCCGATTTTAAGTTTATAACAATCGGTAATCTGCATTTTTGGAAGCCGATTATGGCCGATTACATTGCACTCCACGAGGAGACTGCGTGGCATCATGATCATTGCACAGGTGCACCTTGTGCTGGGGACAATAAAAGGCCACTCTAAAATGTGCAATTTGAATGGAATGTTAATTTCTCTACCATAAGCCGCCATCAAGGCCCTTTTAGAGAATTGCGGCCTCACAACCGCAGACCGCAGCTGGCGTTGTGTGGGCGAGCGGTTTGCTGATGTCAACTTTGTGAACAGTGTCCCATGGTGACTGTGGGGTTATGGTATGGGCAGGCATAAGCTACAGACAATGAACACATTTAACGTGACAAGATCCTGAGGCCTTGTCATGCCATTCATCCGCCGCCATCGCCTCATGCTGCAGCATGAAAATGCACAGCATCATGTCGCAAAGACATGTACACAATTCCTGGAAGCGGGGTTCTATCATGGCCTGCATACTCACCAGACATGTCACCCATTGAGCAAGTTTGGGATGCTCTGGGTCGACGTGTACGACAGTGTGTTCCAGTTCCCGCTAATATCCAGTACCTTTGCACAGCTATTGAAGAGTGGGACAACATTCCACAGGCCACAATCAACATCCTGATCAAGCTCTATGCGAGGGAGGTTTGTGTCGAGCTGCATGAGGCAAATGGTGGTCACACCAGATACTGACTGGTTTTCTGATCCACGCTCCTACCTTTTTTTAAGGTATCTGTGACCAACCGATGCATTTCTGTAGTCCCAGTTATGTGAATATTAATATATATATATATATATATATATATATATATATATATATACACAGTGCCTTGCGAAAGTATTCGGCCCCCTTGAACTTTGCGACCTTTTGCCACATTTCAGGCTTCAAACATAAAGATATAAAACTGTATTTTTTTGTGAAGAATCAACAACAAGTGGGACACAATCATGAAGTGGAACGACATTTATTGGATATTTCAAACTTTTTTAACAAATCAAAAACTGAAAAATTGGGCGTGCAAAATTATTCAGCCCCTTTACTTTCAGTGCAGCAAACTCTCTCCAGAAGTTCAGTGAGGATCTCTGAATGATCCAATGTTGACCTAAATGACTAATGATGATAAATACAATCCACCTGTGTGTAATCAAGTCTCCGTATAAATGCACCTGCACTGTGATAATCTCAGAGGTCTGTTAAAAGCGCAGAGAGCATCATGAAGAACAAGGAACACACCAGGCAGGTCCGAGATACTGTTGTGAAGAAGTTTAAAGCCGGATTTGGATACAAAACGATTTCCCAAGCTTTAAACATCCCAAGGAGCACTGTGCAAGCGATAATATTGAAATGGAAGGAGTATCAGACCACTGCAAATCTACCAAGACCTGGCCGTCCCTCTAAACTTTCAGCTCATACAAGGAGAAGACTGATTAGAGATGCAGCCAAGAGGCCCATGATCACTCTGGATGAACTGCAGAGATCTACAGCTGAGGGGGAGACTCTGTCCATAGGACAACAATCAGTCGTATATTGCACAAATCTGGCCTTTATGGAAGAGTGGCAAGAAGAAAGCCATTTCTTAAAGATATCCATAAAAAGTGTTGTTTAAAGTTTGCCACAAGCCACCTGGGAGACACACCAAACATGTGGAAGAAGGTGCTCTGGTCAGATGAAACCAAAATTGAACTTTTTGGCAACAATGCAAAATGTTATGTTTGGCGTAAAAGCAACACAGCTCATCACCCTGAACACACCATCCCCACTGTCAAACATGGTGGTGGCAGCATCATGGTTTGGGCCTGCTTTTCTTCAGCAGGGACAGGGAAGATGGTTAAAATTGATGGGAAGATGGATGGAGCCAAATACAGGACCATTCTGGAAGAAAACCTGATGGAGTCTGCAAAAGACCTGAGACTGGGATGGAGATTTGTCTTCCAACAAGACAATGATCCAAAACATAAAGCAAAATCTACAATGGAATGGTTCAAAAATAAACATATCCAGGTGTTAGAATGGCCAAGTCAAAGTCCAGACCTGAATCCAATCGAGAATCTGTGGAAAGAACTGAAAACTGCTGTTCACAAATGCTCTCCATCCAACCTCACTGAGCTCAAGCTGTTTTGCAAGGAGGAATGGGAAAAAATTTCAGTCTCTCGATGTGCAAAACTGATAGAGACATACCCCAAGCGACTTACAGCTGTAATCGCAGCAAAAGGTGGCGCTACAAAGTATTAACTTAAGGGGGCTGAATAATTTTGCACGCCCAATTTTTCAGTTTTTGATTTGTTAAAAGTTTGAAATATCCAATAAATGTCGTTCCACTTCATGATTGTGTCCCACTTGTTGTTGATTCTTCACAAAAAAATACAGTTTTATATCTTTATGTTTGAAGCCTGAAATGTGGCAAAAGGTCGCAAAGTTCAAGGGGGCCGAATACTTTCGCAAGGCACTGTTTATTACCTTTATTTAACCAGGTAGGCAAGTTGAGAACATTTACAACTGCAACCTGGCCAAGATAAAGCAAAGCAGTATGCCACAAACAACAACAGTTACACATGGAGTAAACAAACATACAGTCAATAATACAATAGAGAAAGTCTATATACAGTGTGTGCAAATGAGGTAGGATAAGGGAGGTAAGGCAATAAATAGGCCATAGTGGTTAATTATTACAGTATGGCAAATAAAACACTAGGGTGATAGATGTGCCGAAGATGTGTGCAAGTAGCGGTACTGGGGTGCAAAGGAGAAAAATAAATAAATAACAATATGGTGATGAGGTAGTTGGATGCGCTATTTACAGATTGGCTATGTACAGGTACAGTGATCTGTGAGCTGCTCTGACAGCTGGTGCTTAAAGCTAGTGAGCGAGATATGAGTCTCCAGCTTCAGTGATTTTTGCAGTTCGTTCCAGTCATTGGCAGCAGAGAACTGGAAAGAAAGGTGGCCGAAGAAGGAATTGGCTTTGGGGGTGACCAGTGAAATATACCTGCTGGAGTGCGTGCTGCGGGTGGGTGCTGCTATGGTGACCAGTGAGCTGAGATAAGGCGGGGCTTTACCTAGCAAAGACTTATAGATGACCTGGAGCCAGTGGGTTTGGCGACGAATATGAAGCGAGGGCCAGCCAACGAGAGCATACAGGTCGCAATGGTGGGTAATATATGGGGCTTTGGTGACAAAACGGATGGCACTGTGATGGACTGCATCCAATTTGCTAAGTAGAGTGTTGGAGGCAAATTTGTAAATTATATTGCCGAGGTCAAGGATCGGTAGGTTAGTCAGTTTTACTAGGGTATGTTTGGCAGCATGAGTGAAGGATGCTTTGTTGCGAAATAGGAAGCCAATTCTAGATTTAATTTTGGATTGGAGATGCTTAATGTGAGTCTGGAAGGAGAGTTTAGTCTTACCAGACACCTAGGTATTTGTAGTTGTCCACATATTCTAAGTCAGAACCATCCAGAATAGTGATGCTGGACGGGCGGTTGGTGCGTGCAGCGATCGGTTGAAGAGCATGCATTTAGTTTTGCTTGCATTTAAGAGCAGTTGGAGGCCATGGCAGGAGAGTTGTATGGCATTGAAGCTCGTCTGGAGGTCAATTAACAGTGTCCAAAGAAGGGTCAGAAGTATACAGAATGGTGTCGTCTGCGTAGAGGTGGATCAGAGAATCACCAGCAGCAAGAGCGACATCATTGATGTATGCAGAGAAAAGAGTTGGCCCGGGAATTGAACCCTGTGGCACCCCTATAGAGACTGCCAGAGGTCCAGACAACAGGCCCTCCGATTTGACACACTGAACTCTATCTGAGAAGTAGTTGGTGAACCAGGCGAGGCAGTCATTTGAGAAATCAAGGCTGTTGAGTCTGGCGATAAGAATATGGTGATTGTCAGAGTCGAAAGCCTTGGCCAGGTCGATGAATACAGCTGCACAGTATTGTCTCTTATCGATGGCGGTTATGATATCGTTTAGGACCTTGAGCATGGCTGAGGTGCACCCGTGACGAGCTCGGAAACCAGATTGCATATCGGAGAAGGTACGGTGGGATTCGAAATGTTAACTTGGCTTTCGAAGACCTTAGAAAGGCAGGGTAGGATAGATATAGGTCTATTGCAGTTTGGGTCTAGAGTCTCCCCTCCTTTGAAGAGGGGGATGACCGCGGCAGCTTTCCAATCTTTGGGGATCTCAGACAATATGAAAGAGAGGTTGAACAAGCTAGTAATAGGGGTTGCAACAATTTCTGTGAATCATTTTAGGAAAAGAGGGTCCAGATTGTCTAGCCCAGCTGATTTGTAGGGGTCCAGATCGTGCAACTCTTTCAGAACATCAGCTATCTGGATTTGGGTGAAGGAGAAATGGTGGAGGCTTGGGCAAGTTTTTTTTATTTTTTATTTTTTTATTTTTTTATTTCACCTTTATTTAACCAGGTAGGCTAGTTGAGAACAAGTTCTCATTTACAACTGCGACCTGGCCAAGATAAAGCATAGCAATGTGAGCAGACAACACAGAGTTACACATGGAATAAACAATTAACAAGTCAATAACACAGTTGAAAACAAAGGGGGAGTCTATATACAATGTGTGCAAAAGGCATGAGGAGGTAGACGAATAGTTACAATTTTGCAGATTAACACTGGAGTGATAAATGATCAGATGGTCATGTACAGGTAGAGATATTGGTGTGCAAAAGAGCAGAAAAGTAAATAAATAAAAACAGTATGGGGATGAGGTAGGTGAAAATGGGTGGGCTATTTACCAATAGACTATGTACAGCTGCAGCGATCGGTTAGCTGCTCAGATAGCTGATGTTTGAAGTTGGTGAGGGAGATAAAAGTCTCCAACTTCAGCGATTTTTTGCAATTCGTTCCAGTCACAGGCAGCAGAGTACTGGAACGAAAGGCGGCCAAATGAGGTGTTGGCTTTAGGGATGATCAGTGAGATACACCTGCTGGAGCGCGTGCTACGGATGGGTGTTGCCATCGTGACCAGTGAACTGAGATAAGGCGGAGCTTTACCTAGCATGGACTTGTAGATGACCTGGAGCCAGTGGGTCTGGCGACGAATATGTAGCGAGGGCCAGCCGACTAGAGCATACAAGTCGCAGTGGTGGGTGGTATAAGGTGCTTTAGTGACAAAACGGATGGCACTGTGATATACTGCATCCAGTTTGCTGAGTAGAGTGTTGGAAGCCATTTTGTAGATGACATCGCCGAAGTCGAGGATTGGTAGGATAGTCAGTTTTACTAGGGTAAGCTTGGCGGCGTGAGTGAAGGAGGCTTTGTTGCGGAATAGAAAGCCGACTCTTGATTTGATTTTTGATTGGAGATGTTTGATATGAGTCTGGAAGGAGAGTTTGCAGTCTAACCAGACACCTAGGTACTTATAGATGTCCACATATTCAAGGTCGGAACCATCCAGGGTGGTGATGCTAGTCGGGCATGCGGGTGCAGGCAGCGATCGGTTGAAAAGCATGCATTTGGTTTTACTAGCGTTTAGGAGCAGTTGGAGGCCACGGAAGGAGTGTTGTATGGCAATGAAGCTTGTTTGGAGGTTAGATAGCACAGTGTCCAATGACGGGCCGAAAGTATATAGAATGGTGTCGTCTGCGTAGAGGTGGATCAGGGAATCGCCCGCAGCAAGAGCAACATCATTGATATACACAGAGAAAAGAGTCGGCCCGAGAATTGAACCCTGTGGCACCCCCATAGAGACTGCCAGAGGACCGGACAGCATGCCCTCCGATTTGACACACTGAACTCTGTCTGCAAAGTAATTGGTGAACCAGACAAGGCAGTCATCCGAAAAACCGAGGCTACTGAGTCTGCCGATGAGAATATGGTGATTGACAGAGTCAAAAGCCTTGGCAAGGTCGATGAAGATGGCTGCACAGTACTGTCTTTTATCGATGGCGGTTATGATATCGTTTAGTACCTTGAGTGTGGCTGAGGTGCACCCGTGACCGGCTCGGAAGCCAGATTGCACAGCGGAGAAGGTACGGTGGGATTCGAGATGGTCAGTGACCTGTTTGTTGACTTGGCTTTCGAAGACCTTAGATAGGCAGGGCAGGATGGATATAGGTCTGTAACAGTTTGGGTCCAGGGTGTCTCCCCCTTTGAAGAGGGGGATGACTGCGGCAGCTTTCAATCCTTGGGGATCTCAGACGATATGAAAGAGAGGTTGAACAGGCTGGTAATAGGGGTTGCGACAATGGCGGCGGATAGTTTCAGAAATAGGGGGTCCAGATTGTCAAGCCCAGCTGATTTGTACGGGTCCAGGTTTTGCAGCTCTTTCAGAACATCTGCTATCTGGATTTGGGTAAAGGAGAACTTGGAGAGGCTTGGGCGAGGAGCTGCCGGGGGAGGAGCTGTTGGCCGAGGTTGGAGTAGCCAGGCGGAAGGCATGGCCAGCCGTTGAGAAATGCTTATTGAAGTTTTCGATAATCATGGATTTATCGGTGGTGACCGTGTTACCTAGCCTCAGTGCAGTGGGCAGCTGGGAGGAGGTGCTCTTGTTCTCCATGGACTTCACAGTGTCCCAGAACTTTTTGGAGTTGGAGCTACAGGATGCAAACTTCTGCCTGAAGAAGCTGGCCTTAGCTTTCCTGACTGACTGCGTGTATTGGTTCCGGACTTCCCTGAACAGTTGCATATCACGGGGACTATTCGATGCTATTGCAGTCCGCCACAGGATGTTTTTGTGCTGGTCGAGGGCAGTCAGGTCTGGGGTGAACCAAGGACTGTATCTGTTCTTAGTTCTGCATGCTTATCTAAAATGGTGAGGAAGTTACTTTTAAAGAATGACCAGGCATCCTCAACTGACGGGATGAGGTCAATGTCCTTCCAGGATACCCGGGCCAGGTCGATTAGAAAGGCCTGCTCACAGAAGTGTTTTAGGGAGCGTTTGACCGTGATGAGGGTGGTCGTTTGACTGCGGCTCCGTAGCGGATACAGGCAATGAGGCAGTGATCGCTGAGATCCTGGTTGAAGACAGCGGAGGTGTATTTGGAGGGCCAGTTGGTCAGGATGACGTCTATGAGGGTGCCCTTGTTTACAGAGTTAGGGTTGTACCTGGTGGGTTCCTTGATGATTTGTGTGAGATTGAGGGCATCTAGCTTAGATTGTAGGACTGGCGGGGTGTTAAGCATATCCCAGTTTAGGTCACCTAACAGAACAAACTCTGAAGCTAGATGGGGGCGATCAATTCACAAATGGTGTCCAGGGCACAGCTGGGAGCTGAGGGGGGTCGGTAGCAGGCGGCAACAGTGAGAGACTTATTTCTGGAGAGAGTAATTTTCAAAATTAGTAGTTCGTACTGTTTGGGTATGGACCTGGAAAGTATGACATTACTTTGCAGGCTATCTCTGCAGTAGACTGCAACTCCTCCCCCTTTGGCAGATCTATCTTGACGGAAGATGTTATAGTTGGGTATGGAAATCTCTGAATTTTTGGTGGCCTTCCTGAGCCAGGATTCAGACACAGCAAGGACATCAGGGTTAGCAGAGTGTGCTAGAGCAGTGAGTAAAACAAACTTAGGGAGGAGGCTTCTGATGTTGACATGCATGAAACCAAGGCTTTTACGATCACAGAAGTCAACAAATGAGGGTGCCTGGGGACATGCAGGGCCTGGGTTTACCTCCACATAAAGGCTATCAAAACTGGTCGCCTAGAGCGTTGGGGACAGAGAATAAGAGGAGCAGGTTTCTGGGCATGGTAGAATATATTCAGGGCATAATGCGCAGACAGGGGTATGGTGGGGTGCGGGTACAGCGGAGGTAAGCCCAGGCACTGGGTGATGATGAGAGAGGTTGTATCTCTGGACATGCTGGTTGTAATGGGTGAGGTCACCGCATATGTGGGAGGTGGGACAAAGGAGGTATCAGGGGTATGAAGAGTAGAACAAGGGGCTCCATTGTGAACTAAAACAATGATAACTAACCTGAGCAACAGTATACAAGGCATATTGACATTTGAGGGAGACATACAGCGAGGCATACAGTAATCACAGGTGTTGAATTGGGAAAGCTAGCTAAAACAGTAGGTGAGACAACAGCTAATCAGCTAGCATAACAACAGCAGGTAAAATGGCGTTGACTAGGCAACGGGGCCGACAGATAAAACATAAACAAGCAGAATGGAGTACCGTGATTAATGGACAGTCCAGCGTGCATCAGCTATGTAGCCAAGAGATCAGTGTCCAGGGGGCAGCGGTGGATGGGGCAGGGGAGCTGGACTGGCGAGTGTTATCCAGGTTGAAAAAAAAGTTAACAATGACTAAATAGCTTGTAGCTAGTTAGCTGGTTGGCTTCTGGAGGTTCTTGAGTGTGTTCTAAAAATTAAAAATAATAGCGATTCCGTGTCACATTGGGTGAGGCAGGTTTCCGGAAAGGTATAAACAGATTAAAAATCAAAAAGAGATAGAAAGTGAGTATGGGTCCGGTGCGTGTTTGGGACGGTTTAGCAGGCCTGTGCTAACAAGCTAACAGTTAGCAGGCCTGTAGGCCCGGGCTAAACAAGGTAGCAGTTAGCGGACCGGGGCTAGACAAGCTAGCAGTTAGCAGGCCGAGTTTAGCAAGCAGGGAGATAGCGAGGGCTAGAGAGTTGGCCTTTGGGGGACGTCGCGATGGGGTGAGTCTGTTTATTCCTCTTCATGCGGTGACATCAATAGACCGGTCGTGGGCCCGGGTATTGTAGCCCAGGAGTATGCTACGGTGGTAGTACAGGTGCGCTGGCCGGGCTAGCTTCACGCTAAGTGGGTGGAAGCGCTAGCCAGGAGTAATCATCCGGGGTTGCGGTTTAGCTAGATAGCTAGTTGTGGAGATCCAGCTGAAAAATTTTCCGTTTGCGGTGGGAATCCGGGGATGAAAAATAAATAGGTCCGTTATGCTCTGGTTAGAGTCGCGTTGTTCGAGCTGGCGAGAGCTTTCCGAGCTAAAGGTTAGCTTAGCTGATGACCGGTTAGCTGAAGACCGCTAGCATAGCTGGTGGTTAGCTGGCTAGCTTCAGTTGAGGAGTTCCGGTTCCGAAGTAAATATAAATACTTTAGGAAAAATAGCTACATTGGGTGAGGCGCGTTGCAGGAGAGTATTTGGAAGCTTAGGTTTAGCAAAATGTTTTTGAAGAGATATGCGAAGAAAAATATGTAAAAAACGAAAAATATACGATATATACAAGGGACACGAGACAGGACGACTTACTGCTACGCCATCTTGGAAACACCTGCGAGAATGTTGCAGTGAGGGGTGCAGGGATGTTGACTGGGGTCAGGGTAGCCAGGTGGAAAGCATGGCCAGCCAAAGAAAAATGCTTATTGAAATTCTCAATTATCATGGATTTGGTGACAATGTTTCCTAGCCTCAGTGCAGTAAGCAGCTGGGAGGAGGTGCTCTTATTCTCCATGGACTTTACAGTGTCCCAGAACTTTTTGGAGTTAGTGCTACAGGATGCAAATTTCTGTTTGAAAAAGCTATCCTTTGCTTTCCTAACTGCCTGTGTATATTGATTCCTAACTTCCCTGAAAAGTTGCATATCGCGGGGGCTATTCGATGCTAATGCAGTACGCCGCAGGATGTTTTTGTGCTGGTCAATGGCAGTCAGGTCTGGAGTGAACCAAGGGTTATATCTGTTCCTGGTTCTACATTTTTTGAATGGGGCATGCTTATTTAAGATGGTGAGGAAAGCACTTTTAAAGAACAACCAGGCGTCCTCCACTGACGGAATGAGGTCAATAACCTTCCACGATACCCGGGCCATGTTGATTAGAAAGGCCTGCGCACTGAAGTGTATTAGGGAGCGTTTGACAGTGATGAGCGGTGGTCGCTTGACCGCAGACCCATTATGGACGCAGGCAATGAGGCAGTGACGCTGAGATCCTGGTTGAAGACAGCAGAGGTGTATTTGGACGGCAAGGTGGTTTGGATGATATCTATGAGGGTGCCCGTGTTTACGGATTTGGGGTTGTACCTGGTGGGTTCATTGATAATTTGTGTGAGATTGATCAAGCTTAGATTGTGGGATGGCCGGGGTTTTAAGCATGTCCCAGTTTAGGTCACCTAGCAGCACGAGCTCTGAAGATAGATGGGGGACAATCAATTCACATATGGTGTCCAGGGCAAAGCTGGGGGCAGAGGGTGGTCTATAGCAAGCGGCAATGGTAAGAAACTTGTTTCTGGAGAGGTGGATTTTTAAAAGTAGAAGCTCAAAATTGTTTGGGCACAGACCTGGATAGTAAGACAGAAATCCATAGATTAGGGCCTAACGAATGTATTTCAATTGACTGATCTCCTTATATGAACTGTAACTCAGTAAAATCTTTGAAATTGTTGCATGTTGCGTTTATATTTTTGTTCAGTGTACTAACCTTAACCCTCCCTCTTTTTCTAAACCTAACCTTAGCGGGCAGTTTCTTATCAACAGATAGCTTGTTGATTTTATGACCATCTGTAGAACATCTACATAAGGACTATTCAGACTATCCAAATAAAGTGTGACTAATATTTCCAGGAGGGTATTTTTAGGGGGCAGAAATTAAAAGGACAGAAGAATATAAGGCTCTAGTCACAAGTAGAGAATTATATAGGGGGTAATTTCACTCTATGCATATTCTGACCTTGAACTTAAGCATGACAATAGCACACTATTCACCAGCTATTCGTTTGGGTAAAGATTGAACAAATGAAGTTGTGGTGGAGGTGTCTACAGATATGTCTTATTCTGACCTGGACTTCATTCCCTGATAATTCCACCACCTTTACGTGTGAGGAAACCATGAATAAGGTCTAGCGAACCTACCGGTTCCAAGTCGGAAAAGCATTTACAGTACTTTATTTTTTCAGATAGAAATAACACCATTCTCTATGCACTCTAATTAACAACTTGATAAGAGCTATTGATAAGAGCTAGGTAAATGAGTCTGTTGAAAAGGGAATTATAAATGACACTTGTTTTAGATTTATTTTACCTTATCATTGGAGAGAACTGTCATATGGCAGCAAACTGAAGCAGTACAATGTATTAACTGCAGGGATGCGAACTGCTGAGGGCCCAAAAAGGTGACTTTTTTTTGCACTGAAACATGCAAAAAAATCCCTGCTAGGGAGACATGCAGGTTTTAACTAATTAAACAACAAATAATAGGATCTACATGATCAGTCTCTGTGTGTAAAATAAAAAGTGGTTAATGTGAACCTAACTCAGAGCTAAAAAATGTAAAGAAAGAAATGCAATGTTATTTGTTGCCTAGACTTTACTGCAAATGACAAAGTCTTGAGAAAAAAACAATACACTAATATTGCAGTTAGCCATGACAGCCTTTATAATAGAACGCTTGTGACCACACACATAAATATTGCAGTTGGGAGAAAAACATCTTAAAGTAGAAATAGAATGAGAAACAGGCATTCTATTTTTTGCTCTATTATAGTTACAGCACGTGAAGTCCGTTTCATCACCTTCTCACCCGGTCTCCGTGGTCAGGCTTCTCACCTAACGTCACCTTCTCGTTATCGTTCAGGAGAGCGCGCGCTGATGCTGTAACTAGTAAATTGGTTGTCTTTTCTTTCTTCAGTCGCATGCTGCGCTGTATTCTGTTGTATGTAAACGATTGGCGGAGCCTTGGATACAGCCAGTATTGCTCCAAATGCGCATCAGCCAGTAGTGTTCTAAGCTCCCCCCGAACTTTTCTCATCGAATCTACACAAATCACTATTTTGGATTCAAAACGGGGAATTTCGCCAAAAGGTGACAAGTTTGCACCCCTGTAAATGCTGTGCGGTTGTGCAGAACTTAAATTGGCCTTATGACTTGCAGGGATTGGCACTCTCAAATGTCTTAATTATAGGCTACCCCGAATTTCTCGGTCTCCTTTTTCTACCATGTTAAGTATTGACCGTCAGTAGGCCTAATAACCACACATATTCAACTGACAATTTACTGTTAGTTCCCTTCAGTTGGTATAGCCTACATTATTATTCTATTTGTTTACCTTAATGTGGTTCCTCTTTAAATGCCGTGACAGTCGTGTGGTTGTTGCTATGGATCATTAGTAACGTATTTGTATTCAGACGCCTTGACTTTTTCCACATTTTTTTCCCCACATTTTGTTACGTTACAGCCTTATTCTAATTTTTATTTTATTTTTTATTATTTCCCCTCATCAATCTACACACAATACCCCATAATTACAAATCAAAAAACAGATTTTTTGAAATGTTTGCAAATCTATTCAAAATTCAAAACTGAAATATTACATTTAAATAAGTATTCAGACTAGAGGTCGACCGATTATGATTTTTCAACGCAGATACCAATACCGATTATTGGAGGACCAAAAAAAATTTTATTTGTAATAATGACAATTACAACAATACTGAATGAACACTTGTTTTAACTTAATATAACACATCAATAAAATATATTTAGCCTCAAGTAAATAATGAAACATGTTCAATTTGGTTTAAATAATGCAAAAACAAAGTGTTGGAGAAGAAAGTAAAAGTGCAATATGTGCTATGTAAGAAAGCTAACGTTTAAGTTCCTTGCTCAGAACATGAGAACATATGAAAGCTGGTGGTTCCTTTTAGCATGAGTCTTAAATATTCCCAGGTAAGAAGTTTTAGGTTGTAGTTATTATAGGACTATTTCTCTCTATACCATTTGCATTTCATTAACCTTTGACTATTGGATGTTCTTAAAGACACTTTAATATTGCCAGTGTAACAGTATAGCTTCCGTCCCTCTCCTCGCTCCTCCCTGGGCTCAAACCAGCAACACAACGACAACAGTCACCATCGAAGCAGTGTTACCCATGCAGAGCAAGGGGAACAACTACTAGAAGGCTCAGAGCGAGGGACATTTGTAACGCTATTAGCGCGCGCTAACTAGCTAGCCATTTCACTTCGGTTACACCAGCCTCATCTCGGGAGTTGATAGGCTTGAAGTCATAAATAGCGCAATGCTTGATGCACAACGAAGAGCTGCTGGCAAAACGCACGAAAGTGCCGTTTGAATTAATGTTTACAAGCCTGCTTCTGCCTACCACCGGATTTGCCTACCAAGTTTAATGCTAGCTAGCAACTTAACTTTGCTTACTGCATTCGCGCAACAGGCAGTCTCCTGCAATGAGAGAGAGGCAGGTCGTTATTGCGTTGGACAAGTTAACTGTAAGGTTGCAAGATTGGATCCCCCGAGCTGACAAGGTGAAAGCCTGTCTTTCTGCCCCTGAACAAGGCAGTTAACGCACGGTTCCTAGGCCGTCATTGAAAATAAGAATGTGTTCTTAACTGACTTGCCTAGTTAAATAAAGGTATAAAAAATATGTAAAAAAATTGGCACCCCAAAATACAGATTTCCGATTGTTATGAAAACTTGGAATCGGCCCTAATTAATCGGCCATTCCAATTAATCGGTCGACCTCTAATTCAGACCCTTTACTCAGTACTTTGTTGAAGCACCTTTGGAAGCAATTACAGCCTCGTATTTGGGGAGTTTCTCCCATTCTTCTCCGCAGATCCTCTCAAGCTCTGTCAGGTTGGATGGGGAGCGTCGTCGTTAGCACAGCTATTTTCAGATCTCTCCAGAGATGTTCGATCGGGTTCAAATCCGGGCTGGCCGGGCTACTCAAGGACATTCAGAGACTTGTCCCGAAGACACTCCTGCGTTGTCTTGGCTGTGTGCTTATGGTTGTTGTCCTGTTGGAAGGTGAACCTTCGCCCCGGTCTTAGGTCCTGAGCGCTCTGGAGCAGGTTTTCATCAAGGATCTCTCTGTACTTTGCTCCGTTCATCTTTTCCTCGATCCTGACTAGTCTCCCAGTCCCTGCCGCTGAAAAACATCCCCACAGCAAGATCCATGGTGCCAGGTTTCCTCCAGACATGACACTTGGCATTCAGGCCAAAGAGTTCAATCTTGGTTTCCTTAGACCAGAGAATCTTGTTTCTCATGGTCAGAGTCCTTTAGGTGCTTTTGGCAAACTCCAAGTGTGCTGTCATGTGCCTTTTACTGAAGAGTGGCTTCCGTCTGATTGGTGGAGTGCTCCATAAATGGTTGTCCTTCTGGAAGGTTGTCCCATCTCCACAGAGGAACTCTAGACCTCTGTCAGAGTGACCATCGTGTTCTTGGTCACCTCCCTAACCTGATTATTCAGTTTGGCTGGGGATGGCCAACTCTAGGAGTGTTGGTGATTCCAAACTTCTTCCATTTAAGAATGATGGAGGCCACTGTGTTCTTGGGGAACTTCAATGCTGTAGAAATGTTTTGTTACCTTACCCCATATCTGTGCCTTGACACAATCCTGTCTCGGAGCTCTACGAACAATTCGTTTAACCTAATGGATTGGTTTTTGCTCTGACATGCACTGTCAACTGTGGGACCTTATATAGAGACAGGCGTGTGCCTTTCAAAATCATGTCCAATCAATTGAATTTACCACAGGTGGACTCCAATCAAGTTGTAGAAACATCAAGGATGACCAATGTTAACAAGATTCACCTGAGCTCAATTTCAAGTCTCATAGCAAAGGGTCTGAATACTTATGTAAATAAGGCAATTCTGTTTTTTTTATATACATTTGCAAACATTTCTAAAAACCAGTTTTCGCTTTGTCGTTATGGAATATTGTGTGTAGATTGATGAGAGAAAAAAAAAACTTTTAGAATAAGACTAACCTAACAAAATCTGGAAAAAGTCAGGGGGTCTGAACACTTTCTGAATGCACTGTATATTTTTGAAAGACATGTAGGCTAATTCAATTGTCATGGAGCGGAGAGCAGAAGCCGTAAAAGTTTGAACCTGAAGCATGGCGCAATACTTGGCAGAGTTCCATGGTTTGTGCAAGCAATAGACGAGGGTATAGCCTACTATTGTACACTCTTCTCCCTATTATAATTCTATGTACACTAATCTTCCAACATTACCATTTTCAGAATGAATCAAACCACCATTTTCTTTCTTTCGTGTGTAAAGACTCTCCAAACCTGTTTTTTATGATTCAATTTAATTTGTTTTTTATGATTTCTTTAATTTATCCCTAATATTCTGAACTGTTGCTAAAATTAGAACTAAAAAGGGAACACCATATTTAAAGGATGGCTTAAGATAAAAGTACTGAAAACCCTAATAAATGAAAACACCACAAGAAAATCTGTTGGCCAGCAAGTGGGACAGTTTTCAGTGGTTGAATGAAATTTAAAATCAGAGTGCGTAAGGTAAACAAATGAAGGTAAACAAAACAATGTAATTAAATGGAATAATAATGTAGACTATACCTACTGAAGGGAAATTGGAAGATGAATGTGTGCGGTAATTAGGCCTACTGAAGGTCGACACTGATATTTAACACGGTAGAAAACGGAGACAGAGTTCGGGGTAGCCAAAAAATGAGGGTTGCCAAGGGTCGGAAACTTTCCGGTAAATGGGATGTTAAGCCCTGGAATTTTGGGATTTTTGCTTAAATTCACCCCCAAAAAGTTATCTTATAACAGTGAACCTTTTTTGTGGGACACACATAAGGCAATTCTAGGTCTTGTGGCATATTTTGGTTAGACTATCCCCAATTCAATGGAATTGCAACCCTCTGCATGCACAGTGCATTCTTCCATCACATGTGCAGTGCACTCTTCCATCACATGTACAGCTGATTGTCAAGATCTTGCACACTAATGAGATGCTATTGAGCCCACACTAATACATGGTCTGAGCCAAGGACTACATGCTTTCTGGTTTCTGTTTTGATTAAAATACTGGGTGAGGTGAATATATTTTATATGACATACATTATTTTTTGTTAACTAGTAAATAGTAGCCTACAACAAAGTGTGTTGAAATAATTTCTAACTTAACAATTTCTGCTAGTAAGTTTTTGCTAACAGGTGTGTTTTAGCTTGCTTGAGCCTACTAACTGAGGAGTGTTAATTCACCTGTTGCCATACGTTTAATTTTTAAAAAAATCTTACAAAGGAGTTATTTAATCTAACTGCTTAACTATTTATCAGTACATGGAATTGTATTTATTTATATTCTTTTAAAAAAAAGTATAATCTTTACAGGAAAATGCCACGGGCACTATCTGATGTGTGGAGACATTTCACTGCAGCAAATGTAGAAGGAAAAGCTGTGTACATTTGCAAATGCAGTGCCAAATCATATGTGAAGAATGCAACAAAGATGCAGAATCATCTGGCCAAGTGCATAAAATTCCTTCAGCTCTCACAACCTCTGACAAAAGTCACTACTTCTATTCGAGGTGAAAATCATGAATCTGACACCTTATCGATAGCAGCAGCTCATGGTCCTCCTGGAATCCAAAGTTGTTTTTTTACCCCTATGGAGTAACGTCAGAAATGCTGATGAATGTCTAGCTAGAAATGTGTATGCAACTGGTTCAGCTCTGATGATCACAGGCAATGTGTATTGGAAGAGATTTCTGAATGTTCTTTGCCCACCATACACCCCTCCAACCAGACATGCTTTATCTACTAATTTGCTGGATGCAGAGTTCAACAGAGTTCAAGTGAAAGTCAAGCAAATCCTAGAGAAAGCAGACTGCAATGGAATCATCTTTGATGGGCGGTCGAATGTTTGTGGGCAAGGAATAATTAACTACATCATCTCCACCCCTCAACCAGTATTCTATAAGAGCACAGACACAAGGGACAACAGACACACTGGTCTCTATATTACAGATGAGCTGAAGGCAGTCATCAATGACCTTGGCCCGTACAAGGTATTTGCACTGGTGACAGACAATGGAGTAGCAGTAAGACGTGTGTCTTTGTCTTATCCCGTGTAAATACACAGACTTTTTTGCCTATCTTAATGTCACTTTATCTACAAACTAAATATGCTTTCCTGCAACCCGCCTCATCCAATGTGGTAGGGATCTGCTATTTTTATTTCCTATAACTGGAACTTCCATCAAGAGCTAGCCAGCTAACTAGCTACTAGTATTTGTTAGCCACAGCTAGCAGTCTTCACCTTTTTCCTCGGTCATCAGCCAGCCTTAGCTCAGACAACACCTACCAGTCTGCACAGCGCGATATCAACCCAGAGCATATCGGACTGCTTCTCTCTACCATATCACCGGATTCCTGCCGCTCTGCATCATTACACCAGATCGCAGCTAGCTAGCTTCAAACGAGTGGCTACTGTTCGCTAACGCCTCTGTCCCAAAGCAAGCACCAGCTAGCCTCGAGCTAGGCCCATATACCTGCTAATTCTAGGGTGACAATACCTCCTTTGCCAATTGGCCTGGACCCTTTTACTGTCGACACGTAAAATGTTTGCTTGTCTCCATATGATATGGTAAATATATCCAAAGCAAAAACATCTACATTTAAATGGTATTAATATTACATTTGCATATATTCCCATTAATTCCAATGGAAAGTTTCCACCTCTGAATATTCCCCAAAATGTGCAACCCTACCTATAATTAAGACATTTGATAGTGTCACGTTCACGGTCTTCAAACTCCCTGTCATAAATGAGCCAAGGCGCAGTGTGCATGTAATTCCACAGCTTTAATAAAGTGAAACTTTCACAAAAAAAACAGGTAAACCGAACTTGACGCAACCGTGGCGCACACAAACACTCACAGAAAATAAATAATTACCCACAAACACAGGTGGGGAAAAGGCTGCCTAAGTATGATTCCCAATCAGAGACAACGATAGACAGCTGCCTCTGATTGGGAACCATACCCGGCCAACAAAGAAACAGACAAACTAGAATGTCCACCCAAATCACACCCTGACCTAACCAAATAGAGAAATAAAAAGGCTCTCTAAGGTCAGGGCGTGACAGATAGTGCATAAGCATTTCATAAACTTTAATGCTTCAGTTTCCTACAAAATGACTGGTTTCACATTTGCCTCCAGTGATAAGGTAAAAAATATATCTAAAACAAGTGTAATTTAGATTTACAATTCCCTTATCCATTCGGACAACTCATTTACCTAGCTCTTATCAAGTTGTTAATTAGAGTGCATAGAGAATGTTGTTATTTCTATCTGAAAAAATAAAGTACTGTAAATGCTTTTCCGACTTGGAACCGGTAGGTTCGCTAGACCTTTTTCATGGAGAGGAGAGGAGTGGGAGAGGAGTGGGATAGGAGAGGGAGGAGGAGAGGAGTGGGCGTGGGAGAGGAGTGGGAGGAGAGAGGGAGAGGAGTTGGAGAGGGAGAGGAAACCTTATTCATGGTTTCCTAAAGTTGGTGGAATTATCAGGGAATGAAGTCCAGGTCAGAATAAGATGTATCTGTTGACACACCTTCACCAGAACTTAATTTATTCAATTTCGACCCAAAACGAATAGCGGGTGAATAGCATGCCATTCTAATGCTGAAGTTCAAGGTCAGAATACGCTAGAGAGAAAATCTAATCAAATAAAATTTTAGTCACATACACATGGTTAGCAGATGTTAATGCGAGTGTAGCGAAATGCTTGTGCTTCTAGTTCCGACCGTGCAGTAATATCTAACAAGTAATCTAACAATTTCACAACAACTACCTTTTACACACAGTTTAAAGGAATGAATAAGAATACATACATATAAATATATCGATGAGCGATGGCCGAACGGCATAGGCAAGATGCGGTAGATGGTATCGAGTACAGTATATACAGTGGGGCAAAAAAGTATTTAGTCAGCCACCAATTGTGCAAGTTCTCCACTTAAAAAGATGAGAGAGGCCTGTAATTTTCATCATAGGTACACTTCGACTATGACAGAAAAAATTTGAAGAAAAAAAATCCAGAAAATCACATTGTAGGATTTTTAATGAATTTATTTACAAATTATGGTGGAAAATAAGTATTTGGTGAATAACAAAAGTTTCTCAATACTTTGTTATATACCCTTTGTTGGCAATGACAGAGGTCAAACGTTTTCTGTAAGTCTTCACAAGGTTTTCACACACTGTTGCTGGTATTTTGGGCCATTCCTCCATGCAGATCTCCTCTAGAGCAGTGATGTTTTGGGGCTGTTGCTGGGCAACACGGACTTTCAACTCCCTCCAAAGATTTTCTATGGGGTTGAGATCTGGAGACTGGCTAGGCCACTCCGGGACCTTGAAATGCTTCTTACGAAGCCACTCCTTCGTTGCCCGGGCGGTGTGTTTGGGATCATTGTCATGCTGAAAGACCCAGCCACGTTTCATCTTCAATGCCCTTGCTGATGGAAGGAGGTTTTCACTCAATCTCACGATACATGGCCCCATTCATTCTTTCCTTTACACGGATCAGTCGTCCTGGTCCCTTTGCAGAAAAACAGTCCCAAAGCATGATGTTTCCACCCCCATGCTTCACAGTAGGTATGGTGTTCTTTGGATGTAACTCAGCATTCTTTGTCCTCCAAACACAACGAGTTGAGTTTTTACCAATTTTTTTTATTTTGGTGTCATATGGTCAGATGAAATTCTCCCAATCTCCTTCTGGATCATCCAAATGCTCTCTAGCAAACTTCAGACGGGCCTGGACATGTACTGGCTTAAGCAGGGGGACACGTCTGGCACTGCAGGATTTGAGTCCCTGGCGGCGTAGTGTGTTACTGATGGTAGGCTTTGTTACTTTGGTCCCAGCTCTCTGCAGGTCATTCACTAGGTCCCCCCCGTGTGGTTCTGGGATTTTTGCTCACCGTTCTTGTGATCATTTTGACCTCACAGGGTGAGATCTTGCGTGGAGCCCCAGATCGAGGGAGATTATCAGTGGTCTTGTATGTCTTCCATTTACTAATAATTGCTCCCACAGTTGATTTCTTCAAACCTGATCATTTATCACTCCAGTGTTAATCTGCAAAATTGTAATTATACGCCTACCTCCTCATGCCTTTTGCACACAATGTATATAGACTCTTTTTTTCTACTGTGTTATTGACTTGTTAATTGTTTACTCCATGTGTAACTCTGTGTTGTCTGTTCACACTGCTATGCTTTATCTTGGCCAGGTCACAGTTGCAAATGAGAACTTGTTCTCAACTAGCCTACCTGGTTAAATAAAGGTGAAAAAAAAGAAGCTGCTTACCTATTGCAGATTCAGTCTTCCCAGCCTGGTGCAGGTCTACAATTTTGTTTCTGGTGTCCTTTGACAGCTCTTTGGTCTTGGCCATAGTGGAGTTTGGAGTGTGACTGTTTGAGGTTGTGGACAGGTGTCTTTTATACCGATAAGTTCAAACAGGTGCCATTAATACAGGTAACGAGTGGAGGACAGAGGAGCCTCTTAAAGAAGAAGTTACAGGTCTGTGAGAGCCAGAAATCTTGCTTGTTTGTAGGTGACCAAATACTTATTTTCCATCATAATTTGCAAATAAATTCAGTTTTTTTTTCTCATTTTGTCTGTCATAGTTGAAGTGTACCTATGATGAAAATTACAGGCCTCTCTCATCTTTTTAAGTGGGAGAACTTGCACAATTGGTGGCTGACTAAATACTTTTTTGCCCCACTGTACATATGAGAAATATAGGGTATGTAAACATTATATAAAGTGGCATTGTTAAATGTGAATAGTGATACATTTATTCCATCAATTTTAATTATTCAAGTGGCTAGAGATTTGAGTCAGTATGTTGGCAGCAGCCACTCAATGTTAGTGATGGCTGTTTAACAGTCTGATAGATGGCTGTTTAACAGAGATATAAGCTGTTTTTCAGTCTCTCGATCCCAGCTTTGATGCACCTGTACTGATCTCGCCTTCTGGAAGATAGCGGGGTGAAAAGGCAGCAGACCACTAACATCTGGAGACCCTTACGGTTGTGGGCGGTGCAGTTGCCGTACCAGGCTGTGATACAGCCCGACAGGATGCTCTCGATTGTGCATCTGTAAAAGTTTGTGTGTTTTTGGTGACAAGCCAAATTTCTTCAGCCTCCTGAGGTTGAAGAGGCGCTGTTGCGCCTTCTTCACCACGCTGTCTGTGTGGGTCGACCATTTCAGTTTGTCTGTGATGTGTACGCCGAGGAACCTTCCACTCTCTCCACTACTGTCCCATCGATGTGGATAGGGGGGTGCTCCCTCTGCTGTTTCCTGAAGTACACGATCATCTCCTTTGTTTTGTTGACGTTGAGTGGGAGGTTATTTTCCTGACACCACACTTCAAGGGCCCTCGCCTCCTCCCTGTAGGCCGTATCGTCGTTGTTGGTAATCAAGCCTACCACTGTAGTGTCGTCTGAAAACTTGATGATTGAGTTGGAGGCGTGCATGGCCACACAGTCATTGGTGAATAGGGAGTACAAGAGAGGGATGAGAACACACCCTTGTGGAGCCCCAGTGTTGAGGATCAGCGGGGTGTAGATGTTGTTTCTTACCCTCACCACCTGGGGGAGTCCCGGCAGAAAGTCCAGGACCCAGTTGCACAGGGCGGGGTTGAGACCCAGGGTCTCGAGCTTAATGATGAGTTTGGAGGGTACTATGGTGTTAACCCATTGGGGCGGTAAGCAAATTGGAGTGGGTCTAGGGTGTCAAGTAGGGTGGAGGTGATATGATCCTTGACTAGTCTCTCAAAGCACTTCATGATGACTGAAGCGAGTGCTACAGGGTGATTATCATTTAGCTCAGTTACCTTAGCTTTCTTGGGAACAGGAACAATGGTAGCCCTCTTGAAGCATTTGGGAACAGCAGACTGGGATAGGGATTGATTGAATATGTCCGTAAACACACCAGCCAGCTGGTCTGCACATGGTCTGAGGACGCGGTTAGGGATGGCGTCTGGGCCGGCAGCCTTGCGAGGGTTAACACATTTAAATGTTTTACTCACGTTGGCTGCGGTGAAGGAGATCCCGCAGGTTTTGGTAGCGGGCCGTGTCGATGGCACTGTATAGTCCTCAAAGCGAGCAAAGAAGTTGTTTAGTTTGTCTGGGAGGAAGACATATAAAAAGGGAATTACGTTCCATTTACGCGAGCTTAACTCAGGTCAGAATAGGGGCCAGAGTGAATAGGGATTCCTCATAATCAAGATATCATAAAACAAGCAGCAACCTAGATCTACAACTGGAAGGGAAAATAGAAGGCAAACATTCCGAATCTCAATCTAGATTCAGAACAGATAGGAGAATGAATTTACATATAAAAGTGGACAAATTAAATACACTGCTCAAAAAAATAAAGGGAACACTAAAATAACACATCCTAGATCTGAATGAATTAAATATTCTTATTAAATACCTTTTTCTTTACATAATTGAATGTGCTGACAACAGAATCACACAAAAAATTATCAATGGAAATCAAATTTATCAACCCATGGAGGTCTGGATTTGGAGTCACACTCAAAATTAAAGTGGAAAATGAGAGAGAGAGAGAGCGAGAGAGAACTTATTTGCCACTTTCCATCTTTACGTACTACTTCTGTTTGCATAAACCATTTCAGTGCTTTCAGCTAACCAAGCAGACAAAAACCAAGCAAGGGAACTGGAAGTGTTTTTTTCAATTAGCCGTCATCAATATGGTTTTATTGACATACAACCCCTTTTGCACTTATGGCTCTGGTCTTAGTCTCTTTTACAACACGGAGGAACAACTGCCAATGTTTGTGCCATTATTGCTGTTCAATATTTGAATAGCTGTTTGCTGCTGTATATTGATGCAGGCCTACTGTCACCGAATATGCTACATTTATAAATCATGCAACAACATATACAAATATTGTAAGTTATCTGTGTGTTGTATTAATGGATATTGGGAGTGATTTTGGTTATGGGGAAGACAACATTCATATTCAGTCAAAGCATTCAATTCACAGTCTGTATTATCTGATAAACTTTGTTATTGGTTAAATATGGCTTGAATGCAGTAATTATAAGGAGGGGGGGTCGAAGAACTCAAGTGAACAGTGGGCTGTTTTCCTGGTACACCGGATTGGCTGCACCTGTTGAGATGGTAAGATAGCAGCAGGACCTTTAGCTAGTTTTTCCAGACTAAATTCATGCGTCTCTTTCCACTGGAGCCTCTCACACAGCCACAGGTGACCCACTGGATCATGGAAAGGCTCAAAAATAACTCCATGACTCTGTTACCACAAACAAAGAAATAAGCTCAATGAGTAACTACATGCAGACAAAGTCCCCTTTCCCATGCATATCCTCAGGATTCTGCATTGGTGATGACACAGTAGTCTACCTAGGGATACAAACAGTGTGTTTATCGATAATCAACTGTAAGTCTGTCTGTGTGAGATAGGGACTTCAATACTTTCCATCACTATTGACCATCTGGTATGTCTAACAGCACAAGAACTGCTTATCATGACACATATTGATTCATTTCTATGACAGCAAACATGAACAGAAGCCAGATGAATGATAACAAGCTGGTATTAATGGTGTCCTAATGATATAACGGAACTGAAGAATAACAATGGGCTCCTATAGCCTTAGCGTATGATAGTGCTGAGCGATTAGCCGAATATCCTGTTATTTTTTTCGTTTTTTTTTTAAACAGGCAATGTACCTTTTTTATGGTGAGCTCAATGCACACATTGTGTAGTTTCTCTATAGAGATAGATCAGATCAAGCCAGAACTGTAGGGAATTGTAGTTTCCAACAGGCCAACAATATTCTACATACTGTACACAGAACAGAAATATAAATGCAACATGCAAACATTAAAGATTTTACTGAGTTACAGTTCATATAAGTAAATCAGACAATTTAAATAAATTCATTAGGACAATCTATAAATGTCCTATGACTGGGACTACAGAAATGCATCGTTTGGTCACAGATATCTTTAAAAAAGGTAGGGGTGTGGATCAGAAAACCAGTCAGTATCTGGTGTGACCACCATTTGCCTCATGCAGCATGACACAAACCTCCTTCACATAGAGGCTGTTGATTGTGAACCACAGCTTGGTGCCCTTGCTCGTGTTGGCCATAGATCACAATGCTCAGTAGATCTATAGGTGTTGCTTCCTGGATACCTGCAATCTACAGAAACACCGTTGTCCCTCTGTGAAACCGTACTCCAAATGTAATCTTTCTCTGCCACTCTGAGGTAGATTAGTTTATCAAAGAGAGTAGCAGAAACAGAGTGAGTTTTCCCCCCACAGCCCACAGTTAGCTCTCATGGCCATGCTCCAGAAGCCATATCCACAACAATGGCTTAAGCAGATGAGAAATCTGGGAAGGTCAGAGAGCACACTTGGGTTCAAATAGTGTTTGTTTTCTTTCAAACACTTTACCTACTCTTGACTGAGCTTGCCCTGGCGCAATGGAAACAATGGGTTAGTCCCAAAAGTGCAATCACCTCACTTCTGGCACTCTAAGCAGGGCTCAATCAAACACTCAAAAGTATTTGAAAGAAAACCAATACTGTTTAAACCCAGGTCTGTTAGAGAGGCTACAATAACCAGACAAGCACCCCCTAGATTCTACTGAACAGCCAAGCTGAGATTCTAGGGTTACTGAAGTATTGTAGCCTACATTTCACTAATGCCCGACAACGGCAATATCAATCTGATCCTACAGAGTGGGCCTTAATCAAAATAAAATGTTTTTCTGAAAATATGGAAAACAATAGATAACAGATGGAGAGTCTAGAGAGATGTTGGTTGGAATGCAACAGAGAACATGAAGTGTTATGGAAGATAAGGTTTCTGGTATGGTACAGTGGCACTGAGGTATGATAATGAAGGTGTGCAAGAAGGCCAAAGGTAAAAAAGGATCGGAAGCACAATGCAATCTAGGCTTTATTGACAATATTTGATCCCTTAGGTCTTCATCAGGTCAGACCTGAACATGATCTTTGACCTCCAGCACCTGCTGTGCCAATATGTAATATTCTCTTATACAAGAATAGGGGAGATACATGAGTCTGAATATATGATAGTATTCCCACAGCTTCATTAAAAGATAGCAGTTTGGCTGTGGCACATATTGCAGCATATTGATATAAGGGGGCTTGGTAAGTTGTGTCCACGCAGGCCGGGCCTTGCTTCGCAGGCAGCCTGGTGTTGTGATGGGGATTAAGGATTTAGCTGCGAACATGTCCCTATGATTAGACTGATCTGACACAGGTCATCTTTTATTGTCTCTGGACCCACAGAGACAGATAGAAAGGATCTCTTCCTACTCCATGTCTCTTCTCTCTCTGACAGCTTGGCATGGGGAGAGATGTGATGAGATGACACACCGAAAAGATGAGAGGAATTTTTAGGACTGCCTGCAATAAGAAAGAAATGTCAGCCATCTATCTGCAAATTCGATGTGTCATCTCTATCAAAAACAGGAATTTTGGGGTGACAGCAACAAGAACCATCTCAACCATCTCTGAGTTCTCCAAATAGGGATCCACTGGAAGACATATTGACTGAAATGCATTCGAGCCCAGTAATGTATAATTGCAGGAGTGATTGCTTCTGGGTGGATGATGAGGATAATTATCTGGGTTATATTAGCGTCTTCTCAGAAGATAACAGTTTATCATCATTGGTACCAATGGCGTGCGGGAAGAAACATCAGATGAGCTCTCAGATTAACTTTTTTTTACCAAATATTGTAGGCAGGCCCTTGACTAGAGTCCATGGATATTGATTTAGGGAACCCGCCAGTGAAAAACTATCTAGGGGAAACTCTGCGCCAACGTAGTCTGTTTGGCATGACAATGACAGCAATGGCGTTGGCAAGACAATGCAAACAGATCTGGGACCAGGTTAGTACCAACTTGCAGAAATAAACATTGGAAGATCTCAACACTAGTTCTACCTAAATCCCACCACCAGCATCACTAAATAGGGTGCTGGGCCCAGGCTGTCACATTAGGACTGGCAGAACGCTTTGGCCTCCCGAGTGGCACAGCGTTCTAATGCTAGATGCTTTACTACAGACCCTGGTTCGATCCCGGGCTATATCACAACCGGCCGTGATCGGGAGTCCCATAGGGCAGCGCACCATTGGCACAGCGACGTCCTGGTTAGGGGAGGGTTTAGCCGAGGTAGGCAGTCATTGTTCTTAACTGACTTGCCTAGTTAAAAAAGGTTCAATAAAATAAAAAATAAATCAAAAGAATTGACATGGCCCCCTTCCTGTGGGAGATGGGTAATTGTTGCTAAATGCATTGTCAAATCTCCCACTCATCTCAAAGAGGGGATAGGGAGCCCAGTAGCCCACTGCTTGATGTCATCCCCATGCATACAGGATAACCACATAAATATATTCAGATCCCCAGTGCAAACTCAGGCAGGACTTTCAGCTCTTGTTGTCACTAATTTAGGAGGTTTGTTAGTGTTTTTCTCACACCAGTTCAACACTGACATTTAGTCCCAGGAGAGAAATAGAATAGTCTCTTGAATTCTAGAAAAATCCACTAGTTTAGAGTACTTTTCAAAAGATGAGTTGAATGGGGAAGACAAGGCACAACCTGAACCTCATTAACATATTGTGACATCGTTGACATCTTCTCTTCACTGAGTAACTCATGACTTTATGTGTAACCACAAACACTCAGCAATCAGAATCGCTCAGCTACTTTTATAAGACATACTGAAACGTTTCAGATTGTTGTTTTGACATCAGCCAACATGAGGAGAATTATGTCAAATTAACAGACTATAACATACTGTAATTTCGCACCATGTTCATTCTGGCTTGAATATTTTGCGAACTGTGAGTGTGTGTTACGAAAAAGTTGCTAGGAAAAGAAACATCTGTCACAGGCCGTGGCCAAACAACAAAAAGACGTTTGCCTTCGTCCTCTTAAACCATATGGCAGGACTGTGAAATTCTATGTAACACCATCTTTCTAAACATATGTTCTATGTACTGAAACTTAAAGACAAATTCTCCAGTCCAGTGACTATTTCTTTGCTTCTCTTTCTCTTTATTGGCTCTCTAAAAGCCTTATTTAGGGTCCTTTCACAACAGGGGGCCAATGTGCTCTGTCCGGTTTGTTTAGCTGCTCGGAAATATTTAGGAAATCTGTCTTTTGGCTCACAAACACACCTGCCTTGTTATGATTCTGTGAACACCGGCTGGGACTGGGAAAGGATTGTATCTTAATGAGGGATCGGGGGGGATACCTGCACAAAAAGTGGTTTTCCTCCATACCTTGTTCTCCATCTTCTTTTAAAATAGGGAGCCAATTTCTTTTTAGCACTTATTTCCCTGACTGATCAAAACTTGTTTTCTCGTCGCTCTGAGGCAGACATATGGTGAGCAATATGCTTAAAACATCGAATCACAATTATTATAATTTTTTTTAAATCACGGTATCGAATCGCAATACAAATAGAATCACAAAACATATTGTATCGGCACCCAAGTATCGTGATAATAACCTGAATTGTCAGGTTCCTGACAATTCCCAGCCTTAAACTTAATAGAACCAGCTGATGAAACCTGTTGCAATTGGAGCTAGTCAGGAACCATGTTTTTGGCCTCCGAGTTTGAGTGCACTTATTGTAAATCGCTCTAAATAAGAACATCCGCAAGCTACCCAACATGACTCAAAT
This sequence comes from Oncorhynchus tshawytscha, assembly GCF_018296145.1. Classification (NCBI taxonomy): domain Eukaryota; kingdom Metazoa; phylum Chordata; class Actinopteri; order Salmoniformes; family Salmonidae; genus Oncorhynchus; species Oncorhynchus tshawytscha. The sequence goes on from NC_056438.1 coordinate 65,505,305, forward strand.
GAAACATAAATGTTTTGATCTCAATAAAGATTTTTTCGACGATATTGCCACCACAAAGTAATCAATTTGCCTTCTTGTCAGCTCAGGTATAACATGTACTTCACTGGATGTTAGTCTTATTGGCTCCTGGTTTACTCTGGTTTAAATGCATTTGAGGTGTCAAAAGTACATAGTAGGGAAAGCAAAAAACACCCCAAGATAAGAAACCTATGATAACGTCGTCTAAAATGTGAAGTCCCAAAACAGGAGAGAAGAGTGGACAATGGCAACTGACCAAGTAAAGCGGATCACCACCTTGAGTTTCTCAAAGCTAATACACAAATCATCCAGCAGGTAAAGTGAGTGGCATACTGGCATACTCAAACAAAATGAAACACTGGTCAACTAAGTATGTACAAAAAATTGTTCTCAAACATACACTGCATATACAAAAGTATGTGGACACCCCTTCAAATGAGTGGATTTGGCTATTTCAGCCACAGCTGTTGCTGGCAGGTGTACAAAGTCGAGCACACAGCCATGTAATCTCCATAGACAAACATTGGCAGTAGAAGGGTCTTACTGAAGAGCTCAGTGACTTTCAACGTGGCACCGTCATAGGATGTCAGTTCGTCCAACAAGTCAGTTCGTCAAATGTCTGCCCTGCTAGAGCTGCCCTGGTCAACTCTAAGTGCTGTAATTGTGAAGTGAAAACCTCTAGGAGCTGCAACGGCTCAGCCGCGAAGTGGTAGGCCACACAAGCTCACAGAACGGGACCGCCGGGTGCTGAAGCATGTATAAATCGTCTGTCCCCGGTTGCAACACTCACCACCGAGTTCCAAACTGCCTCTGGAAGCAACGGCAGCATAATAACTGTTCTTAGGGAGCTTCATGAAACGGGTTTCCATGACCGAGCAGCCACACACAAGCCTAATATCACCATGCGCAATGCCAAGCGTCGGCTGGAGTGGTGTTAAGCTTGCCACCATTGGACTCTGGAGCAGTGGAAATGCACTCTCTGGAGTGATGAATCACGCTTTACCATCTAGCAGTCCGACGGACTAATCTGGGTTTGGCAGATGCCAGGAGAACCCTAGCTGCACCAATGCATAGTGCCAACTGTAAAGTTTGGTGGAGGAGGAATAATGGTCTGGGACTGTTTTTCATGGTTCGGGCTAGGCCTCTTAATTCAAGTGAAGGGAATTCTTAATGCTACATACAGCATACAATGACATTCTAGACGATTCTGTGCTTCCAACTTTGTGGCAACAGTTTGGGGAAGGCCCTTTTATAGTTTCAGCATGACAATGCCCCCGTGCACAGAGAGAGGTCCATACAGATATGGTTTGTTGAGATCGGTATGGAAGAAATTGACTGGCCTGCACAGAGCCCTGACCTCAACCCCATTGAACACCTTTGGGAGGAATTGGAACACCAACTGTGAGCCAGGCCTAATCACCCAACATCAGTGCATTTTGTGATTGAATGTAAGCAAGTCCCCACAGCAATGTTACAACATCTAGTGGAAAGCCTTCCCAGAAAAATGGAGGCTGTTATAAGCAGCAATGGAGAGTAACTACATATTAATACCCATGATTTTGGAATGAGATGTTCGACAAGCAGGTGTCCACAACTTTTGGTCATGTAGTATATGTTACAATGTAAAATGTGATACAGTGGAAGTCATTGCAAAACAACTCTCCTCCCTTTCCAGGGAATCATCAATGGCTAGAATATTCTGGTGCGTTGCCTAATGCTGCATTCCTAACCAAACTGGAAGGTGGTAATTACCAGTTGTCAAGACCAGTTGGATGCATTCACATGCTTTGAACTTGTTGGCCAACAAGCTGCGTCAACCATACACTAAAAGTACATGCTTGTAAAGATATTAGTGTTCAATAAAGATATGAATAGATCGCTTTTTATAAATAATGTTGTTGCATTTAACTGCTGAAAATGCTGTTTACTGATGTCATTTCCTCAATAGGTGACGTCAGATGTCAGCATGTGGGCGAAGTCGGAGCACAGGGATGATAGACCTAGTAATTACCAGTTGGAGGGGCTTTCAAGTGGATTTCCCCCAATTCGTATGTGGTAAATACCACCTTCCCACTTTTTTATGGATGCAGCATAAATTCTTCGTTTCGCATGGGATGTGTACTGTAGTTGCTCTGTAGTGGTCTATTGGTCCATGTTTGTGTTCCTTGGCACCTCAAACAGTACCTACTATGAAAGTCTATCACCGAACTTTCTATAAAATGTAGGCAATCATAATATACCTTGAGTGAACTATTTTTTACAAGTGGGCTACATAGTCCCAGACAAGTAATAACCAGCAAGACCTCTTCACTAAGGTTACTGGATTCTTTCCCATGCTGGTTGTCTGGAGTTTCTAAATCTTGAAAGTGTTTTACGCTCGCGGTAGTGAAATGCCTGAACTTTCGTTGATAATCTAAAGAAATGCAACTAGGATTCCAAAAATGTTCACTAAAATAGGCGAATATAAGCACATGATATTTCTTTGTCTTACCTTTCTTTTCCGGCAACGCATAGGAGACCAAAGAGGTGAAAATGATCCAGATTTGAAACAGTGTAGCCATGGTATTTGTTAAACTCGTCTTCATTCTTCCCCACCGAATGTATGAAAACATGTCAGTCCATACTAATTATGCATACAATCCAACTAACTTTACATTAAAACTGTGAGGTGGCGTCAACTGAAGGACTTATCTTTACTTGTACGTTTGACAGCTCCTTCTCCTCCTGTATTTCTCAACAGTACGAGACGTTCGAAGGAAAGCGAGAGAAACCGAAGGGATTTCTGACGTCATCAGTAGGGAGGACCACTGGTGTAAATTCTCATGCATCCTCTCAGGTCACCAGATAAGAAATGGCAAAGGGTCCCTTTTCAATTTTTCTATATGATGCATGATTAACGAAAATACAGAAGGCAGGGTAGCCTAGTGGTTAGAGCGTTGGACTAGTAACCTGAAGGTTGCAAGTTCAAACCCCCAAGCTGACAAGTTACAAATCTGTTGTTCTGCCCCTGAACAGGCAGTTAACCCACTTCCTAGGCTGTCATTGAAAATAAGAATTTGTTCTTAACTGACTTGCCTAGTTAAAAAAAAAGGTAAATAATTAATTTGATAGACTATATAAGTAGTTAACTACAATTTACATGCATAAGCCTTCAGTTAAATAGAGGCATACATGTGCTTCTTCTAATGCATTATGAAGAGGGTATTGATAGGAAGTGTTACTCTGACTAAAACCATAGCAACATTATATTGCAATCTTGTCACCCTCAGTCTTCCTCACTTATTGTTTGGATCTAAAACAAACAAGTGATCAGAGTAACACCGTCAGGGTGCCAATTAATAGCATGTGCAGACAATTGTTGACAGAAGGTCAGCCTGGTCAAAGTGATCTAAATGGCCGCCAAGCCAGAGATGTTTGTGTTGCTGTACACAGAGCTGTGTGTGTTTCTGTACACAGAGCAGACTCTGTGGGGACAGGAGTGATAGAAAACATTTGTCACATCGGTCGTTATCTCATTATGCTGGAATCTAATGGCTCTGCAAATTGTCTTTGGTTGCAGAACAGAGGAGGAAGAGGATATCATGTGTATCGGTGAAGTTACTACCATTTCTACTCTCCTCACAGAGTGCATGGCTAAAGACAAATAGGTACAGTAGGGTTTGATTTTTTTTATGCTATTTTGAGAATGTGGATGTGTTGCAACTGTTTCTTAGGAAAAAGGAATCACATTTTTTAATTTTTTTTTACACAGTCCGTATTGACCCCGTTCTGGGTCCAGATCCAGACCACAGTCCGTCTGAGTATGGCTGATCTATGGCATATTTTGTAGTTTGTGTTTGTAATTGTTTGTAGTTTGTGGCAGCCTACCCTGAAAACAATTGAACCTGATATGAGAGGTCAGGACTCACCTTGCTGTGTTGGACCTCCGTAACCTTACATTTCTCCTGGATCTGATGTTGCCTTTGCATTCTTCAGCTGTGGACAGAGAGGAACATCAATACACTTTCAAGTGGACTACACTCCAACTGCCTGTTTTAAAGGAAGGTAGTTATTGTTGCACAGGAGATTGGTGGCACCTTAGTTTGGGAGGAGGGGTTTGTGGTAATGGCTGGCGCGGAATCAGTGGAATGATATCAAATACATCAAACACGTGGTTTGATGCCATTCCATATGCTCCGTTCCAGCCATTATTATGAGCCGTCCTCCCCTCAGCAGCCTCCACTATATTGTTGTGCCTTATATATCCAGTCTCTCAGATGGTTTGTCTTGTCTTTAACACTCACTGGCCTCTTTCTCCCCGATGGTTTGTCTTTAACACTCACTGACCTCTTCCTCCCAGATGGTTTGTCTTTAACACTCACTGACCTCTTTCTCCCAGATGGTTTGTCTTTAACACTCACTGACCTCTTTCTCCCAGATGGTTTGTCTTTAACACTCACTGACCTCTTTCTCCCAGATGGTTTGTCTTTAACACTCACTGACCTCTTTCTCCCAGATGGTTTGTTTTGTCTTTAAGACTCACTTTTAGGGCAGGGACTAGGGCTATGGCTGAGAATAGGGTTGGGTCTATGTCTGGGGCAGGGCCTGGAGCTCGGGCTGGGACTAAGGCTATGGCTGGTACAAGGGCTGGGGTTGGGTCTATGGCTGGGGCAGTGCCTGGAGGTCAGACTGGGACTAGGGCTTTGCCTGGGGCTATATGGTTATCAACAGCCTCTCTGATTGTTATGTTGACATATAGCTCAGGAATTCTGTGGAATCTGTCTTCATGGTCCAAACACACCAAGACAGTCGTGAAGAGGACATGGCAATGCCTATTCCCCCTCAGGAGACTGAAAAGATTTGGCATAGGTCCACAGATCCTCAAAAAGTTATACAGCTACACCATCGAGAGCATCCTGACTGGTTGCATCACCGCCTGGTATGGCAACTACTCGGCCTCCGACCGCAAGGCGCTACAGACGGTAGTGTGGCAGGCCTGTTACACCACTGGGGCCAAGCTTCCTGCCACCCAGGACCTCTATACCAGGCAGTGTCAGAAGTAGGCTCTAAACATTGCCATAGACTGTTCTCTCTGCTACTGCACGGCAAGCAGTACCGGAGCTCCAAGTCTAGGTCCAAAAGGCTTCTTAACAGCTTCTACCCCCAAGCCATACTACTGCTGAACAGCTAATCAAATGGCTACCCAGACTATTTGCATTCTATTACCTCGACTAACCTGTACTACCGCACGTTGACTCGGTACCAGTACCCCCCGTACATAGCCACATTGTTATTTTATTGTTGCTCTTTTATTTTTTACTTTAGTTTATTTAGTAAATATTTTTCTTAACCAACAATGCAGTTAAGAAAAATACGAGTTAAGTCCTTGTAAGTAAGCATTTCATGGTAAGGTCTACTACACCTGTTGTATTTGGCGAATGTGAGAAATAAAATTTGATTTTGATTTGATATCTCCAGACAGAGTGGACGTTGGTAATGGTCACTGCTGTCCCAGCTTTCACTAATACAGGTGTTGCAGAAGCTGTGTCCAGATGGAATGGAGACTGGCTCAGTGAACACATCCAGACAGCTGGAGCACTGTGTATCTTCAGAAACGTCACGCTGGAGGCAGGGGCGCAACGTTTACTGGAATTGCATTTTTGTCCCCCCCAGTTTTATAATTGGAATGTGATACAAAATTAGGCAACGGAGTGCTTTAGGACCGTGTTGACACCTCCGAGCGGTTGGGTAGAAGGTTTCGAATGTTTATCCGACTGGATAAAAAATAACATATGTTTATGACCCCCCCACTTCTAAAACCAAAGTTGTGCCCCTGGCTGGAGGAACACATATCTGGGAATAAAGACACAAGTGGAGCCAACACAAGTCTTCAGGTCTGAGGCAAGGGTACTCATCACATGAGCATATAGACATGAGTATACACTACCTTACGTATTCATTTGGACAGTGAAGATAAAACATTTAATTTGGCTCTAAACTCCAGCATTTTGGATTTGATATTGAATGTTTTATATGAGGCGACATGACAGAATGTCACCTTTTATTTGAGGGCATTTTCATACATATCTGTTTTATCGTAGGGGAGTGCATATACAGTCAGGTCCATAATTATTGGCACCCTTGATAAAGATGAGTGAAAAATACTGTATATAACACTGAAATAATGAGATATATTGTACTAATACAATTGCTCAGAGAAAGACTTTTTGTTTAGAAAGTAATACAAATATTTCTCAAAAAGATAGTGGTCAAAATGATTGTCACTCCTGTTTTCAATCCTCTAACACCCTGCCCATGCCAGGATAACAACACTGAGCCTTTTTCTCAAATGTTTTATGAGATTAGAGAACATATTGGGAAGGATATTAGACCATTCCTCCATAGAGAATCTTTCCAGATCCTTGATATATTTCTGTCCTCTGCCCACTTCAATTCAAAGCATCATGTAGTAACCAAAAAAGTGTTTAACAAATCAAAATATATATATATTTTTTTATTCTTCAAATAGCAACCTTTTGCCTTGATGATGACAGCTGTGCACACTCTTGGCATTCACTCAACCAGCTTCATGAGGAATGCTTTTCCAACCGTCTTGAAGGAGTTTCAGCATGTGCTGAGCACTTGTTGGCTGCTTTTACTTCACTCTGCAGTCCGACTCATCCCAAAACATCTCAAATGGGTTGAGGTTGGGTGATTGTGGAGACCAGGTCATCTGATGCAGCACTCCATCACTCTCCTTCTTGGTCAAATAGCATTTACACAGCCTGGAGGTGTGTTGGGTCATTGTCCTGTTGAAAAACAAATGATAGTCCCACTAAGCACGAACCAGATGGGATGGCGTATCTCTGCAGAATGCTGTGGTAGCCATGCTGGTCAAGTGTGCCTTGAATTCAAAATAAATCACTGACACTGTCACCAGCAAAGCACCATCACACCTCCTCCTCCATGCTTCATGGTGGGAACCACACATGTGGAGATCAACTGTTCACCTGCTCTGCGTCTCACAAAGACATGGCGGATGGAACCAAAAATCGCACATTTGGACCCATCAGACCAAAGGAAAGATTTCCACCAGTCTAATGCTCATTGCTCATGAATCTTGCCCCAAGCAAGTCTCTTCTTATTATTGGTGTCCTTTAGTAGTGTTTTTTTTGCAGCAATTCGACCAATAAGGCCTGATTCACACAGTCTCCTCTGAGGAGTTGATGTTGAAATGTGTCTGTTACTTGAACTCTGTGAAGCATTTATTTGGACTGCAGTATCTGAGGCTGGTAACTATAATGAACTTATCCTTTGCAGCAGAGGTAACTCTGGGTCTTCCTTTCCTGTGGCGGTTCTCATGAGAACCAGTTTCATCATAGTGCTTGAGGGTTTTTGCGACTGCACTTGAAGAAACATCCAGATTGACTGATCTTCATGTCTTAAAGTAATGATGGACTGTCGTTTCTCTTTGCTTATTTGAGCTGTTCTTGCCATTATATGGACTTAGCCCTATTTGGTAAAAGACTACCTTCTGTATACCAACCCCTTCCTTGTTACAACACAACTGATTGGTAAGAAAGAAAGAAATTCCACAAATTCCCTTTAACAGGGAACACATGTTAATTGAAATGTATTCCAGGTGACTACCTCATGAAGCTGGTTGAGAGAATGCCAAAAGTGTGCAAAGCTGTCATCAAGGTAAGGGTGGCTACTTTGAAGAATCTGAAATATAAAACATATTTTGATTTGTTTAACACTTTTTTTGGTTTACTACATGATTCCTTAAGTGTTATATCGTAGTTTTGATGTCTTCACTATTATTCTACAATGTAGAAAATAGTAAAAAAAAAAAAAATCTTTATTTTCTACTATTTTCTACATATATGTATTACATTAATAAAAGCAATCCAGAACAGAAATAGCAGAGGTCCATGAAAGCTTTTCTGAACGGCACTGCCTGTGCCTTTAAAGGAGGCCATAGACTCTGCAGCCCTAATAGTGTATGGAGGTGTGTTCCACAGCCACAGAGCCGTGCAACTGACAGCCCTGTTACCCATAGTTTTCAGTCTTCTGTGGGGCTGCTGAAGGGAGACAGACCTGGAGGAGCGAAGGGTGCGTATGTGATCGGAGGTTAGAATAAGGTCAGACAGGTACTTGGGTCCAGAGTTGTGGATAGCTTGGTAAGTGTGGACCAGGATTTTGGGGTCGATGAATGAGCATGGGAGCCAGTATAGGTTGAACAGCACTGGAGTGATGTGCTCACCAGAGGAGGTGTGGGTTAGGACACGTGCAGCACAGTTTTGGACACTTGGCAGACAACAAAAAGGGCGTTACAATAGTCCAGACGGGATGAAATAAAGGCGTGGATGACCTGGCAATGTTCTGTAGATGTAAAAATGAGACTTTGGTCATACTCTTGATGTGGACCTCAAATGAGAGCTGGCTGTCAAATATCATACCCAGGTAGCGAACCTCAGTGGAGGGGAGGACCTTGACCCCATCAGTATTGAGGCTGTAAGCTGCTGCTGCTGTTTATGATAGTGTGACTGCCAATCAGGGCAACCTCTGTCTTTTTGCAGTTTAACTGCAGGAAACCCAACTGCATCCATGCTTTGATGACCTGCAGGCAGCTGAGCAGGAGTGCAGTGGTATTGGCAGTGTCAGTGTTTCTCGTCAGCATAAAAGTGAAAGCCCAGTCGATGTTCCCTCACAATGTTTCCCGGTGGCACCATGTAGATACAAAACATTAGTGGCATCAGGACCGAGCCTTGAAGGACCCCCTGTCGGACCACAGCTGTTTCTGACCTACTGTACTAGGACTGATGGGTATAAACTGGTAGCAATCAGTGAGAAAGGACCTGAACCAGTCCTGGACAGTGTCTGACAGACCCAGGAGCTTCTCCATGCGGTCCAGCAGGATGACGTGGCTGACCGTGTCGAATGCTCCACTGAGGTACAGTATGTATGTAGTATGACTTTGGTCAGCCTATACATCATTTGTGAAATATTTATGTAGTGCTTATAAGGACTTTGCCATAAAGCCTTTAGGTAGTGGTAGTTTGTTTAAAGTGTGACTGAAGTTTAGATTTGGCTCATTTACATTTGTAATAAACCATGCAAAGTGTTTTAGTGTTGTGTAGAAATGGTGGCCTCACCCAAAGTGGTTTGTCACATTGAATTAGGGGGGTTGATGAACTGTAGACTAGGGTTGTGTCCCAAATGGAACCCTATTCCCTACAAAGTGCACTACTTTTGACCAAGGCCCATAGGGCTCTGGTCAAAAGTAGTGCTCTATACAGGTATTAAGGTGCCATTTAACACGCAGGCTAGCTCTGGTACTTGCTTATTGTCGTTTTCTTTGGTCTGTTCAGATATTATAGATCCACCAATTACATTTCTTCTCAAATAGAGTTGGTTTACAAAACTGATTAGGCAAATGGAAATACAAATCCTCCTGTTTTTGAGGACATTATATTGTATGGACTCTAATCACAAACAACTTTGCAAATATGCAACGGAACTGAAATGTGAATTGCTCTATTTGGGCTGGTTTTACTATGACTTGCTTGCTGATGCAAAGTTAGTACCTGTTTTTTCAAAAGGGAATAAAAAAATGACACTGAGATCAACAGGGTGGTTAAAGAGTGATGTAAGACATGAGCATGGGTGCACTGACGCTGCTGCAACGGGATAGCTGTCAGGTGCATTGATTGGTTCCCTCAAACTTTTTTCCCCCTGAGGGGTTGAGACCACTTGCTGTTTGGATATACTATATATATATTTTTTTTAACATTTCATGGTCAGATGCCATGAAAATAGAGCTCTTTTGCCATGCACGCTAGTGGTGGGTTTGGCATTGAAAAACAGAAGCAGAAAAGTACCTCACAACTAAGGTAAAATATGGTGGTGGATCTTTGATGTTATGGGGATATTTTCCTTCCACTGGCTGTAAGGCCCTTGTTAAGGTCAACGGCATAACCAACATTTTTGACAAAAACCTGGTTGCCTCTGCCAGGAGGCTGACACTTGGCCGCAAGTGGATCTTACAGCAAGTTAATAACCCCAAGCACTAATCAAAATGTACAAAGAAATTGTTTAATGGGTACAAAATCAACATTTTGCAATGGCCATCTCAGTCTCCAGACTTGAGCCCCATTGAAAACCTGTGGTTTGAATTGAAAAGGGCTGCCCATAAGAGCAGACTAAGGATATTAAGGATCTGGAGAAGTTCTGTATGGAGGAATGGTCTTTTCCAATCTCATAAAACATAGAAATGATGCCGCGGGCCACATTTGGCTCGCGGATCGCGTGTTTGACACCCTTGCACTAACCACTATGGAAGATTAAACGCATCATGTCTAAGGTCTCTGTATTTGCCAAGATAAGTAAGTGGAAAATATGTAGACCGAGTGTGTGCATTGTGCAAGGTACAAGCAGAGAGGGGTGGCTAGACATGCTCTGTATTCCAAGAGGATGACTCGAATTTGTAACAATGTCAGGTGACATGGAAAAGAGGGGACACATTGTCTACGTTAATATCAAGGTATGTTGTTGTTTATGTTACTGACACACATGTAGACTACTTGTAAATCTTAGCAACACTTTTGAAAACAAGAAAATATGCACATCTTGGCATTTTAGATCTGCATTTACACAAGAAAAAGAAACAACGCTATTTTGGTCCATGACGATATTGCCCCAAATAGAAATGTATGGCCATATTGATCAAATGTTGCTGTGAAAGGTCCAGACAAACACGACATAATGACCAGCTAGTGTTCTGGTGATTTCTCTGAAAGAGAGTATGATGGCTGAATGAAGGTAGTTTCTGGTCATCCCTCCTTGCTTTCATTCATCACCTTTCAATTCAGCCACTCCTCAGGTATTCAAGAGCTGTTGCTCAGGGAAAGACCTGTTGGAGGAGAAACATGTTTTCATATAAAGAAGGGAGAAGTTGTTAAGGAGCAGGTCTATAGCCGACACACAAAGTCGACTGAAGAAGGTATTAGCAACATCTACAGTAACTAAAAGAGAAGCAACTCAACTTTGATAGCTACCTGTCCATCAAGGAAAATGTAACACCTAATTATTAAACAATAACTGGACAAATAAGTCAAACCAATTAAGTGGTTCATTGAAGCAGAGAGAGAAGAGAGGATCTCATGTCAAATGCTGTTGAAATAATATGGCTACAGGTTCACCTGCCTCACCTAAAGCCCATTCTAGTGGGATGTTCCTATAGACCACCAAGGGCCAACAGTCAGTATCTGGACACTGTACTATGTGTGAAATGCTTGATAATGTATTTGATATCAACAGAGGTATATTTTCAGAGTGACCTAAATATTGACTGGTTTTCATCAAGCTGCCCACTCAAGAAAAAGCTTCAAACTGTAACCAGTGCCTGCAACCTGGTTCAGGTTATCTCTCAACCTACCAGGGTATTTACAAACAGCACAGGAATTAAATGATCTGCATGTATTTACTAATTCTCCAGATATCTGCTCTAAAACAGTATCCACATCCATTGGATGTAGTGATCATACTATAAACTCAGTAAAAAAAGAAACGTCCCTTTTTCAGGACACTTTCTTTCAAAGATAATTTGTAAAAAATCCAAATAACTTAACAGATCTTCATTGTAAAGGGTTTAAACACTGTTTCCAATACGTGTTCAATGAACCAAAAACCTGCGGAACGGTCGTTAAGATACTGACAGCATACAGACGGTAGGCAATTAAGGTCACAGGTATGAAAACGTAGGACACTAAAGAGGCCTTTCTACTGACTCTGAAAAACACCAAAAGAAAGATGCCCACGGTACCTGCTCATCTGCGTGAACGTGACTTAGGCATGCTGCAAGGAGGCAATGAGGACTGCAGATGTGGCCAGGGCAATAAATTGCATTGTTTGTACTGTGAGACGCTTAAGACAGGGAGACAGGACAGACAGCTGATTGTCCGCAGAACACGTGTAACAACACCTGCACAAGATTGGTACATCTGAACATCACACCTGCGGGACAGGTACAAGATGGCAACAACAACTGTCTGGGTTACACCAGGAACGCACAATCCCTCCATCAGTGCTCAGACTGTCCGCAATAGGCTGAGAGAGGCTGGTCTGAGGGCTTGTAGGCCTGTTGTAAGGCAGGTCCTCACCAGACATCACTGGCAACAACGTTGTCTATGGGCACAAACCCACCCTCGCTGGACCAGGCAGGACTAGCAAAAAGTGCTCTTCACTGACGAGTCGCGGTTTTGTCTCACCAGAGGTGATGGTTGGATTTGCATTTATCGTCGAAGGAATGAGCGTTACACCAAGGCCTGTACTCTGGAGCAGGATAGATTTGGAGGTGGAGAGTCCGTCATGGTGTGTCACAGCATCATCGGACTGAGCTTGGTGTCATTGAGGCAATCTCAACACTGTGCGTTACAGGGAAGACATCCTCCTCCCTCATGTGGTACCCTTCCTGCAGGCTCATCCTGACATGACCCTCCAGCATGACAATGCCACCAGCCATACTGCTCGTTCTGTGCGTGATTTCCTGCAAGACAGGAATGTCAGTGTTCTGCCATGGCCAGCAAAGAGCCCGGATCTCAATCCCATTGAGCACTTCTGGGACCTGTTAGATAGGGCCAACCCCCCAGAAATGTCCGGGAACATGCAGGTGCCTTGATGGAAGAGTGGGGTAACATCTCACAACAAGAACTGGCAAATCTGGTGCAGGCCATGAGGAGGAGATGCACCGCAGTACTTAATGCAGCTGGTGGCCACACCAGATACTGACTGTTACTTTTGATTTTGACCCTTCCTTTGTTCAGGGACACATTATTCCATTTCTGTTAGTGTCACACCCTGACCTTAGAGAGAAGATCCCATGGCACTTATCGTAAGAGTAGGGGTGTTAACCCCAGTGTCCTGGCTAAATTCCCAATCTGGCCCTCAAACCATCACGGTCACCTAATAATCCCCAGTTTACAATTGGCTCATCCATCCCCCTCCTCTCCCCTGTAACTATTCCCCAGGTCATTGCTGCAAATGAGAATGTGTTCTCAGTCATCTCAGTCACCAGGGTGGCAAGGTAGCCTAGTGGTTAGAGCGTTGGACTAGTAACTGGAAGGTTGCAAGTTCAAACCCCTGAGCTGACAAGGTACAAATCTGTCATTCTGCCCCTGAACAGGCAGTTAACCCACTGTTCCTAGGCCGTCATTGAAAATAAGAATTTGTTCTTAACTGACTTGCCTAGTTAAATAAAGGTTAAAAAAATATTTAAAAAAATCTTACCTGGTAAAATAACGGATAAATATTTGGTGAGGTCAGGGTGTGATGTGGGGTGGGCATTTTATGTTTTGTATTTCTTTGTATTTGGCCGAGTGTGGTTCCCAATCAGAGGCAGCTGTCTATCGTTGTCTCTGATTGGGAATCATACTTAGGTAGCCTTTTTCCCACCTATGTTGTGGGATCTTGTTTTTGTACAGCTCTTGTAGCCTACGGAACAGTATGGTACGGTCGTTTTGGTTTCACGTTATTTTGTTGCTGGTTCTCATTTAAATAAATATGATGACCACCAATTACGCTGCGCCTTGGTCTCCTTCAAACAACGCACATTACAGTTAGTCACATGTCTGTGGAACTTGTTCAGTTTATGTCTCAGTTGTTGAATCTTGTTATTTTCATCCAAATATTTACACATGTTAAGTTTGCAGAAAATGAACGCAGTTGACACTGACATTTCTTTTTTTGCTGAGTTTATTAGCCATATCTAGGAAAACCAAAGTTTGAAAGGCTGAGCCTAATATAGTGTATAAGATGTCAATAGTTTTGTAGTGGTTCCTATGTTGAAAATGTAAAGAATATTTGCTGGTCGGTGGTGTGTTATGAAGAGCAACCAGATGCTGCACTTGACTCATTTATGACATTACTAATTCCAGTTACTAATAAGCACGCACCCATTAATTAAGAAAATGACTGTAAATACTGTTAAATCCCTGTGGATTGATAAGGAATAGAATAAAATGTATGGCTGAGAGGGATGAGACAAAAGGAATGGTAAATAAGTCTGGCTGCACAGCCTTTTGGAAAATTAAATGTGTCTAATCATGTGACTATATTGAACAAAAATAAGAAGAAACTGCACTATGAAACAAAGATAAAGAATGATAGTAAAAAAGCTTTGGAGCACCTTAAATGACATTTTGGGCAAAAAGGCGAACTCGGCTCCATCATTCATTGAATCAGATGGCTCATTCATCACAAAACCCACTCATACTGCCACAACTTTATTACTTTTTTTTTTCATTTGCAAGATTAGCATGACATGCCAACAACAAACTCTGAACTTACACATCCATGCATAACTGACCAAATTAGGAAAGACAAGCAATTGTAATTTTGAAGAGGTGAACATTTATTTTTTGTCTATCAACAATGACAACCTGGGTCTGACAGCTTGGATGGAAATTTACTGAGAATGATAGCGGACTATATTGCCACACCTACAGTACTTGCCATCTCTACAATATCAGCCTACAGGAAAGTGTGTGCCCTCTGGCCTGGAGGGAAGCAAAAGTCATTCCTCTACCCAAGAATAGCAAAGCACCCTTTACTGGCTCAAACAGCCAACCAATCATCCTGATACCAAGCCTTAGTAGACTTTTGGAGATTTTTTTTGACCAGATACAATGCTATTTCACAGTAAACAAATGAACAACAGACATTCAGCATGCTTATAGGGAAGGGCATTACATTTGTATGGCACTTACACAAATGACTGATGATTGGCTGAGAGAAATTGATAATAAGAAGATTGTGGGAGCTGTTTTATTAGATTTCAGTGCAGCTTTTGACATCATTGATCATAATCAGCTGCTGGAGAAACATATGTGTTATGACTTTCCATCCCCTGTTATATTGTGGATTGAGAGTTGCCTGTCTAACAGAACACGGCAGGTGTTCTTTAATGGAAGCCTCTCCAACATATTTGGGACAAATCATTCACTAAACCCTAAACCTCAACTAAATCTTGTAATGAATAATGTGGAAATTGAGCAAGTTGAGGAGACTAAACTGCTTGGTGTAACCCTGGACTGTAAACTGACATGGTCAAAATATATTGATGCAGCGGAAGCTAAGATGGGGAGAGGTCTGTCCGTAATGAAGTGCTGCTCTGCATTCTTGGCATCGCTATCAACAAAATATGTCCTACAGACCCTAGTTTTGTCACACCTGGACTACTGTCCTGTCCAATGGAGGCTGCTGAAGGGAGGACGGTTCATAGTAATGGCTGGAAAGGAGTGTCATGGCTGGAATGGAGTGACTATGAGCCGTCCTCCCCTCAGCAGTCTCCACTGGTCCAGTCATATGGTCAAGTGCCACAAAGAGAGCTATTTACAATTGGCCCATAACAGAGCCGCACGGCTGGCCCTTAAATGTACACCGAGAGCTAACATGAATAATATGCATGTGACTCAAAGTAGAGGAGAGATTGACTTCATCACTACTTGTATTTGTGAGAAGTATTGACAAGTTTTGGGACACTAAAGTCCATGGAGAATAAGCTGCCCACTGCACTGAGGCTAGGAAACACTCACCACCAATAAATCTACGATAATCGAGAATTTCAACAAGCATTTCTCTACGGATGTCCATGCTTTACTCCTGGCTACCCCAACCCCGGCCAACAGCTCTGCACCCCCCACAGCAACTTGCCCAAGCCCTCCACCCCCAATCCAGATAGCTGATGTTCTGAAAGAGCTGCAAAATCTGGACCCCTACAAATCAGCAGGACTAGACAATCTGGACCATCCTCTTTCTAAAATTATCCGCCGCAATTGTTGCAACCCCAATTACTAACCTGTTCAAACTCTCTTTCGTATCATCTAAGATCCCTAAAGATTGGAAAGCTGTCGTGGTCATCCCCCTCTTCAAAGGGGGAGACACTCTAGACCCAAAATGTTACAGACCTATATCTATCCTACCCTGGCTTTCTAAAGACTTCGAAAGCCAAGTTAATAAACAGATCATCGACCATTTTGAATGCCACCGTACCTTCTCGGCTATGCAATCTGGCTTTCGAGCTGGAGATGGGTGCACCTCAGCTACGCTCAAGGTCCTAAACAATATCATAACCATCATCGATAAGAGAGAGTACTGTGCAGCTGTCTTCATCGACCTGGCCAAGTCATTCGACTCTGTCAATCACCATATTCTTATCGGCAGACTCAACAGCCTTGGTTTTTCAAATTACTGCCTCGCCTGGTTCACCAACTACTTCTCAGATAGAGTTCAGTGTGTCAAATCGGAGGGACTGTTGTCTAGACCTCTGGCAGTCTCTATGGGGGTGCCACAGGGTTCAATTCTTGGGCCGACTCTTTTCTCTGTATATATGAATGATGTCGCTCTTGCTGCTGGTGATTCTCTGATCCACCTCTACGCAGACGACACCGTTCTGTAAACCATTCTGGCCCTTCTTCGGACACTGTGTTGACAGACCTCCAAACGAGCTTCAATGCCATACCACACTTCTTCCGTGGCCTCCAACTGCTCTTAAATGCTAGTAAAACTAAATGCATGCCATTCAAACGATCGCTGCCCGCACCCACCCGCGTCACTACTCTGGACTGTTCTGACTTAGAATATGTGGACAACTACAGATACCTAGGTGTCTGGTTAGACTGTAAACTCTCCTTCCATACTCACATTAAGCATCTCCAATCCAAAATTAAATCTGGAATCAGCTTCCTATTTCGCAACAAAGCCTCCTTCACTCATACTGCCAAACATACCCTTGTAAAACTGACTATCCTACCGATCCTTGACTTCGGCGATGTGATTTACAAAATAGCGCCCAACACTCTACTCAGCAAATTGGATGTAGTCCATCACAGTGCCATCCGTTTTGTCTCCAAAGCCCCATATATTATCCACCACTGCGACCTGTATGCTCTCGTTGGCTGGCCCTCGCTTCATATTCGTCGCCAAACCCATTGGCTCCAGGTCATCTCTAAGTATTTGCCAGGTAAAGCTCCGCCCTATCTCAGCTCACTGGTCACCATAGCAACACCCACCAGTAGCACGCATTCCAGCAGGTATATTTCACTGGTCATCCACAAAGCCAACACCTCCTTTTGGCTGCCTTTCCTTCCAGTTCTCTCCTGCCAATGACTAGAACGAATTGCAAAAATCACTGAAGCTGGAGTCTTATATCTTCCTCACTAACTTTAAGCATCAGCTGTCAGTGCAGCTTACCGATCATTGCACCTGTACACAGCCCATTTGTCAATAGCCCACCCAACTACCTCATCCCATATTGTTATTCTTTTTGCTCTTTGGCACCCCAGTATCTCTCCTTGCACATCATCATCTGCACATCTATCACTCCAGTGTTGATGCTAAATTGTAATCATTTTGCCACTATGGCCTATTTATTGCCTTACCTCCCTAATCTTACTACATTTGCACACACTGTATATAGATTTTTTTCTACTGTATTATTGACTGTACGTTTGTTTATTCCATGTGTAACTCTGTGTTTTTCTTTTTGTCGCACTGGCCTACCTGGTTAAATAAAGGTGAAATAAGAAAATGTAATTGTTGAACGCACTAAGCTGTCTGTTTAAAAGACTAGCACACAGCTCAGACACCGATGCATACCCCACAAGACATACCACCAAAGGTCTCTTCACAGTCTCCAAGCCCAGAACAGACTATGGGAAATGTACAGTACTACATAGAGCCATGACTACATATAACTTTATTCCACATCAAGTAACTCATGCAAGCAGTCGAATCAGATTTAAAAAACAGATAAAACTACACCTTATGGAACAGTGTGGATTGTGAAGAGGCACACATACACACACACACACATATGCTAACACACGCACTCTACACACAAGTACGTATGGATTTTGTATTGTAGATATGTTGTAGTAGTATGTAATGATGTGTTGTGAAGTGTAATGTTTTAACTGTATGTAAATTGTCTTAATATTGCTGGATCCCTGGAGGAGTAGCTGCTGCCTTGGCAGGAACTGATGAGGATCCATAACAAAAACAATACAAAATAAAATACTCCTGACGATGAGATGGCCAATCAGCAGTCTAGAGGATGAGCTGGACAATCAGCGGTTTAGAGGAGGATGAGCTGGACAATCAGCGGTTTAGAGGAGGATGAGCTGGCCAATCAGCAGTCTAGAGGATGAGCTGGCCAATCAGCAGTCTAGAGGATGATGAGCTGGACAATCAGCAGTCTAGAGGATGATGAGCTGGACAATCAGCAGTCTAGAGGATGATGAGCTGGTCAATCAGCGGTCTAGAGGATGATGACCTGGTCAATCAGCGGTCTAGAGGATGATGACCTGGACAATCAGCAGTCTAGAGGATGATGACCTGGACAATCAGTGGTCTAGAGGATGATGACCTGGACAATCAGCAGTCTAGAGGATGAGCTGGCCAATAGGAGGATGAGCTGGCCAATCAGTGGTCTAGAGGATGATGACCTGGACAATCAGCAGTCTAGAGGTTGAGCTGGCCAATCAGCGGTCTAGAGGAGGATGAGCAGGCAAATCAGTAGTCTAGAGGAGGATGAGCTGGACAATAGGAGGATGAGCTGGCCAATCAGCGGTCTAGAGGAGGATGAGCTGGACAATCAGCTGTCTACCTGCGTGAATATTTTTTATGACCAGTATATAGGGGGAGAGGTACTTTGGGTTACGCCCATAGCATTCCAACACATAAAAGCTGCTTACCATTTTTGAAGGAAAACTATTTAACTCATATTGTAATTATAGGTCGTATTTCATAGAAATCTGGACACTGGACATTTACTTTAAGAGAGGTATTGTTATGGATTTGGGTTGGTATGAGCATTACAAGAAGATGGCAGTTCTTGTTCCTACCTCTAGGTTTTATTGTTCCGACCTTTAGGTTTTGTTGTTCCAGCCTTGGGCCCTTTTCTTTTCAGAACTGTAGGATCACACTAAAATGTAGTGTGCAAACACAGCAGACTTGAAGTGCTGAAAGTGTTAACTGAATCCTGTTGCCAGTGGTAGCCTGGGGAAGCCAGACTGAATACTCAAATGGTTCATTCACAAACTGAGCGCATCATTCAGTCTGGTTTAACCAGGCTATGGCAACAATACAGTGATATAAGATGGCTCCAGGCACAGTGAACAAACAGCCTAATGCCAATGAATGAAGAGGCAATTAGCAGAGCTGCAGAGATTACAGTGCACCACCTGATATCTCTAAAGCATCTGCTTTCCTCAAGGCGTTCCCATTGTGTTCACACAGCTAAGACTAGCTAATATTTGAATGTGCAATGGGGACTTATTTCACAAGATGAGCAGTATTTTACTGGTAGATTCTGCTACTGTTAATGGCAATAACACTGTTTGTGGTGGATAGTTAATGGGATAGAATATGCAGGTACTCTGGTGTGTGCACACTTTTGTGCTGACACGGTGAAACTAGACTTGCACAGTACTGTACATGTTCCATTGTATGGTGGTGGTTTTACCCTTTCCCAACGATCTCCCCAGGCCAATGCAGCTCTTGTTAGAGCATGTGGTCTACATAGCAGCCCATTGGGTTATACAATAAACGTTCAGAGTAAATGAATGAACCTGCTAACTATAATCCAATAGGAATCCCTTTCAAAAGTGGTACGCTAGTCATGTCCTGTTTCAACCCTTAAAATGAAAATACTGCACAGTACAGAATCATATAGTATTGTGAGTAATCAATCGCATTTCATCATGAAAAGGTGTAAAAGATTTGGGGAGATGTTCCATGGAGTGTGTTGGTTTAAAATAGACTCGTATTGGAGTATCGAAACATTCACCCGACCACCATCAGCAAGGTTTAATAAACACTAGGAAGCATCTAAACAGTCTGTTTACTTGTCTTTTTCTATGGCTTCATTTACCTTTTAATATATACGGAACCTACGAAGTGTTTGTGTGTAGGCCAGAGAGAGAGACAGCGAGAGAGAAATACAGTTGAAGTCGGAAGTTTTACATACATCTTAGCCAAACACATTTAAACTGAGTTTTTCACAATTCCTGACATTTAATCCTAGTAAAAATGTCCTGTCTAGGTCAGTCAGGATCACCACTTTATTTTAAGAATGTGAAATGTCAGAATAATAGTAGAGAGAATGATTTATTTCAGCTTTTATTTACAGTGCATGGCGAAAGTATTCGGCCCCCTTGAACTTTGCGACCTTTTGCCACATTTCAGGCTTCAAACATAAAGATATAAAACTGTATTTTTTTGTGAAGAATCAACAACAAGTGGGACACAATCATGAAGTGGAACAACATTTATTGGATATTTAAAAAAAATGTAACAAATCAAAAACTGAAAAATTGGCGTGCAAAATTATTCAGCCCCTTTACTTTCAGTGCAGCAAACTCTCTCCAGAAGTTCAGTGAGGATCTCTGAATGATCCAACGTTGACCTGAATGACTAATGATGATAAATACAATCCACCTGTGTGTAATCAAGTCTCCGTATAAATGCACCTGCACTGTGATAGTCTCAGAGGTCCGTTAAAAGCGCAGAGAGCATCATGAAGAACAAGGAACACACCAGGCAGGTCCGAGATACTGTTGTGAAGAAGTTTAAAGCCGGATTTGGATACAAAAAGATTTCCCAAGCTTTAAACATCCCAAGGTGCACTGTGCAAGCGATAATATTGAAATGGAAGGAGTATCAGACCACTGCAAATCTACCAAGACCTGCCCATCCCTCTAAACTTTCAGCTCATACAAGGAGAAGACTGATCAGAGATGCAGCCAAGAGGCCCATGAACACTCTGGATGAACTGCAGAGATCTACAGTTGAGGTGGGAGACTCTGTCCATAGGACAACAATCAGTCGTATATTGCACAAATCTGGCCTTTATGGAAGAGTGGCAAGAAGAAAGCCATTTCTTAAAGATATCCATAAAAAGTGTTGTTTAAAGTTTGCCACAAGCCACCTGGGAGACACACCAAACATGTGGAAGAAGGTGCTCTGGTCAGATGAAACCAAAATTGAACTTTTTGGCAACATTGCAAAACGTTATGTTTGGCGTAAAAGCAACACAGCTCATCACCCTGAACACACCATCCCCACTGTCAAACATGGTGGTGGCAGCATCATGGTTTGGGCCTGCTTTTCTTCAGCAGGGACAGGGAAGATGGTTAAAATTGATGGGAAGATGGATGGAGCCAAATACAGGACCATTCTGGAAGAAAACCTGATGGAGTCTGCAAAAGACCTGAGACTGGGACGGAGATTTGTCTTCCAACAAGACAATGATCCAAAACATAAAGCAAAATCTACAATGGAATGGTTCAAAAATAAACATATCCAGGTGTTAGAATGGCCAAGTCAAAGTCCAGACCTGAATCCAATCGAGAATCTGTGGAAAGAACTGAAAACTGCTGTTCACAAATGCTCTCCATCCAACCTCACTGAGCTCGAGCTGTTTTGCAAGGAGGAATGGGAAAAATTTCAGTCTCTCGATGTGCAAAACTGATAGAGACATACCCCAAGCGACTTACAGCTGTAATCGCAGCAAAAGGTGGCGCTACAAAGTATTAACTTAAGGGGGCTGAATAATTTTGCACGCCCAATTTTTCAGTTTTTGATTTGTTAAAAAAGTTTGAAATATCCAATAAATGTCGTTCCACTTCATGATTGTGTCCCACTTGTTGTTGATTCTTCACAAAAAAATACAGTTTTATATCTTTATGTTTGAAGCCTGAAATGTGGCAAAAGGTCGCAAAGTTCAAGGGGGCCGAATACTTTCGCAAGGCACTGTATTTCATCACATTCCCAGTGGGTCAGAAGTTTACATACACTCAATTAGTATTTGGTAGCATTGCCTTTAAATTGTATAACTTGGGTCAAATGTTTTGGGTAGCCTTCCACAAGCTTCCCACAATAAGTTGGGTGAATTTTGTCCCATCTATTTTGTGAAGTGCACCAGTCCCTCCTGCAGCAAGGCACCTGTCACGTTCTGACCTTTATTTCCTTTGTTTTGTATTTATTTAGTATGGTCAGGGCGTGAGTTGGGTGGGCAGTCTATGTTTGTTTTTCTATAATTTGGTTATTTCTATGTTTCGGCCTAGTATGGTTCTCAATCAGAGGCAGGTGTCATTAGTTGTCTCTGATTGAGAATCATACTTAGGTAGCCTGGGTTGCACTGTTTGTTTGTGGGTGATTGTCTATGTTGTAGCTTCACGGTCGTCATTTGTTTATTGTTTTGTATGCAGTGTCAGTACTTTCTTTATTAAAGATTTACCATGGACACTTACCACGCCGCATATTGGTCCTCTGATCCGTTTCGCCTCTCCTCTTCAGATGAAGAGGAGGAAATCCGTGACAGAATCACCCACCCAACTCGGACCAAGCGGCGTGGTAAACAGCAGCGACGACAGCAGCAGCAGCAGCAACAACAGCTGCCAGCATCACAGGACTACACAACTTGGGAGGAGATAGACAGGTGGGTGGTCGACCCAGGGAGAGTGCCGGAGCCCGCCTGGGATTCAATGGAGCAGTGCAAGGAGGGTTACAGGAGGATGAGGTTGGCGAAGCCAGCACGGCAGTGCGACAGGTACGAGAGGCAGCCCCAAAAAAAATTTGGGGGGGGGCAGACGAGGTGTGGTACTAAGCCAGGTAGCAGACCTGAGCTCACTCCTTGTGCTTATGATAAGCAGCGCATTACTGGTCAGGCACCGTGTTATGCGGTTAAGCGCACGGTGTCGCCAGTGCGTGTCCATAGCCCGGTGCGCTATAGGGCAGCCCCCCGAAAGTGCCATGCGAGTGTGGGCATTGAGCCAGGGCGTATGGTGCCTGCTCAGCGGGTCTGGTCGCCGGTACGCAGTTTTGGTCCAGGTTATCCTGCGCCGGCTCTGCGTGCTGTGTCTCCGGGGCGCTGGGAGGGTGCAGTGCGTCCTCTGCCTGCGCTCCGCTTGTGCCGGGCAAATGTGGGAGTGGAGCCTAGGGGAGAGATGCGTGTAGTGAGCACTAGATCTCCCTTGCTTATCCACAGCCCGGTTCAACCTGTGCCTGCACTCTGGAGGGTCCGGGCTAGAGTAGTTGTCCAGCCTGGGGAAGTGGTGCCAAGGTTGCGCACCAGAGCTCCAGTGCTCCCCCACAGCCCGGTCCTTCAGTTGCCTCCTTTTAACACCAAGCCTCCTGAAGGTCTCCCCAGCCTGGTGGTTCCTGTGGCAGCCCCACGCACCAGGCTGTCTCTCCGTCTCCTCCCTGCAGGTGGTCCCGCCTGTCTGGCGCCGCTGCCGGAGCCTCCCGCCTGTCCGGCGCCGCTGCCGGAACCTCCCGCCTGTCCGGCGCCGCTGCCGGAGCCTCCCGCCTGTCCGGCGCCGCTGCCGGAGCCTCCCGCCTGTCCGGAGCCTCCCGCCTGTCCGGCGCCGCTGCCGGAGCCTCCCGCCTGTCCGGCGCCGCTGCCGGAGCCTCCCGCCTGTCCGGCGCCGCTGCCGGAGCCTCCCGCCTGTCCGGCGCCGCTGCCGGAGCCTCCCGCCTGTCCGGCGCCGCTGCCGGAGTCTCCCGCCTGTCCGGCGCTGCTGCCGGAGTCTCCCGCCTGTCCGGCGCTGCTGCCGGAGTCTGAGGCGCCAGAGCCCCTCAGCCCAGAGGCGCCAGAGCCCCTCAGCCCAGAGGCGCCAGAGCCCCTCAGCCCAGAGGCGCCAGAGCCCCTCAGCCCAGAGGCGCCAGAGCCCCTCAGCCCAGAGGCGCCAGAGCTTCTGCCCCTCTGTCCAGAGCTTCTGCCCCTCTGTCCAGAGCTTCTGCCCCTCTGTCCCGAGCAGCTGCCCCACCTCTGTCCCGAGCAGCTGCCCCACCTCTGTCCCGAGGAGCTGCCCCACCTCTGTCCAGTGGGGTCATTGAGAAGGGTGGCCATGGTGAGAGAGCCACGGAGGCGGACAATAAGGCGGACTAAGACAATGGTGAGGTGGGGTCCGCGTCCCGCGCCAGAGCCGCCACCGCGGACAGACGCCCACCCAGACCCTCCCCTATAGGTCAAGGTTTTGCGGCCGGAGTCCGCACCTTTGGGGGGGCGGGTACTGTCACATTCTGACCTTTATTTCCTTTGTTTTGTATTTATTTAGTATGGTCAGGGCGTGAGTTGGGTGGGCAGTCTATGTTTGTTTTTCTATAATTTGGTTATTTCTATGTTTCGGCCTAGTATGGTTCTCAATCAGAGGCAGGTGTCATTCGTTGTCTCTGATTGAGAATCATACTTAGGTAGCCTGGGTTGCACTGTTTGTTTGTGGGTGATTGTCTATGTTGTAGCTTCACGGTCGTCATATGTTTATTGTTTTGTATGCAGTGTCAGTACTTTCTTTATTAAAGATTTACCATGGACACTTACCACGCCGCATATTGGTCCTCTGATCCGTTTCGCCTCTCCTCTTCAGATGAAGAGGAGGAAATCCGTGACAGCACCCCCACAACATGATGCTGCCACCCCCGTGCTTCACGGTTGCGATGGTGTTCTTTGGCTTGCAAGCCTTCCCTTTTCCTCCAAACATATTGAGGGTCATTATGGCCAAATAGTTATATTTTTGTTTCATCAGACCAGAGGATATTTCTCCAAAAAGTACAATCTTTGTCCCCATGTGCAGTTGCAAACCGTAGTGTCTTTTTTATGGCGGTTTTGGAGCAGTGACTTCTTCCTTGCTGAGCGGCCTTTCAGGTTATGACGATATATGACTCGTTTTACTATGGATATAGATACTTCTGTACCTGTTTCCTCCAGCATCTTCACAATGTCCTTTGCTGTTTTTCTTTGATTTGCACTTTTCGCACCAAAGTATGTTCATCTCTAGGAGACAGAACGCGTCTCCTTCCTGAGCGTATTGACAGCTGCATGGTCCCATGGTGTTTATACCTGTGTACTATTGTTTGTACAGGTGAATGTGGTACCTTCAGGCATTTGGAAATTGTTCCCAAGGATGAACTAGACTTGTGGAGGTCTACAATTTTTTTTTCTGAGGTTTCAACAATTTTCTTCTTCCTCTGACAAGGAGTATGAAATATCGGACCAATGCGCAGCGTGTTTCCATAATGTATTTATTAAACTGAACACAGAATACAAAAAAACAAGAGAAATAAATGAAAACCGAAACAGTTCTGTATGGAAAACACAGACACAGAAAACAACTACCCACAAATCATAGTGGGAAAACAGGCTGCCTAAGTATGGTTCTCAATCAGAGACAATGAACGACAGCTGCCTCTGATTGTGAACCATACAAGGCCAAAACCAGAAATACAAAACCTAGAATACAAAACATAGAATGCCCACCCCAACTCACACCCTGACCAAACTAAAACAGAGACATAAAAAAGAAACTAAGGTCAGAACGTGACAGAGGTCTTGGCTGGTTTCTTTTGATTTTCCCATGATATTAAGCGAAGAGGCACTGAGTTTGAAGGTAGGCCTTGAGATACATCCACAGGTACACCTTCAATTTACTCAAATTATGTCAATTAGCCTTTGAGAAGCTTCTAAAGCCATGCCATCATTTCCTGGACTTTTCCAAGCTGTTTAAAGGCACAGTCAACTTAGTGTATGTAAACTTCTGACCCACTGGAATTGTGATATAGTGAATTATAAGTGAAACAATCTGTCTGTAAACAATTGTTGGAAAAATTACTTGTGTCATGCACAAAGTAGATGTCCTAACCGACATGCCAAAACTGTAGTTTGTTAACAAGAAATTTGTGGAGTGGTTGAAAAACGAGTTTAAATGACTCCAACCTAAGTATATGTAAACTTACGACTTTAACTGTATGTACTATATAATGGGCATCTTGTACTGTGCAGTATTTTCCTTTTAAGGGTTGAAACAGGACATGACTAACGTACCACTTTTGAAAGGGATTCCTATTGGATTAAAGGCCTCTTTAATCGTTAATATCTAATGAGTAGGGTGGGGATATTGTACACCATATCATGATTTAATTAAGATATGTTTGGCTTGTCTCAGTGTATTTGTCTTGACCCCATTTGAGTAGTAGTTGGGAACCTGTTTCTCAATAAAACACTGCCACCTTGTGGTTAAAGTACAGTCTCTGTCTCGTGCAGAATCCTGACCTTGGTACTCAGCTGAGGCTTCTTGTCTCCATGCATTAATTCACCAACCACCATGAGCCTGCAAATAGAGTATTTCCTAGAGTGGTGTAGTCTTCTTTAGTCAACAGCAGGGTTAGGGTAGGCCTGTAACGAACATTGACTAGCTAGGCCTGTTACGACTTACGATCCCCCCCAAATGGGTTAACCCTTAAGGTCTACGGGCTAGGAGACCCGTTTTTGAGACTTGCAATGGGCGTTGTACTGTCGCCGTTCGCAACGATCACTACGTTGGTGGCAGGTGTGGGATGGTGCCTTGGGGGCCATCGGAGAGGAGTGCACACGCGAGGTACTTGGTATAGTGAATCGTGAAGTACTTGGTATAGTGCAACGTGGGGACACGCTCTCCCAACCGGAGTGGATACTGTAAAGAGCCTTGCCTAAGTAGGCATGTTATGACCCACGTCTTTAGCTGGGAGACAAGGGTTCGACACCCGCAAGGGACATTCTTCTCATATAATATCATATGTTTATCTTCATGAATAGGACATATGATTAATACTGTTAATATACCCGTTATTACATGACATTGTTATAACCGTTTAATAGTCTATACTTGAATGCTATCGGGGATATTGAAGGATGATTGCTCCATCTGTCTCGAGCTATTTCTATTCTCACAGTACATAAAGAATCTTGTACCAGGGTACATTACATGACGTTGGTCTTTACGCCGTCAAGTGGAGTGTTGCGCTGCTGGAGACATCATAGCGCAGGCGTAGACTCGGGGGGTATGCTTACTGTACATGGCCATTGATGCCGCTGGATAAACTAAATCAGCTATGTAAATAATAGTGACTGGGGCGGTGGAGCTAACATGCCGAATTCTATCACAGCCTAACATGAGAAAATAATATATGTCATCTGGGTTTACTTTATCCGGTTGACAAAACCACCGCGGCCGTCCTTTTATGCACGTCTCGGAATTTGGCTTTGACAGCTCGCCCGATGGTTTTCTTCATTTGACGCACGAATAAAAATCAGACGGGCGGTTTTTCCTAATAACCCATTTGGGAAAAACGGGTCATTATGACCTTAGTATCCCCCTCTAAAAGAAAACCATTGGATTGCCTTTACGCAACAGCGTTCTGCTTGCATTTCTTGCTGTGGATTTTATGCGCCGCGTCCGGAGAAGAGATTCGTCAATTCAGCGTTGAGGTAAGTAAGATACATGGCCTGCTATTGCTTCGCGGTGGCTCATAATAAATGACAATGCACTCTCCTGTGCTCGAGTGGCAGAACATTGCGTGTGGACGATGGTTGCTGTTATTTATCTGGCTACATTATCACATAAACATGACCAGATGACATAGCAACATTGTATTTTATGCATGTTTCAAGATGCATGGAACGTCGAAATGATTATCCGTTCAATAATTTTTTACAAGTCAGAAGAACAACATCCTATGCTATTGCTTTGGACAGCGGGTGAGAGGGAGGATGGGCGACCATGAACGAGATGGTCCAGCGCCCATCCTCTCATTCGATCTCACTGCAATATTTGTTATCATAATACAGTGCCTTGCGTGTGCAGACCCCTTGGATTTCTTCACATTTTATACTGGGATTAAAATGCATTCATTTGTCATATTTTGTCAACATTCTACACAAAATACTCTGTAGTGTCAAAGTGGGATATATATATATATATATTTTACCATAAATAAAACATTCTGAACCAAAATACAGTCATTATATATTCATCCCCTTTGTTTAGGTAAGCCTACATTATTTCAAGAGTAAAATGTGGTTTAACAAATCACATAAGTTAAGTGGACTAACCCTTCCTCTGTCCCCCATACATACAACAACTGTAAAGTCATTCATTCAAGTATTACATTTCAAGCACAGATTGACATTTTCAAGCAAGGTGGTGGCTGCATCATGGTACGAGTATATGGTTAATATCTGCAAATACTGGTGAGTTTAAGGATAAAAAGTAATGGGATGGAGCTAAACAGGCAAAATCCAAGAGGAAAACCTGCATCAGTCTGCTTTACACCAGAGACTGGGAAAGGAATTCACCTTTCCGTAGGACAATAGCCTACAACACAAGGCCAAATCTACACTGAAGTTGCTTACCAAGAAGACAGTGAATGTTCCCGAGTGACCAAGTTACAGTTTGGACTTAAATCTGCTTGAAAATCTATGACAAGACTTGAAAATTGCTGTCTAGCCATGATCCCCAACCTCTTGACAGAGCTTGAATATTTTTTTAAAAGAATAATGGGCAAATATGGTACAATCCATGTGTGCAAAACTCTTATAGATTTACCAGTGTTTTAGTGGTGCCTGGAGAAGTAGGTATACTCTAATTGTGGAAGTGGGCATACTCTAATTTTGACAAACATTTCCCAAACGGCCCCTGTGGCGAGGGAAAGGCGCCCTGTTTGAAAAATTCTATGACAAACAGTGACATAGGCTATGCTCCTAAAATGATGAATCCCATATTGGGCTTTCACAGTCAGGCCAACCCAAACTGTACTGTACAAGTAGGCTAATAGTAGGCCAAATATCAGGATAAGGTAAGAACCAGATGAAGACCGTGTCAAAGTAACAATGTTAAATACAGCAACAGAAGCAAAGGTACAGGACGGCAGGCAGGGTCAAGTCAGGCAGAGGTCAGAAATCCAGATAGGGGCAAAGGTACAGGACGGCAGACAGGCTCAGGGGCAGGCAGAGTGGTCAGGCGGGCGGGTTCAACAGGACAAATACTGGTAAGCTTGACAAACAAGATGAATTGGCAACAAACAGAGAACACAGGTATAAATACACAGGGGATAATAGGGAAGATGGGCAACACCTGGAGGGGGGTGGAGACAATCACAGAGACAGGTGAAACAGATCAGGGCGTGACAGGCTTGATACGGGACACATGAAAGGTGGGGTGTATATGAAAGGTACGGGACAACAGAAGACGAACATCAGAGGGGCTAATGACCTTGGAGATTGGGTAAGGGCCGATAAACCGGGGGGACAGTTTGCGAGACTCTACCCGGAGGGGAAGATCCCAGGTGGAGAGCCATACCTTCTGCCCGGGACGATACCGGGGAGCCGGGGTCCGATGGCAATCCGCTTGTCTTCGATACCTGGAGGTATCGTAGTTCCTTTCCTTGGGGAATTGAGGCGATGGGAGAAGAAGGCGCAGGGATGTAGCTTGAGGTCAAGGGCAGAACCCTGGGACAGGACAGCCCCTACTCCGACGCCCGAAGCATGGCCTCCACCACGAACTGACGAGATGGGTCTGGATGAACCAGGATGGGAGCTGTGGTGAAGCAATGTTTGAGGTCCCAGAATGCCCGGTCAGCAGCTGGGGACCACATGAACTGAACCTTGGGCAAGGTGAGTACTGACAGGGGGGAAGCCAGGGTGCTGTAACCCCGGATAAAGCGGCGATAGAAATTGGCTAATCCCAGAAAACGTTGCAGCTGCACCCTGGTCGTAGACTAAGGCCAATCCATCACTGCTCTCACCTTCCCGGGATCCATCTGGACACTCCTAGCAGAGATGATGTAACCCAGAAAGGGGGTGGTGGAGCGATGGAACTCGCACTTCTCTGCCTTCACAAACAGCTGATTCTCCAGAAGGTGTTGAAGGACCTGCCGGACGTGGCGCACGTGTTCTTGAGGAGAGAGGGAGAAGACGAGGATGTCATCAATGTAGACGAAGATGAACTGGTTCAACATGTCGCGGAGAACATCATTCACCAGACCCTGGTACACAGCAGGAGCATGGTGAGGCCGAAGGGCATGACCAGATACTCGTAGTGGCCACTGGCTGTGTTGAAGGCGGTCTTCCACTCATCCCCCTCTCATATCCGCACCAGGTGGTAGGCGTTCCGTAGATCCAGCTTGGAAAACACAATGGCCCCCGGGAGCGGCTCGAAGGCCGAGGAGATGAGTGGTAGCAGGTAACGGTTCTTAACCGTAATGTCGTTGAGTCCCCGGTAGTCAATGCACAGGCGCAAGGTCTTGTCCTTTTTCTCCATGAAGAAGAAGCCTGCGCTAGAGGGAGAGGAAGAGGGATGGATAAATCCAGCAGCTAGGGAGTCCCCATTGTAGGTATCCATAGCCTTGGTCTCCGGTCCCGACAGAGTACAGATGTCCTCGGGGGAAGCGTGGTGCTAGGGAGAATGTCAATCCCGCAGTCATAGGGTCGATGCGGTGGAAGCGACGTCGCCCGGGCCTTGCTGAACACATCCTGGAGATCCTGGTACTCTGCGGGACTGGCGGAGAGGTCCGAGGCACGTTCAAAGCCCCAGGAAGACGTACCGGGGCAGGTTGTGCTGACTTCAGGCAATAAGTGTGGCAGAACGGGCTCCAGTCCACGAAGGCACCAGTCGACCAGTTAAGGAGGGGATTGTGTGGTTGGAGCCAGGAGAATTCCCAATATCACGGGAACTTGATGAGCAGGAAACTGGATAACCTCACTGTGGTTCCCTGACACCCGTAGGTGGATGGGAGTGCTGTTGTGGGTGACTCGGCCTATAGAGTGCCCGTCCAGCTCTCTAACATCCATGGGAATGGCAGGGTACTGTCCAAAAAACTCTCGTCGCCTCAGAGTCAATGAGAGCCCAGAGAGATTTGGATTGGTCTCCCCACAGTAGAATGGCATGAAAAGGGGTGTGAGCAGGGGAAGCAGGAATGTTCTCCATATGGCCCACCAGAGTCCTTGCTCCTACCGGTAAGCCTGGCTTCTTTAGAGAACAAGAGGACAAAAAATGGCCAAGAGTCCCGCAATACAGACAACTCTTCGTGTTGATCCTGTATTTCCATTCCGCTAGCGATAGCCCAGCTCTGCCTAGTGACATAGGCTCAGGAAGCAGTGAGTCGGCCGTCTTCGGGCAGCCCTCGGGGCAGGTCGGGAATCCTTGGTCCTCTTGGCAACAAGACCATTGAGAGCTTCCAAGTTGACTCGGAGGCAAGGTGGGGTCCTTGGGCGTGCGATCAAAATCTAATCTCTCACTCCATCGATGGTCAAAGCGATAAGGGAATTGAGATCCATAGGTAACTCCCGATCAGCAAGCTCGTCCTTGACCTCCTCCGAGACGCGTGCAGGAACATATCAAACATGCTTCCTGGTTCCAAACACTCTCTGCTGCCAACGTGCTGAAATCCACCGTATAGTAAACTACACTGTAGAAGCCTTGCCGAAGCTGGATTAGCCTCCGGGCAGCTTCTCTCCCGGAGCTTCTCCCGGAGCTTCTCTTCTCTCCCAGCTTCTCTCTCCTCTCATTTTCCTAGTCATATTAGCAACCCTGGATACTTATAACATCTTTAGATGTCCTGTCTCTCTAACTTTCTAATGGATATTTCAATCTCTGTCCATGAAACCTCTAGCATGTGTGTTGCGCATTTTAGAAAGTTTTCCCCCCCGCAAATAGTATTTTGGAATGTTTGCGCACAGGCCTACTGCCGTGTGCAGATTGCTGCACTTAAAATGTGAAGAAATAATAGTTTATCAACATTTTTAAGCTAAACATTCTGATCTGTTCCATCAGCCTTATTAATTGATATGTCTTATATCTCAACTATACTACTTTGATACGCATTGTGGGGATTAATAAAAGTGGGTATATGGCTTATACCTGCTTATACCCTCTGCTACACCACTGGACATACCCAAGAAGACTCTAAGCTGTAATTGATGCCAAAAGGTGTTTCTAACACATATTGACTCAAAACTTTTGCAACGACTATATTTTAGTTATTACATTTTTGTAATGTTATTTTGTGTAGATTGTTGAGAACAAAATGACAACTAAATCAATTTGAATCCCACTATGTAACACAATAAAATGTGAAGAAATCCAAGGGGTCTGAATACTTTTGCAAGGGACTACTATGCTATAAACTATTATTCTTTGTCGAGGGAAATTTGGTGGGTTTATGGCTGTGCAGATTAAGATGTGATCCAAGTTGCGTAATGGGATAGGGTTGAATATCTTGTACCATATTAATTGCTGCGGTCATATTCTCTGCATAGGCCTAGCCTACCATAGACTATTCTCTCTCATCCCATCCCAAGTCAAATGGCACAATCAAATTCCTTATTCAGTCCTGGGAACCAGAACCTGGGCCTTAGCTATACACAGACTCAGCAACAAACAACTAACCAACCAACCATTGGCTACATATGATTAAGGGATGGTGGAAAGATGGACAAACAACAACAAGGCGTTTGGCTCAATGAGGAGCGGAGAGGGAGAGTTAGAGATACAGGGATTGAGGGAGGGAGGGAGAGATATATGGAGGATTAGCGGGAGCATCTCATAGGATGGGTAATGATGGTGATAGCGAGGCAACAGCAGCTGGTTGGCGTGTGGACAGCTGTGGTGGAGTGTGGCCGCCTGCCTCGCTGCCTCGTGGCTCTCGAATCCCATCAACGGGGATAGGATCTAACAATGACCCCTGGTCTACACTCAATCTCTACTGAATGAAGGAGTGTCAGTGTCACTCTGTGTGGGCGGCTGCTTTGAGCTGTGTTGGTTATAGGCAAAAACACTGAGTGAATGTATTTGATGCAGAGATCAGTTTGACTCATACTAGAGACTTTATGAACAAGGACAGACCTTTCTCCCTATCATTTATCTCGGTTACGATTACCAAAATGTAGCTTTGTTATAACTCATGTAATAGCGATGTAATTTCATCATTTGTCAGCTTTCTTTCAGATATGAATAAGGACAGTAATGCATTAATCTCTCCCTCTCTCCTCCCTCCCTTTCTCCTGTAGGGATGGCTACAGAAGTATGGCTACCTTCCCCACACAGACCCCAGAATGGCTATCCTGCGTTCAGCCCAGACCATGCAACAAGCCATCGCAGCCATGCAGCGCATCTACGGCCTCAATGTTACAGGGACACTGGATGAGAGGACCACAGAGTGAGTAGACACACATACACACGGACACACACACACCAAATAAAATTTTACTGGTCACATACACATGGTTAGCAGATGTTAATGTGAGTGTAGTGAAATACTTGTGCTTATAGTTCCGACAGTGTAGTAATATCTAACATGTAATCTAACAATTCCCCAACAACTACCTAATACACACAAATCTAAAGGGGTGAATGAGAATATGTACATATAAATATATGGATGATAGGCAAGGTGCAGTAGATGGTATAAAACCCAGTATATACATGTGATATGAGTAATGTAAGATATGTAAACATTATTAAAGTGGCATTATTTAAAGTGGCATTGTTTAAAATGACTAATGATCCATTTATTAAAGTGCCCAGGGATTGGGTCTCAATGTAGGTAGCAGCCTCTCTGAGTTAGTGATTGCTGTTTAACAGTCTGATGGCCTTGAGATAGAAGCTGTTTTTCAGTCTCTCGGTCCCAGCTTTGATGCACCTGTACTGATCTCGCCTTCTGGATGATAGCGGTGTGAACAGGCACAGGCAATGGCTTGGGTGGTTATTGTCCTTAATGATATTTTTGGTCTTCCTGTGACAGCGGTGCTGTAGGTATCATGGAGGGCAGGTAGTTTGCTCCCAGGGATGCGTTGTGCAGACAGCACCACCCTTTGGAGAGCCTTGCGGTTGAGGGTGCTGCAGTTGCCGTACCAGGCTGTGATACTCGACAGAATGCTCTCGATTGTGCATCTGTAAATGTTTGTCAGGGTTTTGGGTTACAAGCCAAATTTCTTCAGCCTCCTGAGGTTGAAGAGGCGCTGTTGCGCCTTCTTCACCACACTGTCTGTGTGAGTGGACCCTTTCAGTTTGTCTGTGATTAGTACGCCCAGGAACGTAAAACTTTCCACCTTCTCCACTGCTGTCCCTTCGATGTGGATCGGGGGGTGCACACTCTGCTGTTTCCTGAAGTCCACGATCATCTCCTTTGTTTTGTTGACGTTAAGTGAGAGGTTGGTTTCCTGACATCACACTCCAAGTGCCCTCACCTCCTCCCTATAGGCTGTCTCGTCGTTGTTGGTGATCAGGCCCACTACTGTTGTGTCGTCTGAAAACTTGATGATTGAGTTGGAGGCGTGCATGGCCACACAGTCGTGGGTGAACATGGAGTACAGGAGAGGACTGAGCACACACTCTTGTGGGGCCCCAGTGTTGAGGTTCAGTGAAGTGGAGATGTTGTTTCCTACCTTCACCACCTGGGGGCGGCCCATCCGAAAGTCCATGACCCAGTTGCACATGGCGGGGTTGAGACCCAGGGGCTCCAGCTTGATGAGCTTGGAGGGTACTATGGGTTTGAATGCTGAGCTGTAGATAATGAGCAGCATTCTTACATAGGTATTCTTTTTGTCCAGATGGGATAGGGCAGTTTGCAGTTTGATGGTGAGTGCATCATCTTTGGACCTGTTGGGGCGGTATGCAAACTGAAGTGGGTCTAAGGTGGTGGTGATATGATCCTTGACTAGCCTCTCAAAGCACTTCATGATGGCAGAAGTAAGTGCTACCGGTAGGTAGTCATTTAGTTCAGTTATCTTTGCCTTCTTGGGTACAGGAACAATGGTAACCATCTTGAAGCATATGGGGACAACAGACTGGGATAGATTTGATAGGGAGTGATTGAATATGTCCGTAAAACACACCAGCCAGCTGGTCTGTGCATGCTCTGAGGACGCGGCTAGGGATGCCATCCGGGCCACCAGCCTTGGGAGGGTTAACAAGTTTAAATGTTTTACTCACGTCAGCAATGGAGAAGGAGAGGGGGGACACAGTCTTTGTTAGTGAGTCGCGACGGTGGCACTGTATTAGCCTCAAAGCGGGAAAAGAAGGTGTTTTAGATTGTCTGGAAGCCTGATGTCGACGTCCGTGACGTGGCTGTTTTTGTTTTTGTAGTCTGATTTCCATGGTCATGCCACATACGTCTCGATATTGAGCCATTGAATTGCGACTCCACCTTGTCCCTGTTCTGGCATTTCACTTGTTTGATTGACTTGTGGAGGGAATAACTACACTGTTTAAATTCAGCCATATTTCCAGACCTCTTTCCATGGTTAAATGCGGTGGATCGCGCTTTCAGTTTTGCGCAAATCCCGCCATACATACACGGTTTCTGGTTAAGGAAGGTTTTAATAGTCACAGTGGGTACAACATCTCCTATGGACTTCTTAATAAACACACTTATCGAGTCAGCATATAGGTCAATGTTGTTCTCTGAGGCTGACCAGAACATATTCCAGTCTGCGTGATCAAAACAATCTTAAAGTGTGGCTTTCGATTGGTCAGACCAGCATTGAATGGTTCTCGTCACTGGTACATCCCCTTTGAGGTTCTGCCAATAAGACGGATCGAGCAAGATGGCATCGTGGTCGGATTTGCCAAAGGGAGAGCGGGGAGGGCTTTGTATGCATTGCGGAAGTTAGAGTAGCAGTGATCAAGAGTATTATCCCTGCAAGTTGTGCAATCAATATGCTGATAGCATTTAGGTAGCCTTGTTCTAAAATTTGCTTTGTTAAAATCCCAAGCTAAAATAAATGCAGCCTCCGGATATATGGTTTCCAGTTTACATAAGAGTCCAATGAAGTTCCTTGAGGGCCGTCTTGGTGTTCATTTGAGGGGGAATGTACACAGCTGTGACTGTAACTGACGAGAATTCTCTTGGTAGGTAAAATGGCCAGCATTTGATTGTAAGGAATTCTGTCGGGTGAGCAGAAGGACTTGAGTTCCTGTATGTTGTTATGATTACACCATGAGTCATTAAACATAAAGCATACACACCCGCCCTTCCTCTTCATAGAGAGGTGTTTATCTCTGTCGGCGCGATGCATGGAGAAGCCCGGTGGCTGAACCGATTCCGACAACATATCCCGAGAGAGCCATGTTTCTGTGAAACAGAGAATGTTACAATCTCTGATGTCTCTGTGGAAGGCAACCCTTTGTTCGAATTTCGTCTACCTTGTTGTCAAGAGACTGGACATTGGTGAGTAGTATACTCGGGAGCGGTGAGCGATGTGCCCATCTACGGAGCCTGACCAGAAGGGCGCTCCGTCTGGCCCTTCTGCGGCGCCGTTGTTTTTGGCCGCCTACTGGGATCAGATCCATTGTCCTGGGTGTTGGTCCGAACAGAGGATCCATTTCGGGAAAGTCGTATTCCTGGTCGTAATGTTGGTAAGTTGACGTTGCTCTTATATCCAATAGTTCTTCCCGGCTGTATGTAATAAGACTTAAGATTTCCTGGGGTACAATGTAAGAAATAATTAATAAAATAAAAAAATACCGCATAATTTCCTAAGAACACGAAGAGAGGCATCTCTGTCGGCGCCATTGGGTTACTGAGTTACACGGACACATTCACATATTAACACATCTACAGTACACTCACATTGAGGACCATTGAGTCATCGAAATCACAATAAACCATTTTTCATTACTTAAAAACAGAATGGGACTGAGGAGTCAGTGAAAATAGCAGTGGTGTAAATTACTTCAGTAAAAATACTATACTTTACTATTTATCTTTTTGACAACTTTTACTTCAGCTCAGTCCCCTCCTGTACTCCCTGTTCACCCACAACTGCATGGCCAGGCACGACTCCAACACCATCATTAAGTTTGCTGACGACACAACAGTGCTATGCCTGATCACCGACAACGACGAGACAGCCTATAGGGAGGAGGTCAGAGACCTGGCCGGGTGGTGCCAGGACAACAACCTATCCCTCAACGTAACCAAGACTAAGGAGATGATTGTGGACTACAGGAAAAGGAGCACCGAGCACGTCCCCATTCTCATCGATGGGACTGTAGTGGAGCAGGTTGAGAGCTTCAAATTCCTTGGTGTCCACATCAACAACAAACTAGAATGGTCCAAACACACCAAGACAGTCGTGAAGAGGGCACGACAAAGCCTATTCCCCCTCAGGAAACTAAAAAGATTTGGCATGGGTCCTGATATCCTCAAAAGGTTCTACAGCTGCAACATCGAGAGCATCCTGACCGGTTGCATCACTGCCTGGTACGGCAATTGCTCGGCCTCCGACCACAAGGCACTTCAGAGGGTAGTGCGTACGGCCCAGTAAGTCACTGGGGCAAAGGTGTCTGCCATCCAGGACCTCCACACCAGGCGGTGTCAGAGGAAGACCCTGAAAATTGTCAAAGACCCCAGCCACCCCAGTCATAGACTGTTCTCTCTACTACCGCATGGCAAGCGGTACTGGAGTGCCAAGTCTAGGACAAAACGGCTTCTCAACAGTTTTTACCCCCAAGCCACAAAACTCCTGAATAGGTAACCAAATGGTTACCCAGACTATTTGCATTGTGTGCCTCCCCCCAACCCCTCTTACTGTTGTTTTATTTCTTTACTTACCCCCCCACCCCACACACACACACACACACACACACACACACACACACACCTTTTTTCCCGCACTATTGGTTAGAGCCTGTAAGTAAGCATTTTACTGTAAGGTCTTCACCTGTTGTATTCGGCACACGTGACAAATACACTTTGATTTGATTTGATCCTAAAGAAAATATTGTACTTTTTACTCCACACATTTCCCTGACACTCAAAAGTACTCATTACATTTTGAATGCAATTCACACACTTTCATCAAGAGAACATCCCTGGTCATATCTACTGCCTCTGATCTGGCGGACTCACTAAACACAAATGCTTTGTGTGTAAATTATGTCTGAATGTTGGAGTGTGCCCCTAGCTATCCGTAAATAAAATAAAAACATGGAAATTGTGCCATCCGGTTTGCTTAATATAAGGAATTTTAAATGATTTATACTTTTACAGTATCAAACTTTCTTGTTAAATAAAGGTTAAATAAAAAAGTAAACTTGTTTTACTATATTTACTAATTACATTTACCTTTGTTACTTAAGTATATTTAAAACCCAAATATTTTTCTTAAGAAGTATTTTATTGGGTGACTTCCACTTTTACTTGAGTCATTTTATATTCAGGTATCTTTACTTTTACTCAAGTATAACAATTGGATACTTTTTACACCACTTGAAAATAGGAAACAAAAAAAGTAATTATCACCAATGATAAAGTAGCCTGCACTGATTAACCCGAATTAGCTCCAACACCACTGTCGGAACTAGAAGCACAAGCATTTCACTCCACCTACATTAACATCTGCTAACCATGTGTATGTGACAAATAACATTTGTTTTGATTTGACCTCTAACCAGCAGCCACGTGCCAAGTGAGATTTGAACTCTTTGCATTCTTCCCCTTCTTGCTTAATTGATGAAGTGATATCACACTAAGGTGAGGCTCTACATTTGACATATTATGTGTGAGCACAGTATTCCATGTGTTGCATGGGTTTGAATGGAAATAGATCAGTCATTGATGCTCTAGCCTGGCCAACACTCAGTCTCACCACTTTTTTCTCAGAATGGAAAGAACCATTTAATTCAGCTAGATGTCACATTTTTATGGTAATACATTCACTTTTGTGGCGTACTATAATATGAAAAGTATTTATTTTCAAAACGTGATAAATGAAAAAAATTTACATTTGCATTTTTTCATCTGAATTGAATGTTTCATACCAGAGCCATGTGTTTAGAGAGATGGGACAGTGAGGTTTCTTCAGTAGGATACATTGACATAACACTGCAACATTATATGGCAGCCATGTTAGCTCCCTTGAACAGAATTAGCATTATGATGCATTTACATGATACTTCAAAATTATATGGCAGCCATGTTAGAAACCATTAACATTACATTGGGAATATAAAAAAAGGCTATGTAACTGATCATCTACAATTAGAACAATATTTTAAAAATGCTTCTATCTTTATCCACTGTCCTGGGTTTTGTCGCTGGCACAAAAGTCAGTCATTTAGCAAATCATGTCCATTATACTGTATTTGTCTGTTGAGTTACCCTCTTAAGAATTGGACCCTTAAAAAAAAATTGGGGCTAAAATGACATACCCAAATCTAACTGCCTCTAGCTCAGGACCTGAAGCAATGATATGCATATTCTGGATACCAATTGAAAGGAAATACTTTGAAGTTTGTGGAAATGTGAAATGAATATAACACAATAGATCTGGTAAAAAAATATAATACAAAGAAAAAAACATGTCCCCCCCCCCATCATCTTTGAAATGCAATGAGAAAGGCCATAATGTACTATTACATGTTAGGGGCAATTTAGATCTTGGCCACTAGATGGCAGCATTGTACGTGCAACGTTTTATACTGGTTCAATGAACCATTGCATTTCTGTTCTAAATGTTGTCTCAAGACTGCCCAAATGTGCCTAATTGGTTTATTAATACATTTCCAAGTTCATAACTGTGCACTCTCCTCAAACAATAGCATGGTATTCTTTCACTGTAATAGCTACTGTAAATTGGACAGTGCAGTTAGATTAATAAGAATTTAAGCTTTCTGCCTATATCAGATATGTTTATGTCCTGGGAAATGTTCTTGTTACTTACAATCTCATGCTAATCACATTAGCCTACGTTAGCTCAACTGTCCCATGGGGGACACACCGATCCCATAGGTTTAGGTTTCCCTAAATATTTTTGCCACACTTAGGGAATATAATCAGAAACATATCTTATTCATTTAGGCTAACCCGTGGCTTAGTCAGCCAGATGCGTAGACCGCTGTCACTCTCAGCTGTTCCCGTGCTACCTAGCGTTACGTAAGCTTTGAGCTCTTGAGTGTCATGGACCTTTTTGTTATGGATCCCTTTGACAGTTTGAAGCCTGTGATATCTATTACTCTTGGCCCATAGAAACTTTCTAAACAAAAGGAGAGAGCCAAGATCCACTAATGGGGAACAATAGGCTACTGTCTGCAAACATACAGAGGCAGCAAACAGCGCACTGTGTCACTCCGACAATAAGAATCAATCCATCTTTCACCGGCAAATGAATTGCAAGACACTTTCAATGTCTTTATTATTCCTTAAATCCTTCCCTAAAGTGTATATAATCAAACTGAAAAAGCTTCCCTTTATTTATCCTAAACGAAAAACCTGTAAAACCCCCATAAAATTGTTGCGTAAGTTGCTTAAATGTCCAAAAAGAAAACACACATTGTATAGACTGTTCACCCTCTGGATACAATAAACTGGCTATGTGATATTTGCACAGTATAGTTGAAACAAATGTAGTATTTTAATATTTATTTATGTATCGAAAACACAATCAGGATCATTTTTATATTGGAGTTCTGTTGTTTGGGGTGGGTTTATAGCGTTTACCACAAAACATGATTATTTGTCTCTCTAAAATAAAATTACCTTGCATATATTTCAAATAAAATCATGTGTCTTTTCACTAGCCCAGGTTATGGTAAGATGAAACATGATTTCTTTCTCAAAATATGTCTGAAAATGCATATATCGCGTTTTGGAATGAAACTCTTCATATGTTTTTGTTTGGCACTAAAATATATATATACCAGTTCCCCAAATAGCGACCCACAGGGGATTTTATTTGCCCCCAAAGTTTTGATAGGTACATTTTTTTATTTGTTTTATTGTTGGACAATAAAACCCCCAGAAAACCAGCTCCAAGGCATTTACATTTTGTAAATCTGTTCCAAAGTATTCCCACGCATAGAGAGATTACTTCGACTAACCGGTGCCCCGGTGCCCCCCCCATTGACTCTGTACTGCTGCTCTTTAATTACTTGTTACTTTTATTCATATATATATATATATATATATATATATATATATATATATATATATATATTTATTATATGTGTGTGTGTGTGTGTGTGTGTGTGTGTGTGTGTGTGTGTGTGTGTGTGTGTGTTTTTTTAAACTGCATTTTTGGTTAGGGGCTCATAAGTAAGCATTTCACTGTAAGGTCTACTACACCTGTTGTATTTGGCACATGTGACTAATAAAATTTGGTTTATATGTGATCTTTGACAAATATTATATCTGTTTTGGCTTCTTGCGGTCAGTTTGCATTTTGCAGTCTACTGTATGTTCCGGCCCCCTGACCATCGTCTCCAGACAAAAAATGAGAGAAAAAAAAGAAAAAAAATCTTGTTGATGATTCTGACATATACATTTGAAAAAGGTACATACTGTACAGTATGTAGTTATTAGGGGTAGTATGAAGCAGCTCTATTTTACAGTGGGAACCACTTGTCCCATTGTCCACTGAACCGCAGTATGTAAGGCAATATGTAGGGTATTCTAGTTCAGAGTAGTGCTTGTTGTGGCATCAAATATAACCAGTTAAACATCCTGTAGGTATATCTGTCACCAGATTCTTGTACTTATCTAACTAACTCGTCGTCCCCATCCCTTCTTTTTCCTTCTCTTCAACCTCCACTTCCTCCCTCCTTAGTTGGATGAAAAGGCCGAGGTGTGGGAATCCAGACAAACTAAAAGGCAACTCGAGGTCGCGGAAGCGGAGGTATGCACTGACGGGGCAGAAGTGGCAACGAACACATATCACTTACAGGTGAGAGACGTAGGCCGGCACATGCACGTACACACATCACCTAAAGGTGAGCGACGTTAGTCAACTATTATTATAGGGTTCCATGTTTGTCAGTGTAGCTATTAATTTGTGTTCTCACTCTCTCTTCCACTCTCTTTCGCCTTGGTCTCATATGCCCTCTGCATTTCCTTGGATACAGCATATATGGGCAAACACAGAAATTGATTTACACAGAATAACATTTTGTGTGTAAATAGAAGTCAAGTCAGAGAACAGAATAAAGTTATGGAATGTTTTTCAACCTCTTCTTTGCATTCCTTTGCAGTTCACTTTTGTTTGCATTTTAAGAATATCAGCAGACAAACTACTTCATTTTAATAGCAAGGATGATCGAGAACAACTTTTCTCTTGTCCAATTCTCTAAGATTCTCTATGTAAATCATCCAATAATCTTACCAAAATATTCAAATTCCCCATCTTATCACCATTGCTAATGGGGTCTGAGAGAGCAGGATAACGGGTCCTCCTCAGCGCAGTGGGAAATTGACAGGTTACAGCCGGCATAGACGATAACTCTGTAAATGTATTCAAATCCTTCCTTCCTTCTTGCATGTGGATTGATGAGGCACCTCTTCTAATGGAATGTCAGTCTGCTTGGCTGTGCTGTCTGGCTGCACTCGCTCTGTAAAAATGAGTTGGGGAGAGAAAACGAGGGGAAGAAGATTTCTCTCGCTCTCACCGTCTGCAAACCACTGATAACGACAGCTATGTTAAAAGTGCAGTGAAAGCTGCTGGGCTTGTTGGAATAGTTTAAAAGTGAAACTTTTAGAGT
This sequence comes from Oncorhynchus tshawytscha, assembly GCF_018296145.1. NCBI lineage: Eukaryota > Metazoa > Chordata > Actinopteri > Salmoniformes > Salmonidae > Oncorhynchus > Oncorhynchus tshawytscha. Next base: position 65,547,652 of record NC_056438.1, read on the forward strand.
GCCTCATCATCCATTTTAGAGAATATTCTCCCCAGGCAATAGTGGGAGAGGTGGTTTGAATTTGGGCAGATATGTGCTTCTGTCTATTTTTCTATATTTAAAATGCTGTTTTTGTTGGGGCCTGCTTTGTGCTAAAGCTTCATCTTAATGATGTGAAATGTAGCAAGGTGTTAAATATTTTCTTCCAAGTATTGTCAATGTCTTATACTGTCTTACCAGTGCACAATGGCTCGTCTAACTGGTGGTACCATCCAACTCTACAATACCACCCCCCACCCCTCAAAACCCCACAAAGGATGGATTACACAATCTGTTTTCCACTCTTCTATATTTTGTCTCTTAACATCAGGACCCAGATTCACAAAACCTAAGAAGTCACTTCTTCTTTACTGCTATTTTTTCCTTAAGTTTAGACTTAAGTTTTTCTTAAGAAGTTTCTTAATTGTTGCATAAGAAGTGTTTTGTGAATCGGGGCCGAGGCCTTTATTGTAAAAACATGCTGTCGATGTAAATACAAATATGTTCTTAATTGACTCACCCCCTCTTCCTCCCTCAGCATAAAGAACGTCACTCCCAAAGTGGGCGCCAGGGAGACCCACGATGCCATCCGGCGTGCGTTTGATGTGTGGCAAGGGGTGACGCCGCTCCGCTTCGAGGCCGTCCCTTACAGTGCCCTGGAGAGCGGCCGGCGGGACGTGGACATCACCATCATCTTCGCCTCAGGTGAGAATTGTATGGATTGGTTCTGGGGAGAGGAAACTGTATCTGAAACAACACTGTGTGTACAAAACATTAGGAACACGTCCCTAATATTGAGTTGCACCCCCTTTTGCCCTCCGAACAGCCTCAATTCATCGGGATGTGGACTTTACAAGGTGTCGAAAGTGTTCCACAGGGATGTTAGCCCATGTTGATTCCAATTCTTCCTACAATGCTTCCCATTCTTGATACACACAGAAAACTGTTGAGCATTAAAATTCCAACAGCGTTGCGGTTCTTGACACACTCAAACTGGTGCGCCTGGAACCTACCACCATACCCCGTTCAAATGCACTTAAATCTTTTGTCTTGCCCATTCACCCTCTGAATGGCACACATACACAATGTCTCAAATGTCTCAAGGCTTAAAAATCCTTATTTAACCTGTCTCCTTTCCTTCATCAAGACTGATTGAAGTGGATTTAGCAAGTGACATTAATATGGGAACATAGCTTTCACCTGGATTCACCTGATCAGTCTATGTCATGGAAAGAGCAGGTGTTCCTAATGTTTTGGGTACTCAGTGTATGTCTGTTGCCCTAATTCTGTTTTCCTAGTGTAAACTTTGAAGATAAAATAAATTGCTCTCACCTCAGGTTTCCACGGTGACAGCTCACCCTTCGACGGCGAGGGGGGGTTCCTAGCCCACGCCTACTTCCCAGGCCCTGGGATTGGAGGGGACACCCACTTCGACTCAGACGAACCCTGGACCTTAGGGAACCCCAACCATGACGGTGAGAGATGGAGGTGTGGGGGTGAGAGATGGAGGTGTGGGGATTAGAGAGAGAGAGAGAGAGAGAGAGAGAGAGGAACAGGAACAGATGGGAAAAAGGAATATGGTTGTGAGAGAATCATCTCAAAGACTAATGCCATAGAAGAAAACAAATATATACAGTCTGCATATTTGATCATGCTGTATTACACAGCACAAGGGCCCAGATTCACAAAACGTTAAGAAATGTCTTCTTAAAAGGTGCTACACATTTTTGCATTGTAATTTCAGAAAATGTCAATAATATTCAGTACCAGCCAAAGGTTTGGACACACCTACTCATTCAAGGGTTTTTCTTTATTTTTACTATTTTCTATATTGTAGAATAATAGTGAAGCCATCAAGACTATGAAATAACACATATGGAATCATGTAGTAACCAAAAAAGTGTTCAACAAATAAAAATATATTTTAGATAATTCAAAGTAGCCACCTTTTGCCCTGATGACAGCTTTGCACACTCTTGGCATTCTCAAAACCAGCTTCACCTGGAATGCTTTTACAACAGTTGAAGGAGTTCTCACATATGCTGAGCACTTGTTAGCTGCTTTTCTATCACTCTGCAATCCAACTCATCCCAAACCATCTCAATTGGGTTGAGGTCAGGTGATTGTAGAGGCCAGGTCATCTGTTGCAGCACTCCATCACTCTCCATCTCGGTCAAATAACCCTTACACAGCCTGGAAGTGTGTTGGGTCATTTTCCTGTGGAAAATCAAATGATAGTCCCAGTAAGCCCAAACCAGATGGGATGGCGTATCGCTGCAGAATGTTGTGGTAGCCAAGCTGGTTAAGTGTGCCTTGAAGTCTAAATAAATCATAGACAGTGTCACCAGCAAAGCACCCCCACATCATCACACCTCCTCCATGCTTCACGGTGGGAACCACACAAGCGGAGATCATCCGTTAACCTACTCTGCGTCTCACAAAGACATAGTGGTTGGATCTAAAAATCTCAAATTTGAACTCATCAGACCATGACAGATTTGCACCAGTCTAATGTCCATTGCTCATGTTTCTTGACCCAAGCAAGTCTCTTCTTATTATTGGTGTCCTTTAGTAGTGGTATCTTTGCAGCAATTTGACCACGAGGGAATAAGGGCACAAGGCGAGACCCAAATGCAGACACAGGAGGCAGATGGTTGAGCTCCGTTATTTATTATAGCAAAAGTGGTAGGCAAAAGGCAGGTTGGGTACAAGCGAGAGTTTCTAAACCAAGTTAGAGTCCAAACGGTACAAAACGATAGGCAAGCTCGAGGTCAGGGCCAGCAGGGGTTCAGTAACCAGGTCAAAGTCCAAAAGGTACAAGACGATAGGCAGGCTCGTGGTCAGGCAGGCGGGCTCAGAGTCAGGACAGGCAAGGGTCAAAACCAGGAGGGCGAGAAAAGAGAGACTGGAAAAAGCAGGAGCTGAGACACAAAACCGCTGGTTGATTTGACAAACAAGACCAACTGGCACAGAGAGAAAGGAAACACAGGGATAAATACACCGGGGATAATAAGCAACACCTGGAGGGGGTGGAGACAAGCACAAGGACAGGTGAAACAGATCAGGGCGTGACAGAAGGCCTGATTTTCGCAGTCTCCTCTGATCAGTTAATGTTGAGATGTGTCTGTTACTTGAACTCTGTGAAGCATTTATTTGGGTTGCAATTTCTGAGGCTAGTAACTCTGATGAATTTATCCTCTGCAAGCAGAGGTAACTCTGGGTCTTCCTTTCCTGTGGCAGTCATCATGAGAGCCAGCTTCATCATAGTGCTTGATGGTTTTTGCTGACGCACTTGAAGAAACTTTCATTTTCTTGAAATGTTCCAAATTGACTGACCTTCATGTCATAAAGTAATGATGGACTGTCATTTCTCTTTGCTTATTTGAGATGTTCTTGCCATAATACGGACTTTTCACAAATAGGGCTATCTTCTGTATACCACCGCTACCTTGTCACAACACAACTGATTGGCTCAAGCTCATTAAGAAGGCAAGGAATTCCACAAATTAACTTTTAACAAGACACACGTGTTAATTGAAATGCATTCCAGGTGACTACCTCATGAAGCTGGTTGAGAGAATGCCAAGAATGTGCAAAGCTGTCATCAAGGCAAAGGGTGGCTGCTTTGAAGAATCTCAAATATAAAACATATTTTGATTTGTTTAAAAAATAAAAATAAATGTTTACCTTTAGGCAAGTCAGTTATGAAGAAATTCGTATATACAATGACAGCCTACACCAGCCAAACCTGGACGACGCTGGGCCAATTGTGCACCGCCCTATGGGACTCCCAATCACGGCCGGTTGTGATACAGCCTGGATTCGAACCAGGTTGTCTGTAGTGACACATCTAGCAATGAGATGCAGTGCCTTAGACTGCTGCACCACTCGGGAGTTAAAAATGTTTTTGGTTACTAGATGATTCCATATGTGTTATTTCATAGTTTTGATAGAAAATAGTAAAAAGAAAAACCCTTGAGTCGTTGTGTCCAAACTTTTGACTGGTACTGTACATGCACGATCGAGAGCATCCTGACCTGTTGCATCTCTGCCTGGTATGGCAACTGCAGAGGGTAGTGCGAACTGCCCAGCACATCACTGGGGCCAAGCTTACTGCCATCCAGGACCTATTTAATAGGCGGTGTCACGGCCCATAAAATTGCCAGAGACTCCAGTCAGCCAAGTTTTAGACTATTTTCTCTGCTACCGGACGGCAAGCGGTACCGGAACGCCAAGTCTAGGACCAAAAGGCTCCTCAACAGCTTCTACCCCCAAGCCATTAGACTGCTGAACAATTCCTAAAATTCGCCACCGGACAATTTACATTGACCCCTCCCTCCCAGCCCACCCCACCCCTCTTGCACACTGCTGCTACTCGCTGTTTGTTTGTTACCTATGCATAGTCACTTCACACCCACCTACATGTACAGATTACCTCAACTAGCCTGTACCCCTGCACACTGACTCGGTACCGGTGCCCCCTGTATATAGCCTTGTTATTGTTATTCTTATTGTGTTACTTTTTATCCTTACTTTTTATTTTAGCCTACTTGGTAAATATTTTCTTCTTCTTGAACTGCACTGTTGGTTAAGGACTTGTAAGTAAACATTTCATGGTAAAGTCTACACTTGTTGTATTCGGCGCATGTGGAAAATAAAGTTTGATTTGATTTTTGATTCGATTTGATGTTCAGTGAGGCGGCAAGGGATCCGTCATTGAAATTCCCTGCGGCACAGGAGTCCACTAGAGCAGTAGATACAGCATATGAGGGACAGCCAGCTAGTGATAGACACTAGAAAGGGTTTGGTGGAAAGTGAGGATGGTGGAATAGTTGCGCCAAACCTAGGAGACGGATGATCATGGGACCTTCCGTCCCTCTGCTCTTGTGGACCCTGGGTTGGGACATATCGGACACTGCTGAAGCTGGTGCCCCTCCTGTCCACAATAGGGACAGAGCCCCAGCTGTCTATGACGGTGTCGCTCAGCCGCAGGGAGGCGCCTGGCCCCTATCTCCATGAGTTCAGGTTCTGACTCAGATTGGTCAACAAAGGAGGGAGAGAGGTGATGGTGGTTCCGACGCTCCCGCAGAAGGTTATCCAGACAGATGGCCATCACGATAAGTGCGTCCAAGGAGAGGGTGTCATCTCGGCACGCCAACTCCGTCTGGATCTCCTCGCGCAATCCTCTTCAGAATAGGGTGCATCCGTTGGATGCTGCCACTGTCCTGAAGGTGAGGACGTACTCTGCAGCTGTCTGGCCTTCCTGGCGTAGGTGGAGTAAGTGCTCATCTCAATCTCTGCGCTCTAGTGGATGGTCGAAGATCCCCCTGAACAGAGCCAAGAACCCCTCATATGAAACCAGCTCCTCTTCTCCTCTCTCCCAGATGGCCGTAGCCCACTCCAATGCCCGTCCAGTCAGCAGGGAAATAACCATGGCAACCTTGCACCTCTCAGTGGTGGGGGCTCCCATCTGATGAGCGAAATAGAGGGAGCACTGGAGTAGGAAGCCACGGGCATTTTGATGGAGTCCCATCGTATTTGTCCGGGAGGGACGAACGGACCTCACTGACCTGGATGGACTGCTGGATGGGCCGGGGTGCTGGCTCGACACATATGTCGAGATGGCGTATGCCTTATGGCTAACGAGACATGGTGTGATGAAAGAAACATACAGGAACTCAAATCCTTCTGTTCACCTGATTTAGAATTCCTCACAATCAAATGTCGACCACATTATCTACCAAGAGAATTCTCTTCGATTATAATCACAGCCGTATATATCCCCCCCCCCCAAGCAGATACATCTATGGCTCTGAACGAACTTTATTTGACTCTTTGCAAACTGGAATCCATTTATCCGGAGGCTGCATTCATTGTAGCTGGGGATTTTAAAAAGGCTAATCTGAAAACAAGACTCGCTAAATTTTATCAGCATATCGATTGCGCAACCAGGGGTGGAAAAACCTTGGATCATTGTTACTCTAACTTCCGCGACGCATATAAGGCCCTGCCCCGCCCTCCTTTCGGAAAAGCTGACCACGACTCCATTTTGTTGATCCCTGCCTACAGACAGAAACTAAAAAAAGAAGCTCCCATGCTGAGGTCTGTCCAACGCTGGTCCGACCAAGCTGACTCCACACTCCAAGACTGCTTCCATCACGTGGACTGGGATATGTTTCGTATTGCGTCAGATAACAACATTGACGAATACGCTGATTCGGTGTGCGAGTTCATTAGAACGTGCGTTGAAGATGTCGTTCCCATAGCAACGATTAAAACATTCCCTAACCAGAAACCGTGGATCGATGGCAGCATTCGCGTGAAACTGAAAGCGCGAACCACTGCTTTTAATCAGGGCAAGGTGACTGGTAACATGACCGAATACAAACAGTGCAGCTATTCCCTCCACAAGGCTATCAAACAAGCTAAGCGTCAGTACAGAGACAAAGTAGAATCTCAATTCAACGGCTCAGACACAAGAGGTATGTGGCAGGGTCTACAGTCAATCACGGACTACAAGAAGAAAATCAGCCCAGTCACGGACCAGGATGTCTTGCTCCCAGGCAGACTAAATAACTTTTTTACCCGCTTTGAGGACAATACAGTGCCACTGACACGGCCTGCAACGAAAACATGCGGACTCTCCTTCACTGCAGCCGAGGTGAGTAAGACATTTAAACGTGTTAACCCTCGCAAGGCTGTAGGCCCAGACGGCATCCCCAGCCGCGCCCTCAGAGCATGCGCAGACCAGCTGGCCGGTGTGTTTACGGACATATTCAATCAATCCCTATACAAGTCTGCTGTTCCCACCCTAGACCCACTCCAATTTGGTTACCGCACTAATAGGTCCACAGACGATGCAATCTCAACCACACTGCACACTGCCCTAACCCATCTGGACAAGAGGAATACCTATGTGAGAATGCTGTTCATCGACTACAGCTCGGCATTCAACACCATAGTACCCTCCAAGCTCGTCATCAAGCTCGAGACCCTGGGTCTCGACCCCGCCCTGTGCAACTGGGTACTGGACTTCCTGACGGGCCGCCCCGAGGTGGTGAGGGTAGGCAACAACATCTCCACCCCGCTGATCCTCAACACTGGGGCCCCACAAGGGTGCGTTCTGAGCCCTCTCCTGTACTCCCTGTTCACCCACGACTGCGTGGCCACGCACACCTCCAACTCAATCATCAAGTTTGCGGACGACACAACAGTGATAGGCTTGATTACCAACAACGACGAGACGGCCTACAGGGAGGAGGTGAGGGCCCTCGGAGTGTGGTGTCAGAAAAATAACCTCACACTCAACGTCAACAAAACTAAGGAGATGATTGTGGACTTCAGGAAACAGCAGAGGGAACACCCCCCTATCCACATCGATGGAACAGTAGTGGAGAGGGTAGCAAGTTTTAAGTTCCTCGGCATACACATCACAGACAAACTGAATTGGTCCACTCACACAGACAGCATCGTGAAGAAGGCGCAGCAGCGCCTCTTCAACCTCAGGAGGCTGAAGAAATTCGGCTTGTCACCAAAAGCACTCACAAACTTCTACAGATGCACAATCGAGAGCATCCTGGCGGGCTGCATCACCGCCTGGTACGGCAACTGCTCCGCCCACAACCGTAAGGCTCTCCAGAGGGTAGTGAGGTCTGCACAACGCATCACCGGGGGCAAACTACCTGCCCTCCAGGACACCTACACCACCCGATGTTACAGGAAGGCCATAAAGATCATTAAGGACAACAACCACCCGAGCCACTGCCTGTTCACCCCGCTATCATCCAGAAGGCGAGGTCAGTACAGGTGCATCAAAGCTGGGACCGAGAGACTGAAAAACAGCTTCTATCTCAAGGCCATCAGACTGTTAAACAGCCACCACTAACATTGAGTGGCTGCTGCCAACACACTGACACTGACTCAACTCCAACCACTTTAATAATGGGAATTGATGGGAAATGATGCAAAATATATCACTAGCCATTTTAAACAATGCTACCTAATATAATGTTACATACCCTACATTATTCATCTCATATGCATACGTATATACTGTACTCTATATCATCTACTGCATCCTTATGTAATACATGTATCACTAGCCACTTTAACTATGCCACTTTGTTTACATACTCATCTCATATGTATATACTGTACTCGATACCATCTACTGTATCTTGCCTATGCTGCTCTGTACCATCACTCATTCATATATCCTTATGTACATATTCTTTATCCCCTTACACTGTGTATAAGACAGTAGTTTTGGAATTGTTAGTTAGATTACTTGTTGGTTATTACTGCATTGTCTGAACTAGAAGCACAAGCATTTCGCTACACTCGCATTAACATCTGCTAACCATGTGTATGTGACAAATCAAATTTGATTTGATTTGATTTATGTGACAATTTTTAAGAAGATGGCTAATAGGTTCGTAAGAAGATATTTGAGAAGTTTGTAAGAATATCGTGAAATCTTAAGATATTGTTGAGGAATTGTACTTCTGAACTTTGTTTTTTTCTTAAGAAGCTTCTTATGTTTTTGAGTAAGTTTTGTTTTGTGAATCTGGGCCCAGGTCATAGTGCAGAGCCTATCCCTGCCACAAGAATAAACACTCACATTTCTACTGTGTTATGGTGAGGGAGTGTATTGTACCATAGCTGTAGGGCAGGGCAGGGTGGAGGGTGGATCCAGCCTGCTTGAAGACGGTAATCAGATCCCTCTCTCAGCCCTGTCGGCCTCCATACATCCACCGTCAGGCAGCACTTTACCTTAATTACCCTGCTGCCGACCTGCTCTGCTCTGACTGCTGTTAGTGAAGCCTGCGGGACAGCACATCTAGAGGGTCAAAGCCAGAGGCCCGTCAGGAAGCACTAACCGTCAGGAAGCACTCCAGGGCAGCCAGAATGGATATGTGCACGGCACAACACTGCCACTTAGATAGACACTCCCCTCCTAGGCCGCCAGCCTGTATATATGTAATACATGTGTACCTATGATGAAAATTACAGGCCTCTCTCATCTTTTTAAGTGGGAGAACTTGCACAATTGGTGGCTGACTAAATACTTTTTTGCCCCACTGTATATGGTTCAACCCTTTGACTCAGCTTGTGTTTGTACATCAATCTCTGTGCTCCTGGCTCTCTGTGCTCCTGGCTCTCTGTGCTCCTGGCTCTCCGTGCTCCTGGCTCTCCGTGCTCCTGGCTCTCCGTGCTCCTGGCTCTCTGTGCCCCTAGATCTCCGTGCTCCTGGATTTCTGTGCTCCTGGCTGGATTAGATATCATGTTGTTAAGGGCAGCCACCTCCCGGGGATATCTTCAGTCACATGCTATAGAGAGAAACTGTATGTTATAGAATTTTCCAAAGCTAACACAAAATCAACCTGACACTATTATTACACTGAATGCTGACAGTACCATGGAGTCATGTGTGTGTGTGTGTGTGTGTGTGTGTGTGTGTGTGTGTGTGTGTGTGTGTGTGTGTGTGTGTGTGTGTGTGTGTGTGTGTGTGTGTGTGTGTGTGTGTGTGTGTGTGTGTGTGTGTGTGTGTGTGTGTGTGTGTGTGTGTGTGTGTGTGTGTGTGTGTGTGTGTGTGTGTGTGTGTGTGTATGTGTGTGCATGTGTGTGTGCATGCATGTGTGTGCGTGCGTGCGTGTTGTATAGCAGGACATGATGAGTGTTCCAATGCCCATGGTGTAAGCTGTGGCTCCTGAAGACATCTCCCAGCCTCAATAACCTCTTCCTAACCTTGTGTTTGATGTATTTGACACCATTCCACCTGTTCCACTCCAGTCATTACCACGTGCCTGTCCTCCACCAAGTAAGGTGCCACCAGCCTCCTGTGGTGTGTGCATGCGTGTGTGTTTCAAATCCATAGTCTCTATCGCCCTTCCCAGGTAATGACCTGTTCCTGGTGGCAGTCCATGAGCTGGGTCATGCCCTTGGCCTAGAGCACTCCAACGACCCCACAGCCATCATGGCTCCCTTCTATCAGTACATGGACACAGAGAACTTTAAACTACCTCACGATGACCTTCAGGGCATCCAGAAAATCTATGGTACTGTGTCTATCTATGGTACTGAATTTCCTACATTTTATTTTATTATAAGCATGCCCTCAATATCTGTTCATTACACTAAACCAAGTAGTATGTTAATATTTGTCTAGTCTACATGTTTTTTTAAATGAGTTTCATTGTTTTCATTGAAGGAACAAATGTTAAATGATAATGTTAAATGAAAATGTTCAATGACAAAATAATTACAATGATAATGTTATTTTGTGATGCCCTTAGCTAGTTAGCTGGCTAGGCTAATGTGTCCCATTCATCTCCAGGTCCGCCAGACAGGTCCTCCCAGCCCACCAGAGCCCTACCCACGGCCCCTCCCCCACGCTTCCACCCCCCCTCGGAACCCCGTAAGCACGACCGCCAGGTCCGGCCCAACCGCCCTCCTCAGGGCGCAAAACCCTCCAACCCCAACGCCAATCCCAACATCTGTGACGGAGGCTTCAACACCCTGGCCATCCTCAGACAGGAGCTGTTCGTATTCAAGGTAGGTTGGCATGTACAGATACTGTATGATGTATCCTTGTCTAACCTATATAATCTCATTGACACAGTGTTAAAAAGGTTTGTTTGCATGAGGAGGTAGAGATGGGCGCTGAAGGGTTTCAGTGGAATCAATCACTCCTGGTGTTAGACAGCAAAGCAGGTTTCAGAGTTCAGGTAATACTGCAGTAGATAGAAGGGGATGAAAATGATGAAACAGATCATGTGTTTTTGTCTACATGTGTGTAGGACCAGTGGTTCTGGAGAGTGAGGGACAACTCGGTGGTCCCTGGCTACCCTATGGAGATCAACTTCTTCTGGAGAGGCCTGCCCGCCAAGATCGACGCCGTCTACGAAAACAGCGAGGGGAAGTTTGTCTTCTTCAAAGGTGAGAGAAGAGAATGAGAGAGAGGGGGGAGAGATGGAGGAGATGAAATGGAGCTTATTTTACTCTTGTATCAACAGAAAGTAGCATTAGGTTTGAAGGTTAGTTAGAGGAGAGAAATTTAGAAAGAAAGACAGAGCAAAGTATTTTGTTTGTGGTCATCACAGTGTCATAACTGTAAAAGAAATACAAATGTTTTTTTTGTTTACTCAGCTTTTTGGTCAAAGTGTTACCAGAATGTAACATTTTTAGTTCCAACATGAGATAATGTGACAAAATGTAGGTCAACTTAGTTTTTGTGTCATCCAACTAGAAATGATTATTTTGGCAGAAATGCCAGAATGTGGAACTAGTTACACACACAGTGCTTTTAACTTAACACACGTTGACAAACATGATTACATTGTGCATGTTAATTTATACAGTAATTCGTATTCAACATGTCATTGTTGAACATGTCATGTCAAGTACTTTATAAATGAACATCCAAAATGTAATCATGTATGTCAACGTGTGTCAAATATGTCAATTGAAAACATTCTATGTTAAAAGCACTGTGTAACTAGTTCCACATATTGTTTTTGTAAACATTTACATTTTTCTAGTTGAATGAACATATGAGACAATTTAAAGTGGACCGAATTTTTGTGTATGTTTTCTCATGTTGGGCAACCTAACATTCAGGTTAAACTTAGACCGAAAAGTTGGGTAAACAAAAAAAATAACCAGTTAGTGAAACAACTAGATTTGTGTGCGTTTTTTATTTATTTATTTATTCATTTATAGTGTATTAGTAAGTATAGTAGAAATATTGCTTGTATGTTCTAAATAGCATCCATTTTGTTCTTTATGATACTGTACTGTATAATAACGGGTGAGAGTTCAGCCCCTCCTCCATCCCTGCATCCCTCCATCAGGCAGATTAACATGACATCTGTCCTCCAACAGGATCACAAAGAGTCTCATGCTTTATTTATTCCCTGATGGAGGAGCTACTTGCTGGACTGGACTTACTCACAATGCTATAGTTGCCCCTTTCCGTATCCACTATAATAAAACTACTGTAGAGTAGCTCTTTAATACACGCATAAGACTATTATTAGCTCTTTAAAATACTTTAAAATACTCCAACACTATCTTATCTGTAATATACTCCAACACTATCTTAGCTGTAAAATACTCCAACACTATCTTAGCTGTAATATACTCCAACACTCTCTTAGTTGTAATATACTCCAACACTATCTTAGCTGTAATATACTCCAACACTACCTTAGCTGTAATATACTCCAACACTATCTTAGCTGTAATATACTCCAACACTATCTTAGCTGTAATATACTCCAACACTATCTTAGCTGTAATATACTCCAACACTATCTTAGCTGTAATATACTCCAACACTACCTTAGCTGTAATATACTCCAACACTATCTTAGCTGTAATATACTCCAACACTACCTTAGCTGTAATATACTCCAACACTATCTTAGCTGTAATATACTCCAACACTATCTTAGTTGTAATATACTCCAACACTACCTTAGCTGTAATATACTCCAACACTATCTTATCTGTAATATACTCAACACTATCTTAGTTGTAATATACTCAACACTATCTTAGTTGTAATATACTCAACACTATCTTAGCTGTAATATACTCCAACACTATCTTAGTTGTAATATACTCCAACACTATCTTAGTTGTAATATACTCCAACACTACCTTATCTGTAATATACTCCAACACTACCTTAGCTGTAATATATTCCAACACTACCTTAGCTGTAATATACTCCAACACTACCTTAGCTGTAATATACTCCAACACTCTCTTAGCTGTAATATACTCCAACACTATCTTAGCTGTAATATACTCCAACACTCTCTTAGTTGTAATATTCTCCAACACTATCTTAGCTGTAATATACTCAACACTATCTTAGCTGTAATATACTCCAACACTACCTTAGCTGTAATATACTCCAACACTCTCTTAGCTGTAATATACTCCAACACTCTCTTAGCTGTAATATACTCCAACACTACCTTAGCTGTAATATACTCCAACATTCTCTTAGCTGTAATATACTCCAACACTCTCTTAGCTGTAATATACTCCAACACTCTCTTAGTTGTAATATACTCCAACACTATCTTAGCTGTAATATACTCCAACACTATCTTAGCTGTAATATACTCCAACACTCTCTTAGTTGTAATATACTCCAACACTATCTTAGCTGTAATATACTCCAACACTCTCTTAGTTGTAATATACTCCAACACTACCTTAGCTGTAATATACTCCAACACTCTCTTAGTTGTAATATACTCCAACACTCTCTTAGCTGTAATATACTCCAACACTATCTTAGCTGTAATATACTCCAACACTCTCTTAGCTGTAATATACTCCAACACTACCTTAGCTGTAATATACTCCAACACTATCTTAGTTGTAATATACTCCAACACTACCTTAGCTGTAATATACTCCAACACTATCTTAGCTGTAATATACTCCAACACTATCTTAGCTGTAATATACTCCAACACTACCTTAGTTGTAATATACTCCAACACTATCTTAGCTGTAATATACTCCAACACTATCTTAGCTGTAATATACTCCAACACTATCTTAGCTGTAATATACTCCAACACTACCTTAGCTGTAATATACTCCAACACTACCTTAGCTGTAATATACTCCAACACTCTCTTAGCTGTAATATACTCCAACACTACCTTAGCTGTAATATACTCCAACACTCTCTTAGCTGTAATATACTCCAACACTCTCTTAGCTGTAATATACTCCAACACTATCTTAGCTGTAATATACTCCAACACTACCTTAGTTGTAATATACTCCAACACTATCTTAGCTGTAATATACTCCAACACTATCTTAGCTGTAATATACTCCAACACTATCTTAGCTGTAATATACTCCAACACTACCTTAGCTGTAATATACTCCAACACTACCTTAGCTGTAATATACTCCAACACTACCTTAGCTGTAATATACTCCAACACTATCTTAGTTGTAATATACTCCAACACTACCTTAGTTGTAATATACTCCAACACTATCTTAGCTGTAATATACTCCAACACTACCTTAGCTGTAATATACTCCAACACTACCTTAGCTGTAATATACTCCAACACTATCTTAGCTGTAATATACTCCAACACTACCTTAGTTGTAATATACTCCAACACTACCTTAGCTGTAATATACTCCAACACTCTCTTAGTTGTAATATACTCCAACACTCTCTTAGTTGTAATATACTCCAACACTATCTTAGTTGTAATATACTCCAACACTATCTTAGCTGTAATATACTCCAACACTACCTTAGCTGTAATATACTCCAACACTCTCTTAGTTGTAATATACTCCAACACTATCTTAGCTGTAATATACTCCAACACTACCTTAGTTGTAATATACTCCAACACTACCTTAGCTGTAATATACTCCAACACTCTCTTAGCTGTAATATACTCCAACACTATCTTAGCTGTAATATACTCCAACACTCTCTTAGTTGTAATATACTCCAACACTACCTTAGCTGTAATATACTCCAACACTCTCTTAGTTGTAATATACTCCAACACTCTCTTAGCTGTAATATACTCCAACACTCTCTTAGCTGTAATATACTCCAACACTCTCTTAGCTGTAATATACTCCAACACTCTCTTAGTTGTAATATACTCCAACACTATCTTAGCTGTAATATACTCAACACTCTCTTAGTTGTAATATACTCCAACACTATCTTAGCTGTAATATACTCCAACACTCTCTTAGCTGTAATATACTCCAACACTATCTTAGCTGTAATATACTCAACACTCTCTTAGTTGTAATATACTCCAACACTACCTTAGCTGTAATATACTCCAACACTCTCTTAGTTGTAATATACTCCAACACTACCTTAGCTGTAATATACTCCAACACTCTCTTAGTTGTAATATACTCCAACACTATCTTAGCTGTAATATACTCCAACACTACCTTAGTTGTAATATACTCCAACACTCTCTTAGCTGTAATATACTCCAACACTATCTTAGCTGTAATATACTCCAACACTATCTTAGCTGTAATATACTCAACACTATCTTGTAATATACTCCAACACTATCTTAGCTGTAATATACTCCAACACTACCTTAGCTGTAATATACTCCAACACTCTCTTAGCTGTAATATACTCCAACACTATCTTAGCTGTAATATACTCCAACACTCTCTTAGCTGTAATATACTCCAACACTCTCTTAGCTGTAATATACTCCAACACTATCTTAGCTGTAATATACTCCAACACTCTCTTAGTTGTAATATACTCCAACACTATCTTAGCTGTAATATACTCCAACACTACCTTAGTTGTAATATACTCCAACACTACCTTAGCTGTAATATACTCCAACACTCTCTTAGTTGTAATATACTCCAACACTCTCTTAGCTGTAATATACTCCAACACTATCTTAGCTGTAATATACTCCAACACTATCTTAGTTGTAATATACTCCAACACTACCTTAGCTGTAATATACTCCAACACTATCTTAGCTGTAATATACTCCAACACTCTCTTAGTTGTAATATACTCCAACACTACCTTAGTTGTAATATACTCCAACACTCTCTTAGTTGTAATATACTCCAACACTACCTTAGCTGTAATATACTCCAACACTCTCTTAGTTGTAATATACTCCAACACTACCTTAGCTGTAATATACTCCAACACTACCTTAGTTGTAATATACTCCAACACTACCTTAGCTGTAATATACTCCAACACTACCTTAGCTGTAATATACTCCAACACTATCTTAGCTGTAATATACTCCAACACTACCTTAGCTGTAATATACTCCAACACTCTCTTAGTTGTAATATACTCCAACACTACCTTAGCTGTAATATACTCCAACACTCTCTTAGTTGTAATATACTCCAACACTATCTTAGCTGTAATATACTCCAACACTCTCTTAGCTGTAATATACTCCAACACTCTCTTAGTTGTAATATACTCCAACACTACCTTAGCTGTAATATACTCCAACACTACCTTATCTGTAATATACTCCAACACTACCTTATCTGTAATATACTCCAACACTACCTTAGCTGTAATATACTCCAACACTCTCTTAGTTGTAATATACTCCAACACTACCTTAGCTGTAATATACTCCAACACTATCTTAGCTGTAATATACTCCAACACTCTCTTAGCTGTAATATACTCCAACACTATCTTAGCTGTAATATACTCCAACACTATCTTAGCTGTAATATACTCCAACACTCCCTTAGCTGTAATATACTCCAACACTCTCTTAGCTGTAATATACTCCAACACTCTCTTAGCTGTAATATACTCCAACACTACCTTAGCTGTAATATACTCCAACACTCTCTTAGCTGTAATATACTCCAACACTCTCTTAGCTGTAATATACTCCAACACTATCTTAGCTGTAATATACTCCAACACTCTCTTAGTTGTAATATACTCCAACACTACCTTAGCTGTAATATACTCCAACACTCTCTTAGTTGTAATATACTCCAACACTACCGTAGCTGTAATATACTCCAACACTCTCTTAGTTGTAATATACTCCAACACTATCTTAGCTGTAATATACTCAACACTACCTTAGTTGTAATATACTCCAACACTCTCTTAGCTGTAATATACTCCAACACTATCTTAGCTGTAATATACTCCAACACTATCTTAGCTGTAATATACTCAACACTATCTTAGCTGTAATATACTCCAACACTACCTTAGCTGTAATATACTCCAACACTCTCTTAGCTGTAATATACTCCAACACTACCTTAGCTGTAATATACTCAACACTCTCTTAGCTGTAATATACTCCAACACTCTCTTAGCTGTAATATACTCCAACACTATCTTAGCTGTAATATACTCCAACACTCTCTTAGTTGTAATATACTCCAACACTATCTTAGCTGTAATATACTCCAACACTACCTTAGTTGTAATATACTCCAACACTACCTTAGCTGTAATATACTCCAACACTATCTTAGCTGTAATATACTCCAACACTATCTTAGTTGTAATATACTCCAACACTACCTTAGCTGTAATATACTCCAACACTACCTTAGTTGTAATATACTCCAACACTACCTTAGCTGTAATATACTCCAACACTATCTTAGCTGTAATATACTCCAACACTATCTTAGCTGTAATATACTCCAACACTACCTTAGTTGTAATATACTCCAACACTCTCTTAGTTGTAATATACTCCAACACTACCTTAGCTGTAATATACTCCAACACTCTCTTAGTTGTAATATACTCCAACACTACCTTAGCTGTAATATACTCCAACACTATCTTAGTTGTAATATACTCCAACACTCTCTTAGTTGTAATATACTCCAACACTATCTTAGCTGTAATATACTCTGTAATATACAACACTATCTTAGCTGTAATATACTCCAACACTATCTTAGCTGTAATATACTCAACACTACCTTAGCTGTAATATACTCCAACACTCTCTTAGCTGTAATATACTCAACACTACCTTAGCTGTAATATACTCCAACACTCTCTTAGCTGTAATATACTCCAACACTCTCTATCTTAGCTGTAATATACTCCAACACTATCTTAGCTGTAATATACTCCAACACTATCTTAGCTGTAATATACTCCAACACTATCTTAGCTGTAATATACTCCAACACTACCTTAGTTGTAATATACTCCAACACTACCTTAGCTGTAATATACTCCAACACTCTCTTAGTTGTAATATACTCCAACACTCTCTTAGTTGTAATATACTCCAACACTATCTTAGTTGTAATATACTCCAACACTACCTTAGCTGTAATATACTCCAACACTACCTTAGCTGTAATATACTCCAACACTCTCTTAGTTGTAATATACTCCAACACTATCTTAGCTGTAATATACTCCAACACTCTCTTAGCTGTAATATACTCCAACACTCTCTTAGTTGTAATATACTCCAACACTACCTTAGCTGTAATATACTCCAACACTCTCTTAGCTGTAATATACTCCAACACTCTCTTAGCTGTAATATACTCCAACACTCTCTTAGCTGTAATATACTCCAACACTCTCTTAGCTGTAATATACTCCAACACTCTCTTAGTTGTAATATACTCCAACACTATCTTAGCTGTAA
This sequence comes from Oncorhynchus tshawytscha, assembly GCF_018296145.1. Classification (NCBI taxonomy): domain Eukaryota; kingdom Metazoa; phylum Chordata; class Actinopteri; order Salmoniformes; family Salmonidae; genus Oncorhynchus; species Oncorhynchus tshawytscha. The sequence goes on from NC_056438.1 coordinate 65,565,879, forward strand.
TATACTCCAACACTATCTTAGCTGTAATATACTCCAACACTATCTTAGCTGTAATATACTCAACACTATCTTAGCTGTAATATACTCCAACACTCTCTTAGCTGTAATATACTCCAACACTATCTTAGCTGTAATATACTCCAACACTATCTTAGCTGTAATATACTCCAACACTCTCTTAGCTGTAATATACTCCAACACTATCTTAGCTGTAATATACTCCAACACTATCTTAGCTGTAATATACTCCAACACTCCTTAGCTGTAATATACTCCAACACTCTCTTAGCTGTAATATACTCCAACACTCTCTTAGCTGTAATATACTCCAACACTACCTTAGCTGTAATATACTCCAACACTCTCTTAGTTGTAATATACTCCAACACTACCTTAGCTGTAATATACTCCAACACTATCTTAGCTGTAATATACTCCAACACTCTCTTAGTTGTAATATACTCCAACACTACCTTAGCTGTAATATACTCCAACACTCTCTTAGTTGTAATATACTCCAACACTACCTTAGCTGTAATATACTCCAACACTATCTTAGTTGTAATATACTCCAACACTACCTTAGCTGTAATATACTCCAACACTACCTTAGTTGTAATATACTCCAACACTCTCTTAGCTGTAATATACTCCAACACTATCTTAGCTGTAATATACTCCAACACTATCTTAGCTGTAATATACTCAACACTATCTTAGCTGTAATATACTCCAACACTACCTTAGCTGTAATATACTCCAACACTCTCTTAGCTGTAATATACTCCAACACTACCTTAGCTGTAATATACTCCAACACTCTCTTAGCTGTAATATACTCCAACACTCTCTTAGCTGTAATATACTCCAACACTATCTTAGCTGTAATATACTCCAACACTCTCTTAGTTGTAATATACTCCAACACTATCTTAGCTGTAATATACTCAACACTACCTTAGTTGTAATATACTCAACACTACCTTAGCTGTAATATACTCCAACACTATCTTAGCTGTAATATACTCCAACACTATCTTAGCTGTAATATACTCCAACACTATCTTAGCTGTAATATACTCCAACACTACCTTAGCTGTAATATACTCCAACACTACCTTAGCTGTAATATACTCCAACACTATCTTAGCTGTAATATACTCCAACACTATCTTAGCTGTAATATACTCCAACACTACCTTAGCTGTAATATACTCCAACACTATCTTAGCTGTAATATACTCCAACACTATCTTAGCTGTAATATACTCCAACACTATCTTAGCTGTAATATACTCCAACACTATCTTAGCTGTAATATACTCCAACACTCTCTTAGTTGTAATATACTCCAACACTACCTTAGCTGTAATATACTCCAACACTATCTTAGCTGTAATATACTCCAACACTATCTTATCTGTAATATACTCCAACACTATCTTAGCTGTAATATACTCCAACACTCTCTTAGCTGTAATATACTCCAACACTATCTTAACTGTAATATACTCCAACACTCTCTTAGCTGTAATATACTCCAACACTCTCTTAGCTGTAATATACTCCAACACTCTCTTAGCTGTAATATACTCCAACACTCTCTTAGCTGTAATATACTCAACACTCTCTTAGCTGTAATATACTCCAACACTCTCTTAGCTGTAATATACTCCAACACTATCTTAGCTGTAATATACTCCAACACTATCTTAGCTGTAATATACTCCAACACTATCTTAGCTGTAATATACTCCAACACTATCTTAGCTGTAATATACTCCAACACTATCTTAGCTGTAATATACTCCAACACTATCTTAGCTGTAATATACTCCAACACTACCTTAGCTGTAATATACTCCAACACTCTCTTAGCTGTAATATACTCCAACACTATCTTAGCTGTAATATACTCCAACACTCTCTTAGCTGTAATATACTCCAACACTCTCTTAGTTGTAATATACTCCAACACTACCTTAGCTGTAATATACTCCAACACTACCTTATCTGTAATATACTCCAACACTACCTTATCTGTAATATACTCCAACACTCTCTTAGTTGTAATATACTCCAACACTAGCTGTAATATACTTAGCTGTAATATACTCCAACACTACCTTATCTGTAATATACTACTGTAATATACCAACACTACCTTAGCTGTAATATACTCCAACACTCTCTTAGTTGTAATATACTCCAACACTACCTTAGCTGTAATATACTCCAACACTACTTAGCTGTAATATACTCCAACACTCTTAGCTGTAATATACTACCTTAGCTGTAATATACTCCAACACTATCTTAGCTGTAATATACTCCAACACTCTCTTAGTTGTAATATACTCCAACACTATCTTAGCTGTAATATACTCCAACAACCTCTCTTAGTTGTAATATACTCCAACACTCCCTTAGCTGTAATATACTCCAACACTATCTTAGTTGTAATATACTCCAACACTACCTTAGCTGTAATATACTCCAACACTACCTTAGCTGTAATATACTCCAACACTCTCTTAGTTGTAATATACTCCAACACTACCTTAGCTGTAATATACTCCAACACTACCTTAGCTGTAATATACTCCAACACTCTCTTAGTTGTAATATACTCCAACACTACCTTAGTTGTAATATACTCCAACACTACCTTAGCTGTAATATACTCCAACACTACCTTAGCTGTAATATACTCCAACACTACCTTAGCTGTAATATACTCCAACACTCTCTTAGTTGTAAGTGGTGCTGTGGTCTAAGACGCTCCATCTCAGTGTAAGAGGCGTCACTGCAGTACCTGGTTTGAATCCAGGCTGCATCACATCTGGCTGTGATTGGGAGTCCCATAGGGTGGTGCACAATTGGCCCAATGTCTTCAACCTTAAGCTGTAATATACAGGTTTGGCCGGGGTAGGCCGTCATTCTAAATAAGAATTCATTCTTAACTGGCTTGCCTAGTTAAATAAAGGTTCAATTAAAATACTCACAACACTATCTTAGCTCTAATATACTCACAACACTATCTTAGCTCTAATATACTCACAACACTATCCTAGCTTTAATATACTCACAACACTATCTTAGCTGTAATATACTCCAACACTATCTTAGTTGTAATATACTCCAACACTATCTTAGCTGTAATATACTCCAACACTCTCTTAGCTGTAATATACTCCAACACTCTCTTAGTTGTAATATACTCCAACACTACCTTAGCTGTAATATACTCCAACACTACCTTATCTGTAATATACTCCAACACTACCTTAGCTGTAATATACTCCAACACTACCTTAGCTGTAATATACTCCAACACTCTCTTAGTTGTAATATACTCCAACACTACCTTATCTGTAATATACTCCAACACTCTCTTAGTTGTAATATACTCCAACACTCTCTTAGTTGTAATATACTCCAACACTACCTTAGCTGTAATATACTCCAACACTCTCTTAGTTGTAATATACTCCAACACTATCTTAGCTGTAATATACTCCAACACTCTCTTAGTTGTAATATACTCCAACACTACCTTAGCTGTAATATACTCCAACACTCTCTTAGTTGTAATATACTCCAACACTACCTTAGCTGTAATATACTCCAACACTCTCTTAGCTGTAATATACTCCAACACTCTCTTAGTTGTAATATACTCCAACACTCTCTTAGTTGTAATATACTCCAACACTACCTTAGCTGTAATATACTCCAACACTCTCTTAGTTGTAATATACTCCAACACTATCTTAGCTGTAATATACTCCAACACTCTCTTAGTTGTAATATACTCCAACACTACCTTAGCTGTAATATACTCCAACACTACCTTAGCTGTAATATACTCCAACACTCTCTTAGTTGTAAGTGGTGCTGTGGTCTAAGACGCTCCATCTCAGTGTAAGAGGCGTCACTGCAGTACCTGGTTTGAATCCAGGCTGCATCACATCTGGCTGTGATTGGGAGTCCCATAGGGTGGTGCACAATTGGCCCAATGTCTTCCAGGTTTGGCCGGGGTAGGCCGTCATTCTAAATAAGAATTCATTCTTAACTGGCTTGCCTAGTTAAATAAAGGTTCAATTAAAATACTCACAACACTATCTTAGCTCTAATATACTCACAACACTATCTTAGCTCTAATATACTCACAACACTATCCTAGCTTTAATATACTCACAACACTATCTTAGCTTTAATATACTCACAACACTATCCTAGCTTTAATATACTCACAACACTATCTTAGCTTTAATATACTCAGAACACTATCTTAGCTTTAATATACTCACAACACTATCTTAGCTCTAATATACTCACAATGCTATCTTAGCTCTAATATACTCACAATGCTATCTTAGCTCTAATATACTCACAATGCTATCTTAGCTCTAATATACTCACAACACTATAGTAGCTTTAATATACTCACAATGCTATCTTAGCTCTAATATACTCACAACACTATAGTAGCTTTAATATACTCACAATGCTATCTTCGCTCTAATATACTCACAACACTATAGTAGCTTTAATATACTTACAACACTATAGTAGCTCTTTACATCTGTCTGAACGATGCTAATAAGGCCTTATTATTAGACTGAATTAAGCAGCTATACGGCAATAATGCTCATCATGTTACTGCAAAAAGCAAGGGCTATTTCCTAGCAAAAGTGTAAAACATAATGTTTGGACCCAGGCTCTGTTTGTGATTACTGGACAATTATGACCACTGATCCATTTGTGACTGTGTTTGTTTTAGGAAACCGGTTCTGGGTGTTCAAGGACACTACTTTGCAGCCCACCTACCCTCAGGACATCTCTCTGTTTGGGAGTGGGATGCCCACCCAGAGTATAGAGACTGCTGTATGGTGGGAGGACGTAGCCAAGACATATTTCTTCAAGGGAGACAGGTCTGTTTGACCTTTTCATTTATCCATTACAATACATTGATTTTATCCATAGTGAAGGTAAAGTGTAGCTGATTCTAGAATTTTCCATCTATCTGTTGCATTAAATTGGTTAGATTGTGAATTATAGGTTATACATGATACTGTATTAGTTTTGTCAATGACAATGATCACTGGCGTATCACTCACCCCCGCAGCCCCGGCAATGTGGGGGGCCCACGAGCTCTGGGGTCCCCATGGAGGTTGGGCCCCCTCCCCAGAAAGCAAAGGAACACGTCATAAGCATAGCAAAAAAAATTGAATTACAGGAAATTAGCTTTAAAACTGAAAAAAATTATAATCTCAGCCTCATGACAAAATGTTATCTATGAGATTAGCTATGAATGTCACGCCCTGACCTTAGAGAGCTGTTTTATTTCTCTATTTGGTTAGGTCAGGGTGTGATGTGGGGTGGGCATTCTATGTTTTGTATTCTATGTTTCTTTATTTCTATGTTTTGGCCGGGTATGGTTCTCAATCAGGGACAGCTGTCTATCGTTGTCTCTGATTGGGAAACATACTTAGGTAGCCCTTTTTCCCTCCTTTCAGTGTGGGAAGTTGACTTTTGTTAGTGGCACTATAGCCCTGTAAGCTTCACGGTTGTTTCTTTGTTTGTTGTTTTGTTGGCGACATTTGAAATAAAAGGAAAATGTATGCTCACCACGCTGCACTTTGGTCCACTTCTTTTGACAGCCGTGACAGAACTACCCACCACAAAAGCAGCGTGGTAAGGGGGACTCATGGACTTGGGAGGAAATCCTGGACGGCAAAGGACCCTGGAGGCAGGCTGGGGAATATCGCCATCCCAATATCGCCGTCCAGGAGCTGGAGGCAGCAAAGGCAGAACAGCGACGCTATGAGGAGTTGGCTCAACGAGGCGTGCACGAGAGGCAGCCCCAAAAAATGTTTGGGAGGGGGCACACGGGGAGATTGGCGGAGTCGGGTTATAGACCTGAGCCAACTCCCCGTGCTTACCGTGGCGGGCTCGTACTGATCAGGCACCGTGTTATGCGGTGGAGCGCACGGTGTCTCCAGTACGCGTTCACAGCCCGGTGCTCTACCTTCCAGCTCCCCGAATCGGCCGGGCTAGAGTGGGCATCCAGCCAGGTCGGAGGGTGCTGGCTCAGCGCATCTGGCCGCCAGTACGTCTCTATGGCCAAGGATATCCTGCGCCGGCTCTGCGCACTGTGTCTCCGGTGCATCTGCACAGCCCAGTGCGTCCTGTGCCTGCGCCCCGCACGTGCCGGGCCAAAGTAAGCATCCGGCCAGGACGGGTTGTGCAGGCTCTACGCTCGAGACCTCCAGTGTGCCTTCACGGCCCAGTGTATCCTGTGCCCGCTCCCAGAACAAGGCCTCCTGTATGTCTTCCCAGCCTGGTTAGTCCTGTGCCTGCTCCCAGAGCCAGGCCTCCTGTGTGTCTCTCCAGTCCAGTGATGATCCATGGCACGAAGCCTCCAGTGATGATCCATGGCACGAAGCCTCTAGTGATGATCCATGGTACGAAGCCTCCAGTGATGATCCATGGCACGAAGCCTCCAGTGATGATCCATGGCACGAAGCCTCCAGTGATGATCCATGGCACGAAGCCTCCAGTGAGGAGTCATGGCACAAAGCCTCCAACGACAGCCTCCAGTCCGGGGCCCCCTCGTCCGGGGCCCGCGGCGAGGGTCCCCAGTCCGGGGCCCGCAGAGGGGGTCCCCAGTTCGGGGTCAGCGGCAAGGGTCCCCACACCAGAGGCGCCACCAAAGTGGGGTGAGCCAGAGGTGGAACGGGGTCTACGTCCCGCACCAGAGCCGCCACCGCGGCTAGAGGACCCTCCCCTATAGGTTCAGGTTTTGCGGCCGGAGTCAGCACCTTTGGGGGGGGTACTGTCACGCCCTGACCTTAGAGGGACGTTTTATTTCTCTATTTGGTTAGGTCAGGGTGTGATGTGGGGTGGGCATTCTATGTTTTGTTTTCTATGTTTCTTTATTTCTATGTTTTGGCCGGGTATGGTTCTCAATCAGGGACAGCTGTCTATCGTTGTCTCTGATTGGGAATCAGTGTGGGTAGTGGACTTTTGTTCGTGGCACTATAGCCCTGTAAGCTTCACAGTTGTTTGTTGTGTTTTTGGTGACATTTGAAATAAAAGGAAAATGTACGCTCACCACGCTGTACTGTGGTCCACTTCTTTCGACGGCCGTGACAATGAAACTTCAAATTTTTCTATAAACTGTGGTACACCACTGACAGTGAAAAAAGGCTAGCTGATATAAAGCTCACTGTGAGATGCTATAATTAGTACATGATTTACTGTATACTAACGTGACTCAAACATTTGGTGGATCTGTCATGATAGATGAAATCACGAGGTCCTAACCCTGTTGTGAGAGAAGATAAAATGCTTTGTCATCATTCTGTAGCAAACTGTTGCATATCACTGATATGATGTTTTGTAAAACATGACTTCATCCCTCTGGGTTTGACAGAATTCCATTATCTTGATCCTAAACAGTTGTGTGTATGTATAGGATCATGAGATTATAATGTTGGTGCATGTGACTGTGTGTGTGTGTGTGTGTGTGTGTAGTCTTTCTGGATATTGACTGCAGTGTTTCTTTCCTACCTGGCATTAGATATTGGAGGTACAATGAAGACATGAGAAACATGGACCCTGGTTACCCCAAACCCATCACAGTGTGGAAGGGCATCCCTGACTCTCCTCAGGGAGCGTTTGTGGACAAGGCCAATGGTAGGCCATCCGTTCCTCCCTCTCTACCCCTCAAACTCAACTCCAGACTTCAAAGCCAGTTCCATAGCGTTTTTTTCATTGTTCCTCTCTAATCAGGGTCTAATTTAGACCTGGGAGACCAGGTGGGTGAAATTAATTATCAGGTAGAACAGAAAACCAGCAGACTCTGGACCTCGTAGGGTAAGAGCTGAATACCCCTGCTCTATATCATCCTCCATTTCTGCATCACATCTCTTTATAATGACTAAAATAGGCCTCTTTTCTCTTTATATAGTCTACTTATGCCTTGCTTCTCAGTACAGAAAGTAAAGATTGGGTTATAAAACTAGCAAACCAAAGTTAAGGAGAAACTATTAGCTTGTATGAATGTTTAAATGTTGAGTTTTTTTCCTCCTTTGAACAGGATTCACCTACTTCTACAAGGGGAAGGAGTACTGGAAGTTCAACAACCAGCGGTTGCGTGTGGAGCCGGGCTACCCCCGCTCCATCCTGAGGGACTTCATGGGCTGCGACGGCCTACCAGCTGACCCCGACTGGGACTGGAGCCCTCCGGAGGTGGAGGAGCGCCACTACGACAGCAGCAGTGGTGACGTGGACATCATCATCAAGCTGGACAGCACGGGGGGCACGGAGAAGGCCGTGGCTATCGCCATCCCCTGTATCCTGGCGCTGTGCATGATGGTCCTGCTCTACACCGTGTTCCAGTTCAGGAGGAAGAGCACGCAGAGACACATACTGTACTGCAAGCGCTCCATGCAGGAGTGGGTCTGATCTAAACCAGAGAGGGGACTGGAACTGTAGAAGTGTATGGAACTCCCACTAGGCACTGTAGGGAAGAGTTATCAAACTCCTATTGTTCTGTAGTTGTTGAACTAAGCCCTTCTGTGGATGGACAGTATATACAGTACAGTAGAGGAGTCCTCCTAACATGGTCAAAACAGTGCTTTGCCCTCTTTGTGACATGCAAGGTGGAGTGAAGCTAGCCCTCTCATTCAACACTATGAGGGACTGTGGCTGCCAATTCCAACTGAGAGGCATTTGCTTTAACTCTAGACTATCTTTGTGTACACTCAGTAGTTATTGGAGAAAGAGGAAAGTTGTGTGGGACCTATGTCTATCTCTGTCTCTGCACGCCCCTAACAAGCCCTTACTAACTACAGTACAGTGGACCATTTAGTAATAGGCTACTACTTTTTATTTTCGTGTCCTAGTAAAGTTCAAGTTGCCCAGACTCTGTACTTTTTGATTGAATTATCTTTAAAAGATTAGTACTTGTGAGGTGGACTGTCTGATACCCAAACCAAATATGACCTTTGACCTATCTTCATTTCCCAGAAAGGATTATGACTCTGGATTCTTTGTTGGGATGTTTAATTCTAATCCATGGATCTAACATCATTGTGACATTCCATCACACTCACGTTTTCTTTGACTATGTCTTTTCAATATATGCCTGTGACCATCTGTCTGGTCTGGTCTGGTGTGCTCTGGTCTGGTCTGGTGTGCTCTGCTCTGGTGTGCTCTGCTCTGGTGTGCTCTGCTCTGGTCTGGTGTGCTCTGGTCTGCTCTGGTGTGCTCTGCTCTGGTCTGGTGTGCTCTGCTCTGGTGTGTTCTGGTCTGGTGTGCTCTGCTCTGGTCTGGTGTGCTCTGGTCTGGTCTGGTATGCTCTGCTCTCTGTCAAGTTTCACGTTTTATTTGTCACTTGCACAAGTACAGTGAAATGCATCAATTGCAAGCCCTACCCAACAGTGCAGTGTTTAATATCAAAATAGTATAACTAATAAAAAATACAATAAATAAAAAAATGTGAGAAATAAGAGAGGAAGCTATATACAGGGTAAGTGCCAGTACCAAATTGACAATGTCTGTGGTCTAAGGGAAGCAGCAGCAGTTAAACAATTTAGGGGCGCACAAATACATTTAAGAGCACACAAAGACATTTAGGAGCACACAAAGACATTTAGGAGCACACAAAGACATTTAGGAGCACAATAAAAAATATTTGCGGTAACAAGCCGTTTTCTTTTTAGTAATGGTGCAAGCATGATGGTCATGAATCTGGTCTCAGTGTGTTCTCCATGGCACTCAGGGCCTGTGGTACAGTGAAGTAATCATTGCAACAATCATCATCTGGGTGATTTGTTTCTAGGTGCACGGGTGCTCCTCAATTCAAATTCCAGGTCGCACAGCCAAATATTTAGGCGTATATGCGAGTAAAATGGTCGCACTGTAGAGCTCTGTTATATCACGTTCCTCTCGACGTGTGTGAAATGACTCAGTATGTGAGATTCCCGGTGAATGTGAAAACATGTATTAGCATTTTTAGAGATTGAGTTTGCCACATTTGTGGTAAAAAATAATTTTTTACTTAAAAAGGATATGGTCACTTATGAAATCAGGATGTTGAACTCTATATCAACAGCTATATCAATAATATATCTTAACCCTTCAAAATCATTATCAAACCATAAGACTAATGTGTAATAACATGTTATAACTATCTTATAACAACCTCAGTTAATTTCTCATTGTTCTCCATGGATTGTTTAAAAGGGTCATAACGAATTGATATTCATGAACTAAAGTACTGATGGTAATTGTAGTTTTGTATTTGATTTACATGGCAGAGACAATTTTTTTCTAAACCATGTTAAATGTTCTGCTCCCCAGTCCTCTCATTTGCAGGCCATTTAAATATTATGTTCACATTGGCAGAGACGTTCTAAAGAGATATCTTTACTTTCTTCAAACATGCCGTTTCGGTTGTTATTGCATTCTCATATGATTTCAGCTGGAAGAAGAAAGCTTGCCTGCCTTCCATGTTGTCCTACATGTCTTAATGGTACGTGTGCTTGTGGTGAGGGTCTGAAAGACAGGTCTGAAAGCATGGCAGGGTTGGGGTCAAGTCCATGTCAATTCCTGAAGTATGCTGAAATTTAAATTCCAATTTTCATCAACGAGAATTTGGAAGTCAGTGTACTTCCTGAATGGACTGAATTAAATTGAAATAGAACCCAACTCTGAAGCAGAGCCAGGCTAGTTCAGTCAATACTGTATTTATTGGTGTATTTATTCCTCTGTGCTCATCAGCACCTTAATCTCGTTGCATTGTTCTGAGGGCAAGATAAAGTCTGTCAATAAAATGGATTTTAAAAAGCAGTGCCGTGTTTGGTCATCCTCGTGCTTTTTTTGTTAGTTTTTGGCATTGTACAGTAGAGTCACATCATTATTGTAAATGTTATTTTCATTTTAAGTGATTAAATCGAGGAAAATTATATTTCTAAGTTATCATACAGTATTAGTAGTATCAACAGAAATGAAATAAAATACAATGTTTGAAAGCAGAGAGCTCAAAAGAGAACATTTGAAAAGGGCAAAACCAAAAGGATGAATATGATGTTTAATAAAAGACTTTGTCATTGAAGCCTGCACAGAGAATTCCATTAGTGTGAACAAAGGATCAGCATCAATGCCAAAACAAGCCAAACACTATCATTTATAGTCAAATAACCTGAGATCTTCACGAAGGACAAAAGATGAAAATGTTGTAAAAATCAGGAGCATTAAAGGTTAAAACTGCCTGGCATGGTTGCCAGCTTTGTCTGTCGGTCTGGAACTTGATAAGTGGTATCTTCACCAGCCTCTTGAGTGCCTCTCTCTCTTCTGCTTTGACACATGCTGTTAAGCCATTAGGGATCATTTGGAGTGCCATTAATGGAAGTGGGTAGAGGCCATTACACAGCATTTGATACAAGAAACGTGACTTTTGAGAGTTTTCACTAAATTAGCTAATTGTACAGTTACATAGAAAACTACACTGGAAAGGTACATCACCCTTGTCTCATGTACCCTTAATATATACAACAATCAATCCCTAATATATAAAAGACAATCACAATAGGCACCAAAAGTCAGCCCATATGCTAAACTGTGCATGTTCTTCTCATCCACATACTGTAGTCTTACAGCTCAGTGTTGAGACATGCTACTGTTTAGTAATTCTTTCAGTGAGAACTTGAAACTGACCATGAACTTCTTTGGAAGACTATTCAAAATAATGCCAGCTGAGTACAAAAAGGTTTCTTTCCCTGTACCACTCTTAAAAAGAATGGTAGTTGAGTACAAAAAGGTTTCCTTCCCTGTACCTGTCACGGTCTTCCTGCTCTTCATCTGAAGAGGAGAGGCGAAAAGGAGAGTCGGACCAAAATGCGGCGTGGTAAGTGTCCATGGTAAATCTTTAATAAAGAAAGTACTGACACTGCATACAAAAACAATAAACAAATGACGACCGTGAAGCTACAAAATAGACCTGTGCTGACACAGGCCACTAACATAGACAATCACCCACAAACAAACAGTGCAACCCAGGCTACCTAAGTATGATTCTCAAGCAGAGACAACTAATGACACCTGCCTCTGATTGAGAACCATACTAGGCCGAAACATAGAAATGCCCCAAAACATAGAAAAACAAACAGACTGCCCACCCAACTCATGCCCTGACCATACTAAATAATGATAAAACAAAGAAAATAAAAGGTCAGAACGTGACAGTACCCCCCCCCCAAAGGTGCGGACTCCGGACGCAAAACCTTGACCTATAGGGGAGGGTCTGGGTGGGCGTCTGTCCGCGGTGGCGGCTCTGGCGCGGGACGCGGACCCCACCTCACCATTGTCTTAGTCCGCCTCCGTGGCTTTCTCACCATGGCCACCCTTCTCAATGACCCCTCGGGACAGAGGGGCAGCTCGGGACAGAGGTGGGGCAGCTGCTCTGGGCAGAGGGGATCCGGCAGCGGCGCCGGGCAGAGGGGATCCGGCAGCGGCGCCGGACAGGCGGGAGGCTCCGGCAGCGGCGCCGGACAGGCGGGAGACTCCGGCAGCGGCGCCGGACAGGCGGGAGACTCCGGCAGCGGCGCCGGACAGGCGGGAGACTCCGGCAGCGGCGCCGGACAGACAGGACCACCTGCAGGGAGGAGACAGAGAGACAGCCTGGTGCGTGGGGCTGCCACAGGAACCACCAGGCTGGGGAGACCTTCAGGAGGCTTGGTGTTAAGAGGAGGCACCTGAAGGACCGGGCTGTGGGGGAGCACTGGAGCTCTGGTGCGCAACCTTGGCACCACTTCCCCAGGCTGGACAACTATTTTAGCCCGGACCCTCCAGAGTGCAGGCACAGGTTGAACCGGGCTGTGGGTAAGCACGGGAGATCTAGTGCTTACTACACGCACCTCTCCCTTAAGCTCCACTCCCACATTTGCCCGGCACGAGCGGAGCGCAGGCAGAGGACGCACTGCACCCTCCCAGCACCCCGGAGACACAGCACGCAGAGCCGGCTCAGGATAACCTGGACCAAAACTGCGTACCGGCAACCAGACCCGCTGAGCAGGCACCATACGCCCTGGCACAATGCCCACACTCGCATGGCACTTTCGGGGGGCTGCCCTATAGCGCACCGGGCTATGGGCACGCACTGGCGACACCGTGTGCTTAACCGCATAACATGATGCCTGACCAGTAATGCGCTGCTTATAATAAGCACGAGGAGTGAGCTCAGATCTGCTACCTGGCTTAGTACCACACCTCGTCTGCCCCCCCCAAATCTTTTGGGGGGGCTGCCTCTCGTACCTGTCGCACTGCCGTGCTGCCTCCTCATATCGCCGCCGCTCAGCTTTCGCTGCCTCCAGCTCTGCTTTGGGGCGGCGATATTCCCCGGCCTGTGCCCAGGGTCCCTCTCCGTTCAGTATCTCCTCCCATGTCCAGGAGTCCTGTGATGCTGGCCGCTGTTGTTGCTGCTGCTGCTGCTGTCGTCGCTGTCTTTTACCACGCCGCTTGGTCCTTGGTAGGTGGGTGATTCTGTCACGGTCTTCCTGCTCTTCAGCTGAAGAGGAGAGGCGAAAAGGAGAGTCGGACCAAAATGCAGCGTGGTAAGTGTCCATGGTAAATCTTTAATAAAGAAAGTACTGACACTGCATACAAAAACAATAAACAAATGACGACCGTGAAGCTACAAAATAGACCTGTGCTGACACAGGCCACTAACATAGACAATCACCCACAAACACACAGTGCAACCCAGGCTACCTAAGTATGATTCTCAATCAGAGACAACTAATGACACCTGCCTCTGATTGAGAACCATACTAGGCCGAAACATAGAAATGCCCCAAAACATAGAAAAACAAACATAGACTGCCCACCCAACTCACGCCCTGACCATACTAACTAATGACAAAACAAAGGAAATAAAGGTCAGAACGTGACAGTACCACTCTTAAAAAGAATGGCAGTTGAGTACATAAAGGTTTCTTTCCCTGTACCACTCTTAAAAAGAATGGCAGTTGAGTACATAAAGGTTTCTTTCCCTGTACCACTCTTAAAAAGAATGGCAGTTGAGTACATAAAGGTTTCTTTCCCTGTACCACTCTTAAAAAGAATGGCAGTTGAGTACAAAAAGGTTTCTTTCCCTGTACCACTCTTAAAAAGAATGGCAGTTGAGTACATAAAGGTTTCTTTCCCTGTACCACTCTTAAAAAGAATGGCAGTTGAGTACATAAAGGTTTCTTTCCCTGTACCACTCTTAAAAAGAATGGCAGTTGAGTACATAAAGGTTTCTTTCCCTGTACCACTCTTAAAAAGAATGGCAGTTGAGTACATAAAGGTTTCTTTCCCTGTACCACCCTTAAAAAGAATGGCAGTTGAGTACATAAAGGTTTCTTTCCCTGTACCACTCTTAAAAAGAATGGCAGTTGAGTACAAAAAGGTTTCCTTCCCTGTACCACTCTTAAAAAGAATGGCAGTTGAGTACATAAAGGTTTCTTTCCCTGTACCACCCTTAAAAAGAATGGCAGTTGAGTACATAAAGGTTTCTTTCCCTGTACCACTCTTAAAAAGAATGGCAGTTGAGTACATAAAGGTTTCTTTCCCTGTACCACTCTTAAAAAGAATGGCAGTTGAGTACAAAAAGGTTTCCTTCCCTGTACCACTCTTAAAAAGAATGGCAGTTGAGTACATAAAGGTTTCTTTCCCTGTACCACTCTTAAAAAGAATGGTAGTTGAGTACATAAAGGTTTCTTTCCCTGTACCACTCTTAAAAAGAATGGCAGTTGAGTACATAAAGGTTTCTTTCCCTGTACTACTCTTAAATCTGAAAGGAACAACGTCTGTTTCACTCCTTCTATTGGAATAGTTACAGTTTTCCCTGACCAAGGTAAAGTAGTTACATAGGTAGCCTACTTGGGGACCATGAAATACAAGACACAATATAATCTGAGCGACTCTCCTTTGAGATTTCATAGTGGGAATGGTCAAGTTGAGTAAATAATTATATATTTTTAAAATAATTGATAAGTAGAAATACAGTGGGGCAAAAAAGTATTTAGTCAGCCACCAATTGTGCAAGTTCTCCCACTTAAAAAGATGAGAGAGGCCTGTAATTTTCATCATAGGTACACTTCAACTATGACAGACAAAATTAGAAAAAAAAATCCAGAAAATCACATTGTAGGATTTTTAATGAATTTATTTGCAAATTATGGTGGGAAATAAGTATTTGGTCAATAACAAAAGTTAATCTCAATACTTTGTTATATACCCTTTGTTGGCAATGACAGAAGTCTTCACAAGGTTTTCACACACTGTTGCTGGTATTTTGGGCCATTCCTCCATGCAGATCTCCTCTAGAGCAGTGATGTTTTGGGGCTGTTGCTGGGCAACACAGACTTTCAACTCCCTCCAAAGATTTTCTATGGGGTTGAGATCTGAAGACTGGCTAGGCCACTCCGGGACCTTGAAATGCTTCTTACGAAGCCACTCCTTCGTTGCCCGGGCGGTGTGTTTGGGATCATTGTCATGCTGAAAGACCCAGCCACGTTTCATCTTCAATGCCCTTGCTGATGGAAGGAGGTTTTCACTCAAAATCTCACGATACATGGCCCCATTCATTCTTTCCTTTACACGGATCAGTCGTCCTGGTCCCTTTGCAGAAAAACAGCCCCAAAGCATGATGTTTCCACCCCCATGCTTCACAGTAGGTATGGTGTTCTTTGGATGCAACTCAGCATTCTTTGTCCTCCAAACACGACGAGTTGAGTTTTTACCAAAAAGTTATATTTTGGTTTCATCTGACATTCTCCCAATCTTCTTCTGTATCATCCAAATGCTCTCTAGCAAACTTCAGACGGGCCTGGACATGTACTGGCTTAAGCAGGGGGACACGTCTGGCACTGCAGGATTTGAGTCCCTGGCGGCGTAGTGTGTTACTGATGGTAGGCTTTGTTACTTTGGTCCCAGCTCTCTGCAGGTCATTCACTAGGTCCCCCCGTGTGGTTCTGGGATTTTTGCTCACCCACGGGGTGAGATCTTGCGTGGAGTCCCAGATCGAGGGAGATTATCAATGGTCTTGTATGTCTTCCATTTCCTAATAATTGCTCCCACAGTTGATTTCTTCAAACCAAGCTGCTAACCTATTGCAGATTCAGTCTTCCCAGCCTGGTGCAGGTCTACAATTTTGTTTCTGGTGTCCTTTGACAGCTCTTTGGTCTTGGCCATAGTGGAGTTTGGAGTGTGACTGTTTGAGGTTGTGGACAGGTGTCTTTTATACTGATAAAAAGTTCAAACAGGTGCCATTATTACAGGTAACGAGTGGAGGACAGAGGAGCCTCTTAAAGAAGAAGTTACAGGTCTGTGAGAGCCAGAAATCTTGCTTGTTTGTAGGTGACCAAATACTTATTTTCCACCATAATTTGCAAATAAATTCATAAAAAATCCTACAATATAATTTTCTGGATTTTTTTTCCTCATTTTGTCTGTCATAGTTGAAGTGTATCTATGATGAAAAGTACAGGCCTCTCTCATCTTTTTAAGTGGGAGAACTTGCACAATTGGTGGCTGACTAAATACTTTTTTGCCCCACTGTATACAGTACATTGTATTCACATGGTTTGCAATATATATATATATATATGTATTTAGTCTTTCACAGCATGGCTCTGGGATACTATCGTATGAAAATCCTGCACCATTTTTTGATACACATTGGAAATGTCTGATTTACCGACAACCGGCAGCCCATAGTCATCTGGATAGAGGACATGGAGGTAATCTGGAGACATGGTTGACTGTTATCTTTACTGGAGAGGCTGATGTCAGAAAGACTAGTGTTTATTCAATTACTTGTAATGCTATACTGTTTTAAATTGTTTCAATTTAAGTTGTGGAATTGTGAGCGATAATTCTGGAGGATATATTAAAGGTCCTGTGCAGTCAAAAACATGCTTTCCCTGTGAGTGTACAAACTGCTATTTTCATGATATACACTGATCGGGTGAATCCAGGTGAAAGCTATGATCCCTTATTGATGTCACCTGTTAAATCCACTTAAATCAGTGTAGATGAAGCCTTGAGACAATTGAGACATGGATTGTGTATGTGTGCCATTCAGAGGGTGAATAAGCAAGACAAAAGATTGAAGTGCCTTTGAACAGGGTATGGTAGTAGGTGCCAGGCGCACCATTTTATGTCAAGAATTGCAATGGTGCTGGATTTTTCTCACTCAACAGTTTCCCATGTGTATCAAGAATGGTCCACCACCCAAAGGACATCCAGCCAACTTGACACAACTGTGGGAAGCATTGGAGTCAACATGGGCCATCATCCCTGTGGAACGCTTTCAATGCCTTGTAGTCCATGCCCCGATGAATTGAGGCTGTTTTGTGTACATTGCAGAATGCATGGATGGGTGCAGCAGTTGAGATCACAGCAGATGATAGGAGTAAAGTTTTCACATGCATGATGGAGTTGGTTTGGCATCCTCTTCAGTAGTTGCTGTTTTCTGGCTTTTTGGGAAGTGTGTCTGTGTGTGCCAAAGCAGTGCAAACCCAGGCTTTATAGAGGATGTTTCCCAAACTTCAACACCATAGGCTTGTCATGTATAACATAAAATAGATACTCGCAACACGGATTTGTAAGACAATGGCATGAATGATGTCTTGGTATTGGGAAGGTTTTGCTTGATCTTTCACAGTTTTGTTAAAGATCTTTTACTCCAGATGGCCTAGGCCTGTCATGTGAGGTCGGTCTAATGAAGGGAGCAACACAGCATGAATTAGTCAGACCAGGAGCCAGGGTGTGACTTCCTGATTTTGGGACAGTATTCACCCATCATGCATTGTTCTCATTCGTTTGCATTTGTTTTGTTGTTAACTTTTACGTATCTAAAAATGTTTTATGTGCACAACCTACTCGATACATCAAAGGGGGTAACTTAAAGCAATAG
The DNA here is from genome assembly GCF_018296145.1 of Oncorhynchus tshawytscha. Classification (NCBI taxonomy): domain Eukaryota; kingdom Metazoa; phylum Chordata; class Actinopteri; order Salmoniformes; family Salmonidae; genus Oncorhynchus; species Oncorhynchus tshawytscha. The sequence goes on from NC_056438.1 coordinate 65,583,853, forward strand.
TATAAGAGTTGTATGGAATAAAGTTGAGACTGATTGGTCATTAGACCAATGCCTGATGTCATGAGCTGATGGGTTTATGATGGCTTGTTGTAAGAATGACTTATGACAATAATAAAGTTACATACTTTTGTTTGAACTGCAGCCTGACTCCATCCTTGAGCCTATGTTGTTGCTGTGTAAATGCTGACTCCATCCTTGAGCCTATGTTGCTGCTGTGTAAATGCTGACCCCATCCATGAGGCTATGTTGCTACTATGTAAATGCTGACCCCATCCGTGAGGCTATGTTGCTGCTGTATAAATTCTGACCCCATCTGTGAGGCTATGTTGCTGCTGTGTAAATGCTGACCCCATCCATGAGGCTATGTTGCTGCTGTGTAAATACTGACCCCATCCGTGAGGCTATGTTGCTGCTGTATAAATGCTGACCCCATCCGTGAGGCTATGTTGCTGCTGTATAAATGCTGACCCCATCCGTGAGGCTATGTTGCTGCTGTGTAAATGCTGACCCCATACATGAGGCTATGTTGCTGCTGTGTAAATACTGACTCCATCTGTGAGGCTATGTTGCTGCTGTGTAAATGCGGACCCCATCTGTGAGGCTATGTTGCTACTGGATAAATGCTGACCCCATCTGTGAGGCTATGTTGCTGCTGTGTAAACTCCCCTATACTGGATGGAGCAGAAGCGCTATAGTAAGGTATAGCTAGTCAGTTGTACAACTAGTTGTTCAACTGAATGCCTTCAACTGAAATGTCTACTGCATTTAACCCAATCCCTTTGAATCAGAGAGGTGCTTGGGGCTGCCATAATCGACCAAAAAAGTTATCTAGTAGACTATAATAGGTTGGACCTTGTGTGCAATTGACCAATAAAGTTATCTTAATCTTAGTCAACTGCGTGGGGTTCCTATGGGCCTGGAGGGATCAGCCAATGATCACAGAATTGGCTTCTTCAAATTTAGTTACCTGATTTAAAGGGATTGAAGCTGTATCATTGCCATCTAGTGGCCACAATAAATGAATGACACACCGGATTTGGTTCAGGACTCCTGGCAGTAAATCACCAATATAAGAAATGTATGCATTTTTCAAATAAAAAAAGAAGATATGTGACTACTTTAAAATGGAGACGGCTTTGCCCGTGCTCTCAGACGCCATAATGGTTCAGATACAAAGATGAGTCATCTATGATCGTACCATGAAAAGAGTAACCCTTGAGTAGTGTAATTCTGTCATGAATAACTACTTATTTCACCTAAATGTTATATTCAGTCATACAGAGCATGTGTCCACTTCATAAAAATAATTTTCCTCAAGAGGTTAAATTAAGTAAAGTGCCAATTAAACTATCAGGGTTGACCATAACAGGGTTGACGATGTCTTAAATCAGCCATAACTCCCTGTGACATGGGGAAATGGAAGCTTGTTGTGTGCAACAGGGAGGGGAAATTGAATGCAAGCTTCACAAAACATTTCAACTTGGTAAAACATTTCTATCCCATCTATCTACATGTATGTAACAGGGTTGACATGTTATGCTTGACACTCAGTTTTCTACCACAACATCAGAAAATGGCTAAAAAGCGTAGAGCCACCTCATCTGCTCTCACACTATGACTACATTTAAAAAGGAATAGTTTCACCATGTTAAAATGAGAGTTCAGTTCGCATAAACCGGGTTGCCTTTAAAATTAATTAAATTATCATCTTCTGTAATGACTTTGACAAAGCAACAAAATAACTGGGCTATACAATGAAACCTTTGGGAAATGTGAGGGGTAAGTGGGTTATGAATCCTCCTCGAAGTCAGAAACACACCACGTGTGGCGTGCCAAAATGTGGATTTTCAGAGAAAACAACTCATTTATTTGAATGAAAACTCACTACTACTGGATTTTTAAAAACATGGTTTAGTGTAGTTAGGGCATACCTGTATGTGATGCAACTGTTAAAGCTACTACTTACTTATAATCTGACATTAGACAAATGTATGGATTTCATGGATCTGCATTTCAAAAAGTAAATTAATATATGCTAAAATCAAGTGGGCCAAAAAAGACAGGTTCTTGCAATTAGTGTAATTCGGCCATAGATAATCTCTATTGAAAGAGTGGTTTAGTCCAGATTCTGGCTCTGGGAAAAGGGCCCCAATGTCTATATAGAGTCTGGATTTTGGTTTAATATCAAATCTAAAGCCCTGTTTATACCTGCTGACAATTTGTCCTGATTTTTTTTCCCACATTCTGATTGTGGAGATGGAGATAGTCAAGCACAGATGGGTGTCTAGATATCAATCGAGTGTAAACAGATCTGGATGGTCAATACATTAAATCATCATTATACTGGCCTCTAAAATCATTGACAGGTAGCATCAAGGACTTATGTAGTAGTAGTTATGTAGTTATGTTATGTAGTCAGTAGTTATGTTAAAACAAATGAATTCATATTATATTGAAAGAATATATGTCAAATGATTTGCATACAGGGAGGCACCAGCTAATCTGATTACAATGTGGTCACACTGGATGGATAAGAGACACATTTTAAAACAATGTGTGTATGTGACAAACCTTGATCAGATAGTGATTGGATCATGTTAATCAGATCACAAAAACTCAGATGTTAGTGCACATGTTAAGAATAGCACTATTAGCAGCACACAGTGTCCCAGATCACTCCTCAGTAATATCTAGAACTCTATATAATAGACAAAGTCTACCAGATGGGAAATTCAAATGATATACAAATGATAGCCTTTAGTTCTTTGTTGCACATGGACTACTGTTCAGTCGTGTGGTCAGATGCCACAAAGAGAAAATTGCAATTGGTTCAGAGTAGGGCTGCGTGGCTGGCCCTTAAATGTACATGGAGATCTAACATTAATTATATGCATGTCAATCTCTCATGGCTCAAAGTGGAGGAGAGATTGACTTCATCATTACATGTTTTTGTAAGAGGTGTTGTGTGCTACTAGCACACAGCTCAGACACCCATGCATACCCCACAAGACACGCCACCAGAGGTCTCTTCACAGTCCCCAAGTTCAGAACAGTCTATGGGAGGCGCACATTACTACATAGAGCCATGACTACATGGAACTCTATTCCACATCAGGTAAATGATGCAGCAGTAGAATCAGATTTGTTTTTAAACAGATAAAAATACAACTTATAGAACAGTGGGGACTGTGAAGAGACACACACAGGTACAGACACAAGCGTACGCACACAAACGCTAGCATACGCACTCTACATACGCTTATAGTACCAGCCAAAAGTTTGGACAAACCTACTCATTTAAGGGTTTTCATTTCATTTTACTCTTTTCTACATTGTAGAATAATAGTGAAGACATCAAAACTATGAAATAACACATATGGAATCATGTAGTAACCAAAAAGTGATAAACAAATAAAAATGTATTTTATATTTGAGATTCTTCAAAGTAGCCACCCTCTGCCTTGATGACAGCTTTGCACACTCTTGGCATTCTCTCAAGCAGCTTCACCTGGAATGCTTTTCCAACAGTCTTGAAGGAGTTCATACATATGCTAAGCACTAGCTGCTTTTAGTTCACTTTTGCTTCGTCCAACTCATCAGAAACCATCTCAATTGGGATGAGGTCGGGTGATTATGGAGGCCAAGTCATCTGGCATATCGCTGCAGAATGCTGTGGTAGCCATGCTGGTCAAGTGTGCCTTTAAATCTAAATAAATCACTGACAGTGTCACCAGCAAAACATCCCCACACCATCACACCTCCTCCTCCATGTTTCATGCTTTCCACCAGTCTAAGGTTCATTGCTCATGTTTCTTGGCCCAAGCAAGTCTCTTCTTATTGGTGACTTTAGTAGTGGTTTCTTTGCAGCAATTTGACCATGAAAGCCTGATTCACACAATCTCCTCTGAACTGTTGATGTTGAGATGTGTCTGTTACTTGAACTCTGTGAAGCATTCATTTGGGCTGGAATTTCTGAGGTACGGTTAACTCTAATGAACTTATCCTCTGCAGCAGAGGTAACTCTGGGTCTTCATTTCCTCTGGCGGTCCCCATGAGAGCCAGTTTCATCATAGCGCTTGATGGTTTTTGCGACTGCACTTGAAGAAACTTTCAAAGTTGTTTAAATTTCCAGATTGACTGACCTTCATATCTTAAAGTAATGACGGACTGTCGTTTCTCTTTGCTTATTTGAGCTGTTCTTGCCATAATATGGACTTGGTATTTTACCAAATAGGGCTATCTTCTGAATACTACCCCTACCTTGTCACAACACAACTGCTTGGCTCAAACACATTAAGAAGGAAAGAAATTCCACAAATTAACTTTTAACAAGGCCTATCTGTTAATTGAAATGCATTCCAGGTGACTACCTCATGACGCTGGTTGAGAGAATGCCAAGAGTGTGCAAAACTGTCATCAAGGCAAATGGTGGCTACTTTGAAGAATCTCAAATATAAAATATTACTACATGATTCCGTATGTGTATTTCATAGTTTTGATGTCTTCGTTATTATTCTACAATGTAGAAAATAGTATAAATAAAGAAAAACCCTCAAATGACTAGGTGTCCAAACTTTTGACCGGTACTGTACATTTTGAATTGTAGATATGTGGTGGTGTGACAGTGTTATATGATATACTGTTTTATCTTTTGTTGTATGTGTTATATGAGTGTCTTAATGTGGTTAGGACCCCAGGAAGAGCAGCTTATGCCTTGGCAGGAACTAATGGGGATCTTTAATAAATACAAATACTTAACAGGATGACCACCTGTTCCAGTGGTCCTGTAATACATAAATATGTTAAGAGATGTATTTTGTGGTTTGCAGTGATCATGTTTATCCACTGATCAGCGACTGCAGCACTATTCATTGACCAGAGCATGTCTATTGATTAGCATGATGGTCCTGGGAAAAATATGCTTAAACCTCTTAGATGGGTCACGGGAATGGTCCCCTATCACATGGGAATGGTCCCCTATCACATGGGGATGGTCCCCTATCACGTGGGATAGTCCCCTATCACGTGGGAATGGTCCCCTATCACGTGGGAATAGTCCCCTATCACGTGGGAATGGTCCCCTATCACGTGGGAATGACCCCTATCACGTGGGAATGGTAGTTAACTAGTTAAATAAAGGTTCATTTAAAATAAACTAACAGCTGATGTACTAATCTGGGAAAAGGATATGGAGAAGAGGGGGGGAACGATGGATGGAGTAATCATAGTGATATTCACATTTAGCTGTTTTTTAAAACTCATTTTGTACATTTTTCTCTCCTGTCTGTGATCATCCTTGCAGTCTATTCATTGACTTTTGGATCATTGAATAGTCCGTTTACATGCAGCTCTCCCTTTCCACCCCCAGAGGGCCCTAGAATCTAATCGTTAACCCAGAGGGCATTCAGCAGGACATTTTGTTACATACTGTATGTACAACAAACATGCCTCTGACATGTAGAATAAAGAATAACGCCAGCTCTAGTCATTTCTATCTGCTACATTCCAAAATGTTTTCGTACTGAAAATGGCCCAATATCCTCATTTCTAGCATGACGAGAGCTTTTTAAACGTAATAAATAATAGTACGTAGTAAATTTACTCATCTATAAATGCAGGATATCATCTAAATGCTAAGGTTTTGACGTCTTTTATACATATTTTTGTACCTCTTTTTGTCTGAAAACCAAGAACTCATGGGTTGCAACACCAGCCTACCCCAACTCGCAATAATTAAAAAATGGCAATGAACAATGACTAGTATCAAAGCACAACAAAACTATGAATCAAATCACCTCCAACCCTCGACTCTCTGTCCCACTGAGATTCATCCTAAATAAATGGGTTGTCTCTACAGAGGTCTCTGTGGATATCAGGCCTTGCTTCAGTCATCTCTCTTTGTCATAATTCCACATGCCTCTGTATGTGTGTGTGTGTGTGTGTGTGTGTGTGTGTGTGTGTGTGTGTGTGTGTGTGTGTGTGTGTGTGTGTGTGTGTGTGTGCAGCAGAGTTAGGGTGACTGATGACAGTGACAGGCCAGAGCTTCACTAACGAGGGACCCTGGAGCGAGGAGCACGTTGGGTCATGTGTAAAACCGCTGTAACACTGTGCATAGGGCAGGGGACCTCTAGTTTTAGTTTTCAGTAATCTTTAGGGCCTTGAGTTTTTTCTGATCATGCGATCTGAGCTGAAAAATCTCAGAGGCCCAGTTATAGACAATAATCAAGGTAAAACTTTTATTCTTATTGTACATCAGAAGAATTACTCATCATATCCTCTCTCTCTCACTGTCCCTTCTGCCACGTGACACTGTTGATAGGTCATGATCTTGCAAAGCCTACAGATGGAGAACAGCCGTAGTCGGTCATTTGGTCAACCATTGGCATTTCTCAAAACCAAACGCTGGAGAACATAATTGTAACAGATATGGCAAAAGCGTGTTCAGAGAGAGCATAGAAGTTGGCCCTAACTCCAATTGTTGCCTATGTCAGACTCTCTGCAATGATCTCACATGCTGTATGAGTGCACATCCACTGGGCTGGTCACTGAGTGACAGTTGGAGAATGATAAACTGTGGTTACCTAATCCATCTGTCTTTCAAGCTGTTCAAGAAATGGGCTATGTAAAAAATAAAAGGGGGGATAGAGAGGATATGTTGGCAGTCTGAGAAAAATAGAGACCAACCAGGAATGTGAAAACAACATGCTCAATTTGCAATCAATCCTTTAGAGATAGATAAGGGCGTTTCTTTCTCTAATCCCATACATACAGCTGTTAAAGGCAAGGAGGTAAATTAGATTCCTGGCACAATTTGCAGTGAGTTAATAACTTATCTATTGCTACTCCTGAGGGTTTAATGAACATAATGGAGAAGAACTCTTGTCACATATGATCAAATCAAAGTAGCCTACTCTCAGGATGGGGTCGTGGTGGACTCTGGAAAGAGAAGCGTGCTAAGCAACTCAATTTATGACTGAGACCAGATCTTTTCTGAGGCTCATATCAAGATTTCACCTTTAAAAAAAAGAAAAACATTTGTTGGTATTAATACTCTGTTCTTTAAACCCGTGGTACAATAGGCTATTATTGTCGTGTGCAGTGTTATGTTAATGACTTCATAAGTAATGTCATTATGATGATAAATTGCATCAAATGATATGCTCATAATATATTCTGGTAGTAACCTACTATACTTTGTATCAGTCATATTCTCACTATGGTACAGTGCATTCGGAAAGTATTCATGCCCCTTCACTTTTTCCACATTTTGTTATGTTACAGCCTTATTCTAAAATTGATTGTATGGTTTTTTCCCCTCATCAATCTACACACTACCTCATAATGACAAAGCAAAAACAGTATTTGGGTTTTTCAGCAGCAGGGTCTGGGAGACTAGTCAGGATCGAGGCAAAGATGAACGGAGCAAAATACAGAGAGATCCTTGATGAAAACCTGCTCCAGAGCGCTCAGGACCTCAGACTGGGGCAAAGATTCACCTTCCAACAGGACAACGATCCTATGTAAGGTAGTCTAGAACCAATACAAAAGGCACTTTTCTAGAACCCATATAGCAGGTAGTCTAGAATCAATACAACAGGCACTTTTCTAGAACCCATACAGCAGTTGGTCTAGAACACATAGAGCAGGTAGTCTAGAACCAATACAAAAGGCACTTTTCTAGAACCCATATAGCAGGTAGTCTAGAAACCTTTACAGCAGGTAGTCTAAAACCCTTACAGTAGGTAGTCTAAAACCCTTAAAGCAGGTGGTCTAAAACCCTTACAGCAGGTAGTCTAAAACCCTTACAGCAGGTAGTCTAAAACCTGTTATAGCAGGTAGTCTAAAACCCTTACAGTAGGTAGTCTAAAACCCTTACAGCAGGTAGTCTAAAACCCTTACAGCAGGTAGTCTAAAACCTGTTATAGCAGGTAGTCTAAAACCCTTACAGTAGGTAGTCTAAAACCCTTACAGCAGGTAGTCTAAAACCCTTACAGCAGGTAGTCTAAAACCTGTTATAGCAGGTAGTCTAAAACCCTTACAGCAGGTAGTCTAGAACCAATACAGTTGGCAGTTTTCTAGAACTCTTACACGAGTAGTCTATAATCCACACAGCAGGCAGTCTAGAACCTATTAAATCTCTGTGACAATGGACAATAAAGTATTCTTCTTCATCATCTTCTTCTTTAGCAATGAGAACCTGCTTATGTTGCAGGAGACCAGTGCTGTGCGGGAAATGTTTCGTGAGTACCAAAAGGCAGGAACAGGAACCATCTGAGAAAACACTACCCAGAGTATTGCCAGGGACCTGCTCTTCCTCAAACAGCTGTCCAAGGTACAGGTGTACACATCATAGAAGGGGCAGGGTACTATGTGGATGGCAACCAAGATGACGGTTGGGAAGGTTTATGGTGTAGTATATATAGTTTGTGTCTGATGTGTACTGGCCTATTTGTAGGAGACGGTGTCTCAGTAAGACACTTCCAATTGGTTTTGTTCAGCTGTCTCCCACCTGAAGGAGTTATGGCCAGTTTGTGTCCATTGTCTAATAGTTAGATAGACTGCTGTGAGGATGACAATCCCCCCAGGAGATAATAGATAGAAGGGGATGCAAAACTTGATGAGGCTAGTAGTGCACAGTGTCGTGCAACGTTATATATAGTAGGTTGTCGGACAACCTACTATATATAAGGACGCTAATTAAACTAAAATACACACAGGTGAAACTAATAAGACAAAACCAACAGGCAAACGAAAAAGGGATCGGTAGTGGCTAGTAGGACGGTGACGACGACCACCGAGCACCACCCGAACAGGCAGGGGAGCCAACTTCGGCAGAAGTCGTGACAGAACTAAGGTCAGAACGTGACAGACCTGGCCAAGATAAAGCAAAGCAGTTCGACACATACAACAACACAGTTACACATGGAGTAAAACAAACATACAGTCAATAGTACAGTGGAAAAATAAGTCTATATACAATGTGAGCAAGTGAGGTGAGATAAGGGAGGTAAAGGCAAAAAAAGGCCATGGTGGCAAAGTAAATACAATAGAGCAAGTAAAACATTGGAATGGTAAATTTGCAGTGGAAGAATGTGCAATGTAGAGAGAGAAAATGGGGTGCAAATGAGCAAAATAAATAAATACAGTAGGGGGAGAGGTAGTTGTTTGGGCTAAATTATAGATGGACTGTGTACAGGTGCAGTAATCTGTGAGCTGCTCTGACAGCTGGTGCTTAAAGCTAGTAAGGGAGACAAGTGTTTCCAGTTTCAGAGATTTTTGTAGTTCGTTCCAGTCATTGACAGCAGAGAACTGGAAGGAGAGGCGGCCAAAGGAAGAATTGGTTTTGGGGGTGACCAGAGAGATATACCTGCTGGAGCGCGTGCTACAGGTGGGTGCTGCTATGGTGACCAGCGAGCTGAGATAAGGGGGGACTTTACCTAGCAGGGTCTTGTAGATGACCTGGAGCCAGTGGATTTGGCGACGAGTATGAAGCGAGGGCCAGCCAACGAGACAGTACAGGTCGCAGTGGTGGGTAGTATATGGGGCTTTGGTGACAAAACGGATGGCACTGTGATAGACTGCATCCAAAATTATTGAGTAGGGTATTGACGGCTATTTTGTAAAGGAAATCGCTGAAGTCGAGGATTGGTAGGATAGTCAGTTTTACAAGGGTATGTTTGGCAGCATGAGTGAAGGATGCTTTGTTGCGAAATAGGAAGCCAAGTCTAGATTTTACTTTGGATTGGAGATGTTTGATATGAGTCTGGAAGGAGAGTTTACAGTCTAACCAGACACCTAGGTATTTGTAGTTGTCCACATATTCTAAGTCAGAACCGTCCAGAGTAGTGATGATGGACGGGCGGGCAGGCAGGTGCAGGCAGCGATCGGTTGAAGAGCATGCATTTAGTTTTACTTGTATTTAAGAGTAATTGGAGGCCACGTAAAGGGGAGTTGTATGTCATTGAAGCTGGAGGGTTGTTAACACAGTGTCCAAAGAAGGGCCAGAAGTATACAGAATGGTGTCGTCTGCGTAGAGGTGGATCAGAGACTCACCAGCAGCAAGAGCGACATCATTGATGTATACAGAGAAGAGAGTGGGTCCAAGAATTGAACCCTGTGGCACCCCCATAGACTGCCAGAGGCCCGGACAACAGGCCCTCTGATTTGACACACTGAACTCTATCAGAGAAGTAGTTGGTGAACCAGGCGAGGCAATCATTTGAGAAACCAAGGCTATCGAGTCTCCCGATGAGGATGTGGTGATTGACAGAGTCAAAAGCCTTGCCCAGGTCAATGAGTACGGCTGCACAGTATTGTTTCTTATCGATGGTGGTTAAGATATCGTTTAGGACCTTGAGCGTGGCTGAGGTGCACCCATGACCAGCTCTGAACCAGATTGCATAGCGGAGAAGTTATGGTGGGATTCGAAATGGTCGGTAATCTGTTTGTTGACTTGGCTTTCGAAGACCTTAGAAAGGCAGGGTTCGGATAGATATAGGTCTGTCGCAGTTTGGGTCAAGAGTGTCCCCCCTTTGAAGAGGGGGATGACCTCAGCTGCTTTCCAATCTTTGGGAATCTCAGATGACACGAAAGCTGTTGAACAGGCTAGTAATAGGGGTTGCAACAATTTCGGCAGATAATTTTAGAAAGAAAGGGTCCAGATTGTCTAGCCCTGCTGATTTGTAGGGGTCCAGATTTTGCAGCTCTTTCAGAACATCAGCTGACTGGATTTGGGAGAAGGAGAAGTGGAGAAGCCTTGGGCGAGTTGCTATGGGGGGTGCAGTGCTGTTGACCGGGGTAGGGGTAGCCAGGTGGAAAGCATGGCCAGCCGTAGAAAAATGCTTATTGAAATTCTCAGTTAAAGTGGATTTATCGGTGGTGACAGTGTTTCCTATCCTCAGTGCAGTGGGCAGCTGGGAGGAGGTGTTCTTATTCTCCATGGACTTTACAGTGTCCCAGAACTTTTTTGAGTTTGTGTTGCAGGAAGCAAATTGCTGCTTGAAAAATCTATCCTTGGCTTTTCCAACTTTCTGTGTATATTGGTTTCTAGCTTCCCTGAAAAGTTACATATCACGGGGGCTTTTCGATGCTAATGCAGAACGCCATAGGATGTTTTTGTGTTGGTTAAGGGCAGTCAGGTCTGGAGAGAACCAAGGGCTATATCTGTTCCTGGTTCTAAATTTCTTGAATGGGACATGCTTATTTAAGATGGTGAGGAAGGGGGGGCAAAATGGCGCCGTGGAGAGAACACGGTGTTTCAGCGATCTCTCGTGGCATTCGTAAATTTATATTCTTACATTAATCTCCTAGCTTGAAAAAGTGGTAGAATTGGCTAAATAAGTTACCATATAATGAGTCTTGACAACTATTTCGCAAAAATTTCCAACAACATGCCCAATAGAACTACTAAGAAGTCGACCAAAACCATCGTGGATGTGCATGAGGAGCTAGCTAACGTTAGCGAAGCTAACACTATTGCGGATACAGGCACAATGGACCTGATGATTCAAAAGATGACTGATAACATTACTAAAGTGATCGATGCTAAGATAAGAACGGTCTTGGAAGCAATAGCAGGCCATTCAGTTGAAATACAGAGGGTTGTGAAACGTGTTGTTGAGGCGGAAGGAAGAATTGCTGCAGTGGAAACTTCAACTACATCTATGGACGCTAAGATAAAAGCACTTGAGAAACAGGTGCGCGAAATGGCGGAGCACATTGACGACTTGGATAATCGAGGACGCAGATGCAATATTCGTGTAGTGGGACTCCCGGGAAAATTCTGAAGGGACACGTTCAGTAAAATTCTTTGAGGAATGGATCCCTGGCTACCTACAAATGGACACTAAGGCTGGTCGTGTGAAGCTGGACAGAGCCCATCGCTCTCAAGCACCGATACCCGGTCCCAATTTGCGCCCAAGGCTGGTGGTTATAAAGTTCCACAACTTCCCCGACAAGCAACGCATCATGGATGTGGCTAGAAACATCGGCTCTGATGGTAGTCAACATAAAGGTCCAAAGGTCTCATTCTTCAATGATTATTCCACAGCGGTTGTACGAAGACGCAAAGCATTTGATGAGGCGAAGGCTCGACTCGGGAAAATGAAGATGGACTACGCACTGTTGTACCCGGCCACATTGAAGATTATGGTCAACAGATCACCTAAAAAGCTCTACACACCTGAAGAGGCTGCTGCGTTTATTGACTCTCTCGGGTAAATAACTTTAAGCTGCACCTCCACAGCATTGAATAACTTTGTTTATTTTTGGTTGAATCTGATCATGAAACAGTGGTGTGAGTCCTCATGTACTCCGGCTCAGTAATATTCGTATCTTTATTATTTTTCTTGCTAAAGTAATAGCCGCTATAGCTCAGGCTGAGATATGTGTGAATCCATATTGGTGCCCAGACTTGGTTTTAGGTGGAAGAGCCTCAATCTTCTTCTATTGATTTTCTTTTCCATACATATAAAGGATGAGGCTATTGAGTGGCAATGCGGACTTAAGAGTCTACATTGGAGAGTTGAAATCCCCTGCATGTTAGCTAGTGGGAAAACCCCCTTTTGGATCTTTACATGTTTAATTTTGGGGTTTAGTATAGTTCGAGTTCAGGGTTCATATCGTTTGTTTATGCTCAGTGAGATAGAGGAGAGTTCAACACATGGAAAAAGGTACCACCCCACTTTTACAGTAGGATCCAGTCTGGATATTGAATGGTCAAGATACAATGGCAGGTAACAGACTGCGTGTATGTACATGGAACATTAGAGGGAGCCATAACCCCATTAAAAGGAAGAAGGTACTGTCTTTTTTGAAAAAAGAAAATATTGATATTGCCCTGTTGCAAGAAACTCATTTGGATGATAAGGAGCACCTGAAATTACAACAAGGGGGGTTTGGTCAAGTGTTTTTCTCATCATTTACATCCAGAAGGAGAGGTGTAGCAATTCTGGTGAAAAAGAACTTACCACTTAAGGTCTTGAATTGTGTGAAAGATACATTTGGTCGCTTTGTTATAATTAATGGTACTTTACAAGGGCCGAATATTTCCATAATGAATATTTACTTCCCCCGTGCTCACCCCCCTGATTTCCTCACTAAGGCATTTCTAGACTTTTCAGAATTAAACTCGGACACTGCATTGGTTGGAGGAGATTTTAACTGCTTGTTGAAACCCCTTATTGATAAGTTTCCCAGCGGTATAGCTTCACTCTCTCCTCAAGCTAAGTCACTTAAAGCTATTTGTGATGATCTGGGGTATGCGGATGTCTGGAGAGCTTTTCATCCCTCCAACAGAGAGTTCACTTTTTTCTCTGCACCTCATGGATGTCAGACTAGAATATATTATTTTTTTATGCCCAGGACGTCTTTGCAGTCTGTTTTATCCGCTAGGATAGGAAGCATAGTCATATCTGATCATGCTGAGGTGATCCTGGACATAAAACTCAACGGGGCATTCAATCGGTCAAGACATTAGAGGTTGAACACAACCATTCTTAAAGACCATACATTCACATCATATTTTATTACAGAGTTTAAAGCATTTTTCTCTATTAACTCTCAATCAACAGATAACCCCTCGCTCCTTTGGGAGACCTGTAAAGCGTATGCCAGGGGTCTGATTATGTCATACACAGCTACTAAGAGACGGAAAAAGCGGGAATGTTAGAGGGTGAATTAGGAACTAAAGAGAAGGACTACATTAAAACGCCCACTCCTGCCCTATTAAAGGAAATATCAGTCATTAGATCAACGTTAGACTCTCTCCTAACACAGGACGCTGAAAAGAAAATGAGATTTGTCAGGCAAAAGCTATATGAACATGGCGATAAGCCAGGAAAGTACTTGGCATACCTAGCTAAAAAGAGGGCTGACTCTCAGTCAATTGCTACTATTACTGATTCTGATGGTAATCATTTATATGAAAATAAATTAAGTGACTCATTTAAGAAATGTTATACAAACCTTTATGCCTCAGAACTGCCAAAGGATGCACCCAAATTAATGGAGAACTTATTTTGTAAGATTGTACAGACCTCGTACAGACCAATTTCCCTTCTGAATGTGGATAGAAAATTGCTTTCTAAAATTCTAGCCACAAGATTAGAGGACTCACTGCCACTAATTGTGAAAGGAAACCAAACTGGCTTCATTAGGGGCCGTAAGTCATGCAACAATGTCAGGCGGCTTCTTAATGTAATTCAAGCCTACCAACAAAGTGCTGTGGATGGTCTTGTGCTCTCCCTAGATGCTGAGAAAGTATTTGATCGTGTGGAGTGGTCTTACCTCTTATTTGCTCAAAATAAATTTGGTCTGGGGGACAACTTTATAAAATGGGTGAAAGTTTTCTATGATGATCCTCAGGCTGCTGTCCTTACTAATGGGCTAAGGTCAAATAGCTTCTCTATACACAGAGGTACCAGACAGGGCTGTCCTTTATCCCCCCTCTTTGCACTCGTTATGGAACCACTGGCCGAGGCCATCAGGGTAACGCCTGCTATACAGGGGCTGCTCATTGGTGATGTTCACCATAAAATAAGCTTGTATGCTGATGATGTCCTGATATTCATCTCTAGTCCCGAGACTTCAATTACATCTCTTATTAATATTATTGAATTATTCAGCGAATTCTCAGGCTACAAGATTAACCTTACTAAGTCAGAGGCTATGCCACTTGGTAGCCTACAATCTGTAACCGTATACTTCTCCCCCCTTCCCTTTTAAATGGTCTCCCTCAGGTTTCATGTATCTGGGTATATTTGTAACTCCTAAATTCCAGCTAATGTACAAAGCCAATTTTGTTCCCTTGTTTGATACAATAAGACAGGATCTGGAGCGCTGGAACTCTCTCCCGATTTCTTGGTTGGGTAGAATATCCCTCTTGAAAATGAACATTTTACCTAGACTACTTTACCCAATCCAAATGATCCCGGTATTTCTCTCCAATAAGGTAATAAAGGATGTAAATGGATGGCTAAGTTCCTTTATATGGAGTAAACGCAAGCCAAGACTTAAGATGGCAATATTGCAGCTGCTAAGTTCTATGGGCGGCTTGGACCTGCCCAATATCAGGTTCTATCAATGGTGTGCCCACCTTTGTTATATTTCTGACTGGAACACAAATGATGACTCCTCTATTTGGTTAGACATTGAGACTTCTCTTTCAAAATACCCCTTACAGGATCTTTTATTTTTCAGAAGTTTCAAGTCTGTAGAAGATCACTGCAATAATCCCGTTACACTTAACACTCTCAAAGTATGGAGGTCAGTTCAACGCTTCCTGGGAAGGTCCAAACTAACCTCTGCTCTTACCCCAATTCTTAACAACCCAGATTTCAGTCCAGGATTGCTGGATGCTGGCTTTAACTTATGGCTTAATAAGGGCGTACGCAGGCTAAATGACTTATTTGCTGATAAGATTTTGTTGTCATTTGAGCAGATGGTCGAGAAATATTGACTCCCAAAGCAGGACTTTTTCCGCTTCCTACAAGTAAGACATTATATTCTGAAGAGCACCACCTTAATTGGTAACCCTGATGTGTCTGTCATTGAAAGAATGCTTTTTTTCCCACAAAGGAAAATGTCTGTAAGTCTGTTTTATGATACTTTAAGGTCCTTTTCTGCTGTCAACACACAGAGGGTGAAACAAGTGTGGGAGAAAGAATTGTCTGTTACTATTGACGAAGAGATGTGGGAGGACATTTGGAGATATGCAGAAACAATATCTATATGTAACCGTACTAGAGCAATCCAATTAAGAATAATACACAGATTGCATATATCCCCAAATCGCAGACATGCTTTTAGCCCCACTTCCTCTTCCCCTCAGTGTCTTAAATGCAAAACTGATACAGGCACCCTAACATATTGTTTATGGTCATGTACCAAAATACAAAGATACTGGTCTGGTGTTCTGCAAGAAATTGAAAATATCCTAGGGGTTGACCTAGAATTGGACCCAGTTTCTTTACTGTTAGGTCTCCCTAGTAGGCATGTTACTTCTGTGGGTAAAAGGAGGCTTTACAACATCCTTACTTTCGCAGCAAGGAAAAACATCCTTTTACAGTGGATTAGTGATAAGGTTCCTTCTATTAAAGATTGGCATAAGATACTATTTGAATGGGTGCCTCTGGAATATCTGACATGTACATTGCATTCTAAAACAGACCAGTTCTACAAAGTATGGGAACCTTATCTAAATTACCTAGAACCTGAGGTATCAGCTATTATGCTGCAAGGATTCTCTTAGAACGGCGGGGATCTATGTATTTCAGAACTACACTGTACGTTCCATGTGTGGAACCTAACCTCTTGGTTTAAACTGAGCTTTTTTGTTTAATTTCTGTTTGTAAGTTTATTTAAAATGTATGTATTGAGAGATGCAATGATGGTGATGGGGTGAGAGAAGCACCGAGCGGGAAGAGGAAAATGGTGTAAGTATGTATGGGTGTGTATGTGTGTGTGTGCGTGCGTGTATGTATGTGTGTGTGTGCGTGCGTGTATGTATGCGTATGTGTGTGTATATTCATGGGTATATGTATGTGTGTGTATGTATGTGTATATATATATATGCGCGTAGATATGTGTAAGTGGGTGCTGTTTTTCTTGTTTTTGTTCTGTGTGCTTTGTCTCTGTTGTTGTATCTCTTAATATGGGTGAAAATGGTGAAATTCCAATAAAAAATACTGTTACAAAAAAAAGATGGTGAGGAAGGCTTTTAAAAAAAAAAAATAACCAGGCATCCTATACTGATGGGATGAGATCAATATCCTTCCAGGATACCCCGGCCAGGTCGATTAGAAAGGCGGGGGTTTTCTAACACAGAACCACATTTGACAATGGAGAGATGTTGGAGTTTGCTAAAATTAGGAATAACCTTGAGTACAACCTGTTTGGAACAGAGATGCTGAACTATGCCTATAACCTGGAGTACAACCTGTTTGGAACAGAGATGCTGAACTATGCCTATAACCTGGAGTACAACCTGTTTGGAACAGAGATGCTGAACTATGCCTATAACCTGGAGTACAACCTGTTTGGAACAGAGATGCTGAACTATGCCTATAACCTGGAGTACAACCTGTTTGGAACAGAGATGCTGAACTATGCCTATAACCTGGAGGTGGACATGCCCAGTGACAGCCAGAGAGTCAAACTGTGAGAACTCTTTATGTTGCTACCAAACTACCTACAGATTTAGGATCTTAATTTAACCCTGTTTCCCACAGCATGAACATGTTCCTGCAGGAACAGGAAATGTGAATTATTGTGTGGATTATAATTTATGGAAATTTTTATAGAGGTTGATTCATGTTTAGTTAGGACGAATCAAGTCTAAATTACTAACTTTAGAAGCATTTTAAAATCTCAAATACACTACAGGTTTGCATTTCCTGCAACTAAAGGGTGATCAAATGAAGACCATACATCCTGCACTAGACAACCAACAGCCTAACAAGGTCTATGTGGTTGTCTCTATCTACTTCACGATACTTTACAAAATGTAAACAGCGAAATAACACCCATGTATCTGTTTCGTTGTGTGTTCATGTACGAGTGTAGACCTCCATCCCTCCAGTGTGGCGTTCCTGGTCCAGGAAGGTTATGAGGACAACATTGTCATCGCCCATGACATCCACACCAAGAACCGTCTCACCAAGTACGGAGGCCAGGACTACTCACACATTCTGAAGAATATTGTGGCCAAGATGCTGAGCAGAGTGATCAACCAGACCCAGGTGGACAAGGCCCTCATTGAAAACTCTAAACGCTGGCTCACATTCAAATGAAGGATCAGAATCAGATCACCCAGACAGAGGAAGCCTGCTCCGTAGGCCTTTGTCTTTTGTATCAGCTATTGAACACAGTAAAAAAAGCTTTTATACATTTGTTATTACTTGCAAATCACCAAACAAAATTGACGTCAGAAGTTGACACTTTTTATTCTTGCTACTTCGCTGTGATGTACTGAATTGAAATGTATTATGGAGAAGTAAACATGGGAAAAAATGGAATTGTTGAACCTTCTGACAGCTGAGTGAGGAAATTATTCAATTTATTTCACATAAGAGCTGTGACTGAATCAAAGCTTCAAGTAATGTTTGTAATTAATCATTAATACTGTAAGCAAAAAAACAAAACCATCTGCTTTGTAGAGTGATCCTCAATACTATAGCCTTAGTCGCACAAAAGGCCTAATTTCCATCCAAAATTCTCAGTTTGAAAAGAAATGGAAGACTAAATGTAAATGCGGCAGCAACACAGAAGCCCAATGTAATTTAACAAGACAAAGCCACAATTTCTGTCCAATCAAACTCAAGGACATGGTCTGCACATGGTGCTTTACTTGTAAATATTGTGCTGATTAATTTTATTGAAAGCAGTAACAGCTTTGTCAGTAGTAATGACATTTCACAAACAGTCTTTGATAAGTAGTAGCATTAATAAATATGTATTCCCCATTTGATATTTTTATATTGCTAATAGAGACTAGGGTACCAAAAGGGCACTGACAGAGCTAACTCTTTCAAAGTTTTCTTAATCAATATACTGGGCATTCAAAGCTTGTTAGATGAGTTGTTGTGATGTCACATGGTGGGGTGGCTATGGGAGGGAGCTGGTTGGACGGTAGGTCATCCTGAAGGACATGGTCTCTCCTTCTGGGAACAGGTGGCATCACAGAGTGACTTCACCACATGATCAATGACATCACAGCAGACAATACATAACCATTATGTCACTTCAGGACAGTGTGTGATAGGATAAAAAAGTTAGGAAGTGCAGGTACAGTAGGAAAGTCTCCTGTGTTCTGATACATCACCAAATGGAACATTCAGAGGAAAAATGTGACCACAGAATATTTTTCTATTTTCAATGCTCTGTTTAAATTATAATTTACTTTTTGATTGGTTGCTGTTTGTAGAACAGGAATACTGTG
The DNA here is from genome assembly GCF_018296145.1 of Oncorhynchus tshawytscha. Taxonomy (NCBI): domain Eukaryota; kingdom Metazoa; phylum Chordata; class Actinopteri; order Salmoniformes; family Salmonidae; genus Oncorhynchus; species Oncorhynchus tshawytscha. Next base: position 65,602,790 of record NC_056438.1, read on the forward strand.
CAGAAATCATTAAAATAGTTAGATTTGTTTTCTCTGATGGCATGTTTTTTTCCAGATAATGTAGCTGTTTCCATATCAAAAACTGGCTGTAGGCCTAATCAATCATAGTTAAGCACTGAGCACTTAATTCATTCTTCAGGAAAATGTTGAATTGGACAGAAGGCATATGTATACATTATGATCATGATAGCTATGTTACACTCATGCAGTAGTCTGATAAAACACTAGTAATGGTCAGAACAACACTGCAGTAAGTAACCCAACTAAAGTAAGAAGATGCAGACAGAAACACACCAATCATTACTTCCTGCAGTACACTTTTAATCACCTATATGCGTTGCCTATGTTTTCCTATTCCATAGACTCTAACATGAACTGAGATGCGTTACAAGACCATTTGAAACATTAATTAATTGACCCAATGGCAAAAGCAATGAAGCATTAACACCATTCCTGTTTAACCTGTTGTACATAATATGAGCTTATACACATGCAACTTTGACTCATCTCCTTCCATGTTTCCACGTTTGCAAGTTCATCACTGGGCATTGCATAATTTGGGGTTTTACGCACGAAAGGAAAGGTCTATTTAAGCGTGTTAATGTTCACTTCTGCGTCAAGATCCCCCTGTCTCTCTGTAACCACATGTCTTCTAAACGACAGCGGTGTAGCCAATCCAAAGGAGAGAATAATAGCAGATGAAGGTGCAGTGAACAGCCTAATGTAGAATATATGGTGTTCTGTTAATCGGCGTAGACAATGAATCCGGAGAAGGTGCTGTACTTGTTGTTGTTGCCCCCGTGCGCCTTGCCCCCGTCCAGCTTGATGTAGATCTCATCGCCGGGCTCGAGATGCAGGACAACACTGTTGCTGGCATAATCGTAGTTCTGATCTGCGTCTTGGGCGATAGCGCTCGCTCGCACCTGGAGAGCATTGTTATTAGTCACCAATCTTTCTGATACCATGTTTTTATTTATGTTCCGTTAACACAACAATCAATGCAGTATCATTTGGTCATGTTAGTGAACTGGAGTTTCAGTAATGAAAGGGGCGTAGAGCTGGAACTTCAACACCACTGACAGCGACGCTTTGATGAAAGCGGGTTACGTGCGTAAAACGCAGTTTGTGTGCGTAAAATTGTAGTCTAAGCTGTTTTATGTTTTGAATCCTAATCAACAGTTACATATTATAGATGAGAAAGAAGTGTTATGTTTCAGTTTCATTTGATTGAACAAGTCAGTATATGTCTCACCTGGTTGTTCTTACAAAGATCAGCCCACATACTGGTGCCATCCCCGCCTCGCATCAGCACATGGTAAACGAAGAAGTAGATGCCCGGTATCGAGCAGGTGAATTTCCCCGTCGTAGGGTCGTAGTGGTTGCCAAGGTTGGTGACTACGTCGTCAAATTTCAGCACTTCGTAGCCCTCGTGCTGTTTTTTCAGCCCGGCGTAGAAAGCTATCTTTGGAAACGTGTTGTATGTGGCTGCGCTTATGGCACCTGTGGCTCCGGGCGTTCCGGGTAGTCCTGGCGGACCGGGCCCTCCTCTCTCCCCAGGCGGGCCGGCAGGTCCGGGTGGTCCTGGCTCGCCAAGAGGACCCCTAGGGCCAATTCTTCCTGTGCGTCCGGGCTCCCCTTTTGGACCTTGGATTAAGGTTGGTAGAGACTGGACCAAGCGGCTGTCTCTGATGGTATTGGCTTTGTCCGTGGCCGTGGCCGTGGACTTGGTCCCGTGGGGATCACACACCATCTGACAGGATCCGAGCATTTCGTAGCGCGCGGATATGCCGGCGGAGTTGACCAGCACCGGAATCAGGATAACCAACACGAGCACCATGACTACTCCACAAACACCTGTGGCGATCATCCGCGTCCTACCGGCCAACCTCCGAAGTGGACGGTCTTCCAGTCTGCTTCTGGACGAAATCTTGCCGGATGAGAGGGATTCTTGTTGCCGGTGCACTTTAACGATCAGAAAATAACGAATAAATGTGTGTGCGTAATCTATACAAGGCAGGCTATTGAAATGTTATCCCGCGTCCTTGTCTTGAAATGGTATTGATAAATTCAACTTTTACGCCCCACAAAGTCCATAATTTGTTCTCCTTTCCGCACTGGTATGGCTCAATAACATAACATTGGAGCCGTTCATTTGTATTAAACTAACACTCGCAATAGTTTATAGATGTAGCATCCACTTTCTGCCTACGCTTTTGCGCCAATTGGGATAAATCATACACATACAAGTTCACCTGCCACCATGCTACGATGTCTTCGAGATGGTCACAGTGATTACCTTTTCGTGAATGTTTGGAGAGGGGAGGAGGCTAGCTCTGATATCAGATGGATGTTAAGGGAAAGGTACTCAGAGGGGGGGTGGCGGGGTTTGCAGTCTCATATTTGAATGTCCACTGACGGAGTCATGTTGTTTGTAGAATGGCCTTTCTGGATGGCCACAGAGGACATCGGCTGTACAATTGGTACCTGGTCACACCTCAGCTCCCCCTGTGTCCAATTAATCATTCTGGAGGAAATCAATAAAGTCATAGAGACAGAGGGCATTGGGTGGGGGGTGGGTGTATGACCCCATATACATTGAAAGATGAAATGACGGGATACCTCGGAATGATGACGCAATCAACTGAGAGACATTTAATTTTTTGAGGTTCAGATGTCAGATTCAGTCTTAGAGCGAGAGGTTAAACCGATGTCCTATCTCACCGTGGTAATTAAAGATCCCATGGCATGGATGTGAGATAACTTTAGAACCACAGAAGGTGTGTCGGAGTGTTGTTTGACTGATGAAGAGCTAATTGGTGCAGTCGGGGAGGGATGACGTTAGGATGTTGCCATGGGTTACCATGGGTGGTGTGGCTGCGGAGAGGCAGAGGAAAGACGGAAAGACATATTTTGGGAAGAACGGCATTGCAACAACAATGCAGTAGGGTGATATTGATAAGGTAAAACTGTACTGATAGAAGTTGTTCGTTTCTTCACTGTAGTTGTGTACATTACTGCAGACTTGGGCAGAAAATAGTTGTACTTTGTAGTTTATTTGAAAATACCAACTTTTCGAATACTCAAGGTAGTCGAATTTATATAGCATTTTAACAAAAAGGCAACTTTTCTTTGATATTCAAATACAGGTCTCTTAAAATTGTAACGATTTTGGATACCTCTCAGAAAACCAAATAATAAAAAAATATTTACTTGATGGCTGCCAAATATTTAATGAAGAACCAAAAACGTCAACAGTTAGTTGAATTATTCTAAATACTGTATATTAGCATAAGCACATGGGTTGGAAGGCTCTTAGATATTCATCTTAACATAGCCTTTAGCCTAGAATTAAATACATGAGGGACATGGAATCACCTCGACATTAGAGTAGACTAACAAAATGACTAATATGTTCATAATGAGTGACATATCCAGTAACACTTGACATCCAGTTCTTGTACATGTGTAGTAACTTAGTGAATATTACAATAGCAACATTGTGGTTACATAGGACTTTGGAAAATGTTTTATGACTGCATAATAATGGAGTTATTACGTAAAGTGGAATAAGGAACAGTCACTATTCCTCTTGTGTACAGTAGTTACAGAAACTCACAGCTCATTTCTATGCAATTACCAAACTATTATGTAACAACATGCTAATAAAATCTTGCTACAAAAGTCATTACAGTTTGATTACACAGGCACAAGAACAATTTAATGTTAAGTGTTAAGGAGAATGCTAACGGTAACAAAATATGGTTGTTAAGTGTTGAAAGGAAAAAAAATATCCCAAAACTGCCTTCTTGAGTCAACTACAGCTAAGGTAGGTTCAAAATCATGTTAGTTTGTATTCTGAGTGAACAATCCCTTTAAAGATGGTGTGTGTTTGAAACAAGAACGCTTACCCTCAGATACCACCTCCCTCTGCAGTATTTTCCGATATCATACAATTTATTTCAGCTTTCAACCTTTTCAGTGGCATGTTGAAAGACTCTTACGGTAGTTATGTGTCACAACATATTTATACTTATCTGTACAAAATATAATTGGTTAATTGGTTTGACTTGATTAAATACACCTGGGGCAATGGACATTCAGGAGAATGGATATTTAGAGATCTTCAGATATAAATGTATTGTGTAGATGAAAATAACTGTCAGAGAGATTGGAATAGTATAGGAGATTGTATGTTATCTGATGTAGTTCCAGATTCAGCCCTGCCATTAGTTAAAAGCTGCCAATCCAATAGTTTCAGAAAAGTAATCACTTCCTGAGATCTGTATTCAAATAGTTTTGAAAAGTAGTCATTTTCTTGGGATCTGTATTCGAATAGTTGTGGTCACCTCCAAAGTAACTATTTGTTACCCTGGAAAAATAGTTTATTTCCAAAAAGAATACTTGAAACTACAGTTATCCCAGGTCTGCATTACAGTACATCACAGTGACATTATAGTGATATAGTAGCCTACTGTGGTCTAATTTAAACTCATGATCTTTTAGTCACACTGAATCACAGAAGGCCCATGCCAGCATGGGGGGGAGAGGCCAGCCTGCAACAAGTGTTCACTGACTCAGCCTCCATATGTGGGTGTGTGGACACGTGCTCACGTGTGTGTGTTATGTATGTATATGCACATCTATACATATACAGTATGTCATGTGAATATGCTATGTGTGTCTGAAGGTATCCAACCCAGAATGTTGTTCAGTTCATAAGAACCCCTTTGCTGTAGAATATAAAAGATCCAGTGGGTAAGATATAAAAACTAGGCTTAATGCTAAGCTTTGACAGGTTGCTTGGAGACTTCAGATTTTGCAATATGCAGTTCATTTACAATCAGCCTGGGACAGTGGTGGGGAAGGGCTCCTTCGAAGAATGAATGAATAAAACATCAAGCCAATTGATCAAAATGAAGACTTTTTCAGTATTCTAATGAGATATGAGGTGCGCTGTCAGTTCACCTAAACTTCTCCTTGTCAGTTAGTGAGAGAGTTCCATGAAATATGAATGACAGGTGGATAACATGACTAGAGGGGCAAAATAATATTCATTGCTGCCTGAGTCAATACAACTCTATACGCCTATAGGAAGTATCAAGTGGATAACATTGTAGTCTAAAGAATCTTGTCATTACTATTCCACATGTTTGGATAGCAAAATATACAATATATTCCTCACTTAAGGGGCCGTTAGGAATCTCATGCCAATGACACAAATGCCTGTGTCAAAGTTAAGATATTGATTCAATTAGTCATTTTATCAATTAATAATCTGTCCTGTTTTTGGATGGCTGCATGTTTCAAATGATGCTTGTCACACATTCTGCTCTTTCTGCAGAATCTCTTTGTAAACTTTTTTCTCTCCATACAACAGTGAATGGCACAGATAGATAACAGTTCAACTCAGCAGGAAGGAGACACAAGCGTGACCACACCACCACCCCCTCAAAGCGTGTACTATACCAAAGTGTGTCCTGTAGCTTACCAGGCTAGCTGATCAATGGTGGTTACATCATCTCTAGAACCTATCAAGTCTTATCACTGACTGAAATAGAAGCATCTCAAAAGCAAAATTACTACTATTGGTCATATATTTTGATAATGCATTTTGGGGTCTTAGCTGATTATGCATTCTGGCATTGAATATGAGGTGCTACACAGACTTTAAAGTAGGCCTTCTGAAACAGACAGTAAAATGGACCTGGCACACCCTAACTGCAAAGGCATGTGACAGGTAGACACTAGACAAAAACAAATCCCCCAAATGAAAAAGAGAGGATGGATTCTTAGAGGGGCACCGATCCATGCTTCACTTGCTGGTGACATCAGTGGGGCGGGGTGTCACACTCTCTGCCAATGAGATTGAGCGGTGGCGAGGAGCTTAGTGGCAAATGAGATGGAGGATTGTAAACACGCCAGGAGAACACAGAGACACCAATCGATCAGGCCAGTCTGAGATTGATTAATTACTCTGGCTGCGAGAGGTTCTGAGGTGCTGCTGGAGTGACAGAGAAACCTGATCAGAAAAAGATAGATCACCTCCCACCAATCTCCACTAGCTCTCTCACACTTTATATTTGTATACCCCTTTTATTAGGTAGAATGATAGGAATTATAGAATGATAGGTAGATTAGGTAGAATAATACATGTGTTATTAAAAAATGCAGAGTCATTGGGCTATCATGTTAACGTGTGATGGTAGAGGTTTATGAATGAGTGTGAAAGGAGAGGAGGATAACAGCAAGTGGTTACATAAGACAATAAGGTTACTTAAGAAAAGTGTGGTTGGTCATGGTGGATGTGTAGAGGTATAACGCGAACGTCTAGCAACTAATTGGAAACCTTTCAACTACTTTTTAGCTACTTTGCATATTATCTAACCCTTCCGCTAACTCCTAACCCTAACCTTAACCCTTAACCTTAACATTAGCCACCTAGCTAACGTTAGCATTAGCCAACTGGCTAATGTTAGCCACAACAAATTGGAATTCTTATCTAATCATTCGTATAGCAAATTTGCAACATAACGTAGGAATTGCAATTCGTAAAATATCATTCAAATTGTAATTCGTAACATCATGGACGTCCACAAATTAATACATGCCATACCAAACATATCATACTAATTTGAGTGTCCCAGATTTTTGTTTACTATGTTTTGAGAGAGAGAGAGAGAGAGAGAGACAGAGAGAGAGACAGAGAGAGAGAGACAGACAGAGAGAGAGACAGAGAGAGAGAGACAGACAGAGAGAGAGAGAGAGAGACAGAGAGAGAGAGAGAGAGAGAGAGAGAGACAGAGAGAGAGACAGAGAGAGAGAGAGAGAGACAGAGAGAGAGAGACAGAGAGAGAGAGAGAGAGAGAGAGAGAGAGAGGCAAATAATACATACAGTATACAACAATTACAGGGAAAAACACAAATCACAATCAGAAGTTAATTGCTTTCCCCTCTCATTCACTCTTCAAGTCATTACACTTCAGTTCAGTTCAGTAATCGCTCCACCACACCCTCTCTGATTGCAACATGAGTGGTGTCTGCATTTGGTTTGGTCCCAGCTCTGACAGTAGTCACGCTTAGCAAACTACACTATCATCTGTCGCACATGACCTTGAATAAGCATGTACGAAAACAATGGAGTCCCTGATTGAAGATGAGAGTGTTCGGTCCAACAGTTGATCTGAGTTCCCACAATGCAACAGGAAGCACATATCTTAGCGCCGCTTTAATTGCACTAAAATGACAACATGCAGTGAAAGGAGAGGAAATCATAGATTGGGCCAGGTCTGTAGTAGTAGAGGCAGAGAAACCGATACAGTGTCATCATGAGACAATTGCTAGTTAAGCTTGTGTTTTCTTGTGTTCATGAGCCTGCAATATAGAGATTTCTGTAATTTTGTATTGCTATATAAAATAGTTTGGTAGTGGTTGTGAAAATGTTTTGAAGTTCATCTGTAAATTAACATTATTACATGGTTATTACATGTTAATATTCAAAATTATACATGTAGATAGTATGGCAAAGTAGATTATGGTCAGATATAAGGATCAGATAATCCACTGGGAATCAATCCTTATCTGAATTTTTCATATTTGAACAATAGTACTAGTATGTTGTTGACACCCCATTTCTCCACTTGTGAGTTAATACCATGTAGCTAAATACCATCCAATATCAGGACATCTGCTGGACACGGAGAAAAGGCTTTCTGGACAGATGGTCCCCCTCAGTCTCTCTCTCTCAAATGATTTGTTTCAATCTTGTTGGCTTGATTGTTTCAATCACTTATTCACCCACTTGAATATCATTCATATCTGAATTATTATCCGAAAGAGGATCATGACAAAGAGAACATTTTTGCTGTCTCTCAGGGAACGAAGATGTAGAACGGTGACTGTGTAAAACAAGTGCACCCAATTAAATTAGTGAGAACTGTGAGGGGCTGTGAGGGGAGATGTAAGGGCTGTGAGGGGAGATGTAAGGGCTGTGAGGGTAGATTGTAAGGGCTGTGAGGGGAGATTGTAAGGGCTGTGAGGGGAGATTGTAAGGGCTGTGAGGGGAGATGTAAGGGCTGTGAGGGGAGATTGTAAGGGCTGTGAGGGGAGATGTAAGGGCTGTGAGAGGAGATGTAAGGGTTGTGCAGGGAGATGTAAGGGCTGTGAGAGGAGATGTAAGGGCTGTGCGGTGGGATGTAAGGGCTGTGGGGGAGATTGTGAGGGGAGATGTAAGGGCTGTGAGGGGAGATTGTATGGGCTGTGTGGGGAGATGTAAGGGCTGTGAGGTGAGATTGTAAGGGCTGTGAGGGGACATTGTAAGGGCTGTGAGAGGAGATGTAAGGGGAGATTGTAAGGGTTGTGAGGGGAGATTGTAAGGGCTGTGAGGGGAGATGTAAGGGCTGTGAGGTGAGATTGTAAGGGCTGTGAGGGGAGATTGTAAGGGCAGATGTAAGGGCTGAGGGAAAATTGCAAGGGCTGTGAGAGGAGATGTAAGGGCTGTGAGGGAAGATTGTAAGGGCTGTGAGGGGAGATTGTAAGGGCTGTGAGAGGAGATTGTAAGGGCTGTGAGGTGAGATTGTAAGGGCTGTGAGGGGAGATTATAAGGGCAGATGTGAGGGCTGAGGGAAGATTGTAAGGGCTGTGAGGGGAGATTGTAAGGGCTGTGAGAGGAGATATAAGGGCTGTGAGGAAAGATTGTAAGGGCTGTGAGGAGATGTAAGGGCTGTGAGGGGAGATTGTAAGGGCTGTGAGGGGGGATTGTAAGGGATATAGAAATACTAAAGGGTGGTTAATTAAGAAAGGGGCTGTGCTTTGTCATGGATAATGAAGGCTGGCAGCCCCTGTAGAGAGAAGGAGGGAGAAAAATCTTTACAGACTAAAAGCTTGAGTTTTAATGGACTCAACCCAACTCCCTTTCCCACTCTGTAGGTATGGGGGCTCAGGAGGGCTGTCTGTACGGATGGAGAGGAGGGGTTGGATGTATGGTTGTAAGGTGGTGCTGGCTGGTGTATTGTACAGTGGTTGTTATGTACCATGTAATGTAGGTAGTTGTGGAACATGATGTGCTTTTATCCTCTAGATCTGACAGACTCCGCAGGGGACAGACAAGTGGACTTACAGCCTCTCCCAAGGGAGTGTGTGTGTGTGTGTTTGTTCAGGAACCTCCTCACTCACTCCCATGATAATTGTCATGCACGGCTGTTGTCTTCATAATTCAGAAAATCCCTGACTGCATTTTAAAAAAATATCTCACTTTAATAACCTTGAATTTCATACTCCTGCGATTCCAAATTCTTCTCCCTGCTGTCTTTTCTTTGTCCAGGTTGTTCCATTAGTTTGCTATATAGAATGTACGATGGTGAAAATGTACACACAAAAAATGGGCCAAACTGAAACTACGATTATAAAAGACTATATGATGGAGATTTTCAATACAATAAAATCATCTTTCAATTTAAAATCATTGTGAAAGCTTCTCTAATATACAATACTTCCCTGTGCCTTTGTCTACAATACTGACAAAATAATTTCTACAGAGTTTGGAAATAATGTACTAGTGCTTTCAGTTTCTTCATTTCATACAGCACTACTGTACCATCATACTGGCCTTGACTTGTAATCATGAAACACACATAAGGACACATACCCTCTTTCCCACACGCACGCACACACACAAAAACACAACTGAGATGACAATTAATAAACATTTTATCAAGTATGCCAGATTGAACTGAATTTGATATGTCCCAAAAAACTACAGCTCTTGTCCTGATTTCTAAAAACGACATCTCCCAATATCCCGGGTGTTCATAATCACTACAGTTTTACATGTACAGTCGGAGTCCACCATTTATTGGAATCTTGTAGGCTAAGGGGCTAAGGGGCTAAAGTGTATGATCAAGGTGACTGGCGACAGAGTCACTAACACAGTAGGCACTTAGTGACAGAAATTCTGTTAGGTTGGCTGGTAGACTGCGCATAGTGTTCAGTGTGCTATTCTCTTCTGATTGGGTGAAAGTTAGGAAGTTAAGGAAGATAGTTAAGAGTACTGCTGAGTGAATTTCTGGTGGAACTCTTTTACTTTAGCCAGTAAGATCTTCAGCTTGTCTGTGGGCGGCAGAATGGTCATCCTGGAACGAGGGAAAGAGGAAGAGAGAGAGAGAAAGGGAACTTTGAACGAAATGCAGGGCATTGGAAACTAAAGGCCATATACACTATTTTTCTGTTGCATACATTTCTACCTTGTTGGGTATAATTTCCCTTTTTGATATGCCTATCTAAGGATGTGAAAGGCTGTGGTAAAATGTTTGAGTAAACTGGGTTGTCCAGACCTGAAGTGGTAGGTGCCGTCCTTCTGTCCGAAGCCACTTCCTGGGACCAGACAGATGCCAGTCTCCTCCAACAGCTTCATACAGTAGAACATGTCTGGAGCCTGGCCAAGCGCCTGGGGGGAGAGAGAGAGAGAGACAAAGAGGAAAATAGGTATTACAGTGGGATGACACATACTGTACTGGTCAAAAGTTTGGACACACCTACTCATTCAAGGGTTTTTCTTTATTTTTACTATTTTCTACATTGTAGAATAATAGTGAAGACATCAAAACTATGAAAAAACACATGGAATCATGTAGTAAACAAAAAAGTGTTAAACAATTCAAAATACAGTATATTTTAGATTTGAGATTCTTCAAAGTAGCCACCATTTGCCTTGAAGACAGCTTTGCACACTCTTGGCATTCTCTCAACCAGCTTCATGAGTTAGTCACCAGGAATGCATTTCAATTAACAGGTGTGCCTTGTTAAAAGTTAATTTGTGGAATTTCTTTCCTCCTTAATGGATATGACCCATCAGTTGTGTTGTGACAAGGTAGGGGTGGTATACAGAAGATAGCCCTATTTGGTAAAATACCAAGTCCATATTATGGCAAGAACAGCTCAAATAAGCAAAGAGAAACAACAATCTATCATTACTTTAAGACATGAAGGTCAGTCAATCCGGAACATTTCAAGAACTTTCAAAGTTTCTTCAAGTGCAATCGCAAAAACCCTCAAGCGCTATGATGAAACTGGTTCTCATGAGGACTGGCACAGGAAAGAAAGACCCAGAGTTACCTCTGCTGCAGAGGATAAGTTCATTAGAGTTACCAGCCCCAGAAATTGCAGCTCAAATAAATGCTGCCCAGGGTTCAAGTAACAGACACATCTCAACATCAACTGTTCAGAGGAAACTGCAGGAATCAGGACTTCATAGTTGAATTGCTGCAAAGAAACCACTACTAAAGGACACCAATAAGAAGAAGAGACTTGCTTGAGCCAAGAAACACCAGCAATGAACATTAGACCGGTGGAAATCTGTCCTTTGGTCTGACGAGTCCAAATTGGAAATTTTTGGTTCCAACCGTCGTCTCTTTGTGAGACACAAAGTAGGTGAACGGATGATCTCCGCATGTGTGGTTCCCACCATGAAGCATGGAGTAGTGATGGTGTGGGGGTGCTTTGCTGGTGACACTGTCTATGATTTATTTAGAATTCACAGCATTCTGCAGTGATACACCATCCCATCTGGTTTGCGCTTAGTGGGACTATCATTTGTTTTTCAACAGGACAATGACCCAACACACCTCCAGGCTGTTTAAGGGCTATTTGACCAAGGAGAGTGATGGAGTGCTGCATCAGATGACCTGGCCTCCACAATCACCTGACCTCACCCCAATTAAGATGGTTTGAGATGAGTTGGACTGCAGAGTGAATGAAAAGCAGCCAACAAGTGCTCAGCATATGTGGGAACTCCTTCAAGACGGTTGGAAAAGCATTCCATGTGTAGCTGGTTGAGAGAATGCCAAGAGTGTGCAAAGCTGTCCTCAAGGCAAAGGATGACTACTTTGAAGAATCTAAAATATTACATATATGTTGATTTGTTTAACACTTGTTTGGTTGCTACATGATTCCATATGTGTTATTTCATAGTTTTGATGTCTTCACTATTATTCTACAATGTAGAAAAGAGTACAAATAAAGAAAAACCCTTGAATGAGTAGGTAGGGGTATCCAAACTTTTGACTGGTACTGTACATACTGTATACAGGAAACACATCTCTCAATCAAATATATCAACTTAATTGGTGTATTTATTTCAACAGGTGATGGGACCATAAACTCCATAATGATCATTTTCTAATTTCCTGGATTAGTATTTCAGTCCTCAACACCAGAGCTGCTGTGTTGTACATCTACTGAAGAATGTGTTTGTTTCATATGATTGTGTTTTGCAACCATATGAATAATTGGGTAATTGATGTGTATATAATATATATAGTGTAATTGTTGTTTATTCATGTGTATACAGGGCTAACCCCACAAGGGGGGCCCTGGTAAATTATAGTGGTATTAACTGACCTTAGCTTCCTTGATGGATTTCTCTGGTAGGCTGATGTTAGGGAATGAGTACATGGCTCCCTGAACAGGGTTACAGGTGATCCCAGGTACTGTGTTCAGAATTTGCTCTGTCAGTTTAGCCTTCTCTGCCAGGAGACTGAGGGTGGCTGTGCGCTCCTGGACATGGAGAAGAAGAGTGTGTGTGTGTGTGTGTGTGTGTGTGTGTGTGTGTGTGTGTGTGTGTGTGTGTGTGTGTGTGTGTGTGTGTGTGTGTGTGTGTGTGTGTGTGTGTGTGTGTGTGTGTGTGTGTGTGTGTGTGTGTGTGTGTGTGTTTGTGGTGTGTGTTTGTGGTGTGTGTGTGTAAAATCAAGGCGTGTGTGGCACACATACACAATCCATGTATCAATTGTCTCAAGGCTTAAACATCCTTCTTTAACATGTCTCCTCCCCTTCATCTACACTGATTGAAGTGGATTTAACAAGTGACATCAATAATCCCAGCTTTCACCTGGATTCACCTGGTCAGTCTATGTCAGGGAAAGAGCCAGTGTTCTTAATGTTTTGTATACTCAGTATATATTGAATGTGTGTCCCTATCAATGTTGACAGTCTGGTATGTCATTTAAGTCAATGTCTGCTTAATGACCATATATCATTACCTTCATGAAGGTGATGTGGGAAGGTTCTCCAGGCTGGGGAGAGTTGACCACCAGGTCCATCAGAGCCTGACCAGGGACGGGGGGACACAGTCTGACCGACACCAGCTTAGAGAGCTGGGCCTGCACCTCCGCGTCCATATTAATCACCTCCATGTAACCCCCACGGAAACCACACCTAGCAGGCAGGAGAAGAGAGAGAGAAACCAGAGACTCAGAAGGCAAGACAACTGCACCATATCTACAGGTCTCCCTATTTCTATATTGGTTGAAGTAGTAAGGTCATATAATGGTTGATATTTCAGGTCATGTTAAAGTAATGAGAATGATCTTACTCTCCCATGTAGCACTTGGAGGTGGAGTGGAAGGACGCCAGTTCTACATTGTCAGAGTACTCTGGTCCCAACTCAAAAAGCACCTTCTTAAAGGAATGGAACTGGCAACCCTCCGCATACACATTATCCTGGTACACCTGGAGGAGAGGGACAGAGAGAGAGGGATGTCAGGGGGTAAGAGATGAATGTAGAGGTGAAATTATGTTTATGAGGAGGATGACAAAAAGGTCTGATTGGTTTACCTCATCAGCCATCAGGAAGAGTCGCTCTTTAGCAGCGAATCGGATCACGTCCTCAATACACTGTCTGCTCTGGACCTGACCTATCACAGAGTTGGAGAGGGAAAGGTTCAGAATCATATTAGTAGAACTGGGCATTTTGGTTTCTGTCCAAGTGGGATCTTTGTCCTATGGCTCCATCTAGTGTCATGACTGGGAGGAAAACTGATATTTTGCAAGATAATTAGGAATAATGCAAGAACAGACACAAGAACTGTTTAGAAAGTTGCAAGTTATCTAGAAGGGTGAGTGTAACTGTTTTGGCAGAGCAAAAATACATACACTTCTAATGTTTGAACACACAAGAGAGACACCCACATCAAAGCACGTCTTCAAGACTCAAATCTCGTTCTCAGTCGCATTTCTTAATGAGGAGAATTGAAACCAAGGCTAAATCAGGAAGTTCAACCCCCCGTTAAGCTTGGCTACTTACCAGTGGGGTTACCAGGGTTGATGATGCAGAGGGCTTTGGGGTTGCAGTGCTTCCTGGCCTCCGCTAGGGAGCTCTCTAGCTCACTAAGGTCCATGCTCCAACACTTCTCCTCGTTCAGGTAGTAGTTGATCTGTACAGCGCCCAGCTCAGCCAGGGCAGCCGAGTACAGAGGGTACTGAGGGATGGAGATCATCACCCCTGTCCTCGATGCACCCTCACCACACACCAATAGTTTCAGCATGGTCTAGGAAAGACAGGGGAGAGGAGAAGGGAGTGAGTTGGCAAGCAAATGGTAGGTAATTCATGCAATCAATCAATCAATCAAGAATAATAGGTGATAAAGTTGCTGGGAGATAGACCGACTGATAGGTGCACCTCAAGCCTATAATCCTCAAAGCTCTCCTTACGCCTTCCTCTTTATCTGCAGTGAGAATGTTACTTTAAAACACAATTATTTGATTTTGTATTGAGTTCTTACTACGATGCCGTCGCTGGCGCCGGTGGTGAGGTAGACATTGTCTGGGTCACAGGGTACACCCCCGTCCCGACGCTCGATGTAGCGAGCCACGTCCTGCCGCACACAGTCGATTCCCTGGCTGGCACTGTATGCACCTGAGAGAGAGAGAGAGCGAGAGAGAGAGAGAGAGAGAGAGAACTCAATACACTACAGTGCTCCAGGACCGGAGTTGGAGGTCATTTCATTGTTTATGCGGTCACCAAAAGGCTAACACAGGCCTATTGGCCAAAACATAATTATATTTTAACTTACATCCTTACAATACACATTCCATCCAGTGCATGAACAACATACCCACACTACCGCCTCCACAAGCCTGCAGAATGCGTCGTGCTCTGTTTTTGGCATCCTCTGGAAACATGTTTTCATTCAATAGTTCCGGGTAGGAGCAGAGTGCCAAGACCTTGAGGAGAAAGGGAGGACAGAGAGTAAGGTGAGGAACAGGCAGGAGTTGATGATGAATAATGTACACAAATCTGCATGAAACACCACATGAATCTGCATGAAAAGGTCACAATGTGTTTTTGCCTTAGACAGAACGGTTTCAAATGATAAAGGAGAATGAAAGACATCCTGTAATCAAAAAGAGAACTGAGGTATTAAATAAATGGTTTGGAACTTAGGGAATAAAAGCAGACCTGTCGGAAGAAGGTGATTGGCTGCTGGCCCATGGCATGGGCGTCACCGATGTTGGCCTTGATGACCTCAGTGAAAGGCTTCTTCACTCCCTTCAGGACACAGAAACAAGACATAAAACGATGAAAAGACTAGGGCAAGGAAGAAAGAGACGGATGAAGGATTTGCTGGATCCCAGGGGTGTGCAGTGCAGAAATGCAGACCAATACCTTACCTTATTCTTTATAAACCTATAAACTCATACTTAACCATTTCTAACTACATAATCTGAGTGTGTCCCTCTATAACTAAGACATGAGTATGAGGTCACGTCGTCCTAGACTCCAGCCACGGCTCTAATCTCAGATGTCTCCACTACCTCAGGTAAAGCTAACGGTGCCCATCTACTGTAGTCATGCTATCAGGAGAACAAACAAGAGCTCTGGAAAAGGCTTGGCATTGGCGTCAGCTATATTTCTCTTTCTGTCTCACTCTCTTTCTCCCTCCCTCTCACACACTGTCTCGTTCTCTCTCCCTCCTTCCTCTCCTCTCCCAACCGCTCTCTCTCTCTCTCTCTCTCTCTCACACTCTCTCTTTCTCTCTCACACTCTCTCTCACACTCTCTCTCACACTCTCTCTCTCACACACTCTCTCTCTCTCTCTCTCTCTCTCTCTCTCTCGTCGGAGTGCATGCTGGGAGTGAGTCATCAAGCAGGAGTGATTGTGAGAGCGAATGGAATTTCTTTTCACTCTATCGGGTTTTGGTATGTATATATATATATATTGATTAGTTTAGTTGTTTTAAGGGTATCTTGTTTAAACTATCACTAAGCACGTATAGGGGTGGTGGGATCTTTGAGGTTGGTTTTTTGCAAGGGCACAACCAGCGGGTGGGGCTGGTTGCTATGGCCACTCGCGGAAATGAAGAGTTTGAAAAACTTAGTCGGAGGCATGGAGTAAAGATTCCTGCTGCGGCCGGGTGTTCAGTGGAAGAATGTAGCTTGGCTGTGGGTGCTATCATTGGGTATGATAGCATCAAATCAGCCTCAAGGATGAATAGCGCTGTAGTGATATTCTTATATTCAATTGAAAAGGGGAATAAGATAGTTGAGAGAGGTGTTGTGTTGCGGGAGACACAGACGCCGGTATTTCCGCTTATGAATCCGGCGAAGAAAGTTATGCTTTCTAACGTGCCACCATTTGTTAGAGATGAAGTGTTAGAGCGAGAGTTATCTCGCCATGGTCAAATCGTATCTACAATAAAGAATGTTCTTTTTGGATGCAAATCTCCGTTGTTGAAACATGTCGTGTCTCATAGCAGACAAGTGCATATGATTTTAAAAAAGGAAGGAGATGAATTTAGCGTTTAGTTTTAAGATTGATGGATTTGATTATGTCTTCTATGCATCTACTGAATCAATTAAATGTTTTGGATGTGGAAGAGAGGGGCATTTGGTGTGTAGTTGTCCCGAGAATGAGCGCGCTGAGCCATGTAGTAGCTTTAGTGCGGGTGCAATTAACGCAACACCGCGAAGGGATGAAAATACTACGGGTGCAGGGGAAGAGAGAAGGTGGGCAGATGTGGTTGTAAAAGTAGGAGAGGAAGGCAGTGTGAATACGGGGGGCAATTGTGGTAGATCAGAACAAAGAGGGAGGGGAAACAGTAGGTGAGATTGCGACTGCCGTCGCTGAGGTGGTGCTGGAAAATGAAATTGGAAGTCAAGAGGAGATTGAAATAATGGAAAAGGAAGCGGATGTTTTCAAAATACCGAGGAGTAAAAGGAAGAATTTAAGGGGTGGTGAAGGGTCTAATTCTAAGAGAAAGGTAGAGAGTGATAAATCAGTTGAAGATGAACAAGTTGTAGAGATGGTGGAGTATTCTTCTGGGGAGGATAGCAAGAGTGAGTCATCTGACGCGTCACAACAATCTAGTGAGATAAATGGGGTGGAAGGGAGGTATGGGATCGAGAGGATACATCAATTTCTGAAGTTGACAAAAGGGAAGAAATATATGCAGGATTACAATGTAACTGATTTTTTCCCTGAACGTGAATTGTTTATTGAATCAGCAAAGTTTCTGATGTCAAAAATTACAGGGGGAAGTTTGAAAAGCCCTGAAATTGCTAGAATCAAGAAAGTGGTCACGAGAGTGATAAGTGATGTAAATTCTAAAGAAAATGAAAGAGTTCAGTTGCAGTTTTAACTCTGTAAAGAGATGTGGTGGCTGTATCTTCCTCTGTATTTAAAAAAAATCCATGAGCAGTTTTAAGATCTCTTCTTTAAACGTAAATGGGGTATGTTTTTTAGAGACATTATCAAATACCATTGAGAAATGTAACAAAGAAGATTATTTGTTTATTGCTGGGGATTTTAACTGCACAGTTAGCGATTTAGATAGAAATCACCAAGAACCTCATATAGCCTCAAGGACGTTTTTAAAACGCCTTATTGTAACAAATGAACTGTGTGATATTTGGCGGAGTCAACATGGAGGAACAAGGCAGTACACCTGGGCGCATGTGAGAGAGAACATCATCTCTATGGCCAGGTTAGATAGGTTTTATGTTTTTGAGCATCAATCTCAGGTCTGTAAATCAAGTGTGATAACTCCAGTGGGATTTTCTGATCATTGTTTAATAACAGAGGTGGTGTTCATTAACGATGTAAAACCCAAAAGCACATACTGGCATTTTAATATAACTTTATTGAGTGATGCTCACTTCAGGAACTGTTTCAGTTTTTTTTGGGAGAGGTGGAGGTCTCAAAAGGCCAGTTTTGTATCCCTTCAACAATGGTGGGATATAGGGAAAATCCAGATTCAACAATTTTGTAATCAATACACGAGGAATGTCACCAAGGATATCACCAGATCAATGAAAGCCCTAGAGATTGAAATAGTGGAACTCATGATGTTGGTTGAGACCACAGGAGATCGAGGCCATACTCAGGCCCTCAAGAGGAGAAAAGCTGCATTGGCAGACCTGCCGGGTATCAGAGCACAGGGGGCACTGGTGAGAAGTAAGTTTCAGGGAATATCTGAAATGGATGCCTCATCCAAATTTTTCTTTGGTTTGGAGAAAAAGAATGGACAAAGAAAAATTATTCATTGTCTCAAATCAGCTGTTGGACAAGAGCTCACTAGCCCTAGTGAAATTAGAAAGAGGGCAGTAGAGTTCTATGCTGAGCTCTACAAGTGTGAGTACAAAGAGGACAAAACAGTGACACAGCAGTTCTTTGATGGGCTCCCAAAGGTGGCTGCAGAAGCTCAGGTTGAGCTTGAGCAACCATTGTCTTTGCAGGATTTATACACTGCATTAAAAGGCATGGAAAATGGAAGGGCACCAGGCATTGATGGGCTTCCCGTTGACTTTTTAAAGTCTTTTTGGGCTATGTTGGGAGAGGATTGGTTAGAAGTAGCTAATGATAGTTTAACCGGAGGGTTACTACCAATAAGCTGCAGAAGGGCTGTCCTCACCCTACTGCCCAAAAAGGGTGACCTGAGGGAGGTGAAGAACTGGAGTCCGTTGGCTTTATTGTGCACTGATTATAAGATATTGTCAAAGGCTTTGTCCAACAGGCTGAGGGAGGTGATGGGGCAAATCATACATACGGATCAGTCCTACTGTGTTCCTGGCAGGCAGATAGGGGATAACATTTCTCTGATTCGTGATTTTTTTGGACGTCTCTAGGGCTATTGGGTTGGATGCTGGTCTAATTTCAATTGATCAGGAAAAGGCATTTGACCGAGTTGAACATCAATATTTATGGCACACATTTGAGGCGTTTGGGTTCAGCTCTGGTTTTATTGCCATGATAAAGGTGATATATGGTGACATTGAAAGTGTATTGAAAGTTAACGGTGGTTTGAGTGCTCCTTTTAAAGTGTGTAGAGGTATTAGGCAGGGATGTTCTATGTCAGGGATGTTATATGCCATTGCTATAGAGCCACTACTAAATAGCATTAGAAGTCGCATTGCAGGGGTGTGCCTTTCAGAGGATATTCCTCCTATTCGTCTCTCAGCCTATGCTGATGATGTAGTTGTGCTAGTGAAAAATCAAGCGGAGGTGGATAGCTTGAGTCTAATGGTTGATCGTTTTAGGGAATATCCTCTGCAAAGGTAAATTGGGAAAAGAGTTGTGCTTTACAGATTGGAGAATGGTCTGGAGGGATCATGGCTTTGCCAGGGGGTTAGAATGGTGTAAGGGAGGTTTTAAGTATCTTGGAGTGTACCTAGGAGATGAGGGGACTATGGAAAAAAATTGGAGTGGGGTGGTTGAAATGGTGGAAGGGAGGATGAGGAGATGGCGTTGGTTATTATCTCGTATGTCATATAGGGGGCGCACTATTATAGTTAACAATGTGATTGCCTCTGCACTGTGGCATCGGTTG